>NW_026585687.1:9882-13469 GCF_907164565.1 Psammomys obesus
TATTTATTTATTTATTTATTTATTTATTTATTTATTTATTTATTTATTTGCTTGTTTAGTGGTTTTTTGAGAGTGTTTCTTTGTGTGGCCCTGGCTGTCCTAGAACTTGCTCTGTAGAACAGGCTGGTCTCAAACTCAGAGATCTACCTACCTCTGCCTGGCACTAAAGGCAGGTGCCACCACCACCCGGCTCTAAGTGCTTCTTCAATATTTACATTGGTTCTTTCTAGTTTTTGCTTGTCCTGTAGAGTCCACATTTCCTCATTTGCTGAGTATATCCTCATGATGTTATTTAAACATGTTTCACACTCTTTTGTATCACTGTAGTTATTGTGGTAGTTATTGCCACAGATTTGGTGGCTCTGGATTCAATTTTTAAAGCAAGACAGATTCAGGGGTGTTCTATCATTCCAGAGAACATGTAATGTGTGGCTGTTACCTTTTCTCAAATGGAGAAAATCAACCTCCCCATGCTTTGTACATACTAGGAAGTGTTATACCACTGAGCTATATATGCAACCCATGATTCTTGCTCTTTTTGCCATATTAAGATTAATCCTATCTGTGTTTGATGGCATGTGCCTGTAATCTCAGCATTGGGAGATGGAACCAGGGCGATCGTGGACTTAAAGCTAATTTTGGCTACACAGTGAGTTCAAAGCTAGCCTGAGCTACAGACACTGGTTCAGAAAAATAATGGCTAGGGATGTTGCTCAGTGGTAAAGCACTTACATAGCCTGCAAAAGCCCCTGGGTTCTATCACCAGCATGGCAACGAGATCAAGAAAATGCTTAGTCAAATACTTTTCACCTATCCTAACATTTCTTCTAGTGAGTTTAGCAGCTAACACTGGTCACTTTAAAGATCTATTTTATGAGGGTTGCCAACTCTTAGTATTCAAATTCTACAAACTGATCATTTAATGTGCTCATTTTAACAAGTTTCTTCCCTGTTGAAAATTCTCCAATGTGTTTCCCTTAAGCAGAAGCAAAAAAGTTTAAGAGTTAATGTAGCATACAGGAGCCACAATGATAAAGTTTCTGCCTGCTTCTAGACCCTTCTTTCAGCATCTTGTGTTCTGAAATTAGTGCTGTAGCAATACCATGTTCTTTCTCACATCTGTGCTCTCTCGTTATTCTATCTGTAGGGGACCTTCTTATCCTTCTTCAGCTGACTCACAGTCAGCTTCTGGTATAGCCTCAAAGAAGATAGCTTGAAACCAGTCCCTTTCTTATCCTCTGCTCCTTAGGCAACCCTCCAACATAGTACACATGAGGGTTGCTGTATTGTCATGCCATTTTCATGCATTTATCTCACCCCTTTAGATGAAGGTCCTCAAGTAAAGGGACTTTCATTTTTTAAATTTATTTATTTGTTCACTTTACATCCCTATCGAAGCCCCCTCCATCCTTTCCTCCCGGGTCCACCCTTCCATCCTCTTTCCCCTTTCCCCCCTCCCCTTCTCCTTAAAAAAGGGGAGCCCCCCCTACCAACTTGTCTGGGCATATTATGTTGCATCAGGACTAAGTATGCCCTCTTTCCCTGAGACTTACTTTTTCCATTTGTTTATTCATACATTCGTTCATTCATTCATTCATTCACTTTACATCCTGCCTGAAGCCCCCTTCCCTCTTCTTCTCCCAGTACCACCCTCCTGCCTTTCTCCTCAGAGAAGGGGAAGCCCCCCCCCGACCAAATGCAAATTGGGGAAGAAAATGGTTATTTCATCTTATATCTTGTAGTTCCTCATCCAGGAAGTTGTAGCAGGACCTCAAAGATGGAATTTGGAGGCAGGAATTGATACAAAGGAGACAGGGGTTTCTGTTTACTGGCTTGCTTCCCTTAGTTTGTTCAGTCTGCTTTCTTATACACCCCTGCCTAGGAATGGCACCACCTACAATAGTCTAGGCCCTCCCACATAAATCACTGATTAAAGAAAATGCACCACAGCATTTTCTGTGGAGCACTGGAAGTTCAGTTCCCATACATGTTTCCAGTGTCTAATGTTCTCAGGCAGAAGTGAGGAGAGCTGTCTGCAGTAGTATTTAAATTTGAAGGTGCATGCTCTTCTTTCACCAGAACCCTGACCGTTTCCCTGTCAATAATTCAAGTCTTGACCACTTTTCTCCAGTCTATGTCAGGTTTGCCTACTCCAGCTCTCATATCTGTGTAGTTGTCAGTGATTTTATTTGCCTAGTTGGTAAAAGTACTGGGGTGGGGGTGCTTGGGGTTGGAGACACAGTAGTGTTGAATCTTCAGCCTTTTTGGCAAAACAATTTAGTGATAAGAGTCTTTCTTGGGAATATTTTCTTCCTTCACCCCCGCCTAGGAGCAAGAGGGACAATTCACAAGTCATGTCTAAGCATCTGGCTCACAGTTCCCACACAGATCTCTCATATAAGTACTGCTCTTGCAGAATTTGCTTCTTGACACTCACCTCCTTTCTTCTACTTAGAGAACCCATCTGGGTTCTTCCTTCTACTCCATTCAGTGTTCTAAGTTGGACACCGTTTCTTTTGTAAAGCTAATATTTAATATTTCTGGGTCTTAATCTGTTTTCTCCCTGTCTACTGTTTACTGTGACCCTCTCTTGCCCTTCTAGTCTCTCACCTCTGTCTGCAGTCATGTATCAGATATTCTCCTACAAATTTGAGGTAATGTCATAAAGCCATGTTGGTCTCTATTCTGCCATCTTGGGATCTTCTGCTCCCCCCCCCTTTTTTTGTAGTACTGTAAATGGAACCTAGAGCCTTTTACTTATCAGGCAAGTGCTCTATCATCTGAGCCATGTCTCAAGCATTTCTTATTGTGTATATTCCATGGATATATTCTTTGTAGTTTCTATAGTAATTTCATAAAGCATCTTGAAAATGTAACTGTAAAGGGAATTAACCTTTATATATTAATTAATACAAGAAATTATTATGGCAGCGTTATTTTAAAAATAAAAGACACAGAAATTTGTGAGATTTATAATAAGCCTGAAAGCATTAGAGCTGGTCAGATACCAACCCTCTAATCTATCTTACCTGCTTCCCAGCCAAAATCACAAATACCTGCACATGTTCCTTGGGCTGCTTCTGCTTCACCAGGCCAGTCCTCAGAGCATGTTGCTCTTGACCATGTGCTCCTGGTTACTTCCTGTTCCTTTTCATCTTTGTCCTCCTCCTTCTCTTCCTGTGGTCCTCCTGAGACCCTCAAACCTGGGAACCTCAGCAACTTCTCCTCTCTTCTACCCAGCCCAGGATATCAGCAACTTTATTAGCCAATCACTGATAATTGGGGAGCATTCGTTACATCACATGGATACAGAAGATGGTTCAACATACATAACAATGACCATGGTAGGAACAGAGTGCACAAGACCCTCCTCCAACAGGTAACAATTTACTTAAAATTTGTAACAATTTAATCTCATACAAACCCTAACCCTTCACACACTTTATATTATTTTCACATACTTTATATTATTGCTGCCCTCAAACTGTGCATTTTATAACGCATACTTTGTAGTATGGTATAGTATAGTATAGTATAGTATAGTATAGTATAGTATAGTATAGTATAGTATAGTATAGTATAGTATA
>NW_026585687.1:13479-32986 GCF_907164565.1 Psammomys obesus
TAGTATAGTATAGTATAGTATAGTATAGTATAGTATAGTATAGTATAATATCCTTTTTAGGCTTTTATCTTAAATACAAATAATTTAAACTGGAGCCACAAACTGAAGTCAAAATGATATAGGTGTATATTTGTCTATATATTTGCTTTCCTTGGGAGAATTTGTATTTCTATGTATCTTGGAACTGTCCTGCATCTTGCAGAGCTTGTAGTGTGGTAATGGCCTCTGTTGGTAATAATTTTAATGTGACTGTCTCTGTGAGACCCCACTTGAAATTAAAGCCCCATTGGAGACCCCATGAGGATCTAACAAAGGATCTGGACTTATTCCATGACAGGCCTCAGTTCACTGTCAAAAGGAGCAGGCCTAAGTTTCCATTTCCCTGAAGTGAGTTAACATTTACTGGAAAACAACAGAAAATGGGCAGCCAATCAGTGTTTGCTGGACCATCTGACAGGAAAGATAGGGTTGCATAACTCATGACCAACCCAAAAGTTTGCTGACCACCTCAAAGTAATGCTCCAATCATACTTTAGATTTCCCCAACCCATCCTGAAATTCCCCGAGTTCCTATAAAAGAAACCTGTGAACTCAATTCGGGTTTTTTGACCTTTTGCTTTGTATAGGCGGGGACCCCAGAGCACTGGATTTCTGCGGAATGAGATGCTCTTTGCTGTTTGCATACTATTTGAGTCTGGGGTGTTTTCTTCAGCGAACTCCAGACCCGAACATCTCAATGTCTCCCTAATTAGCCATAGATCACCTTGGTCTTCTGAACCTCCTTCCTTACTCCACCACCCAAGTTATGGAATTACAGGTGTACATCACCATTGTCAGTCTATGCAGGGACGGTGATCACACCTAGGGCTTTTTGCATACTAGGCTACTACTCTATCGATAGAACTACATCCGAATCCCCTATGGGAAATTTTTATTCATAGGGTTAGAGAACTTAGAGACCAATTTTATGAAGTGACTCCAAGGTAGTAAGTACAGTATATCTGTGCCATATTGGGTGTGGAGATCAGGAAAACAAGTCAAGTATGTTGTATGGTTATATACCCATGGCAGGCAGTCGTTAGGAGTCAGATAAAGCAGGTATCTAGGTCAATCACACTGTGGAGAATTGGAATATATCTTACTCTTCATATGAGAAAGCCCAATTTATGTTCAAAATAAATGCCAAGTCTATAAAAAATTATGGGAACTTACTGATTCTTGATTCATAATGAATTAGGAGATATTTTTCCTTTTGAATTTTTTAAAAATAGCTTGAGATATACTGCTCTCTACTGTCATTTGGTAGGTTTTTCTAGTAATGCCATAAATAAGGTTTTGCCCCTGTTGAATTTTTTTCTCTGTTGGAAAATTCTTTCATTACCAATTTCTCCTTCTTTGCTCGTTTATCCCTATTCTGAGCCTTTTTCATGTCCACATAAATTTTAGATTCATTGATAGATTACATTGATTTTTAAGAGAAATTTTACTTAACCACTCTTACATATCTGGGCAAGTTTCAGTTGGTTGGTGCACAATTCTTTTTCTATGTTGTTGAATTCTACTTGTTAATGCTTTATTTAGTTTTACATCTAAGTTCATAGGAGATGTTGATCTATAGTTTTGCTTTTCTGTAATGTTTTTGGTTTTGCCATTACAATAATATTGCCTTCAAGACTTGAAGTTAGGAAATAGGGCCTCCATTTCTATGAAAGAATTGATTTAATTGCTTCCCTAACGTTTGGTATTATTAACCAGTGAACTAATTTTGTCCTAGTTACTTTTTGTTTTGAAGGTTATGAATTATTTATTTAATTTCTTTAATAGGTGAAACACTATTCAGGTTTTTCCTCTTCCATAAGCTGTATGAGTTTTTGCTAATTATATCTTTCTCAGCATTGGCCAACTTAATCTACATAGGAATCTGTGGGCCTACAGTTGGTGAGGGGCATCTCATTGTTGTCCTCAGTCTTGAATGGGTCTATAGTAATGTTTTCTTCCATTTCTTTTTTTTTAACATTTTATTGATTCTTTGTGAGTTTCAGATCATGCACCCCAGTTCCAGTCATCTCTTTATTCCCATCTCCTCATATCCATCCTTAGCTCTTACAACCTCCCCACAAAATAAAAACACAAATAAGCAAACACCAACAACAAACAAACAATACATAGCAAAAATCTCTTCATGGAAACTGAAGTATGTCTGTGTGTCCTACAGTATATACCTCTGTCTATACATCTTCATTTGCATATGTTCTTTGTCATGAGTCATGGTCTGGTTAAAGGCCTCTGGCTTCTGTGACACCATCAATATTGGCTCCTCACTGGGCCACATGCCAGTTATCCTGTTGTTGCCCTCTCTCATGGAGATCCTACAGCTTTGGATTAGCAGAACTGGCCCTTTAATGAGTCCCAACTGTTTACATATGATAAGGGCCAACTCAGAGCCCTGATCTGGGACTGGATGTTAGCTGAGCTAATCAGTGTTCTGGCTCTCCCTTATCTGTACCACCAGGGCAAGTTCTCCAGCACTGCTCTGGCTATGCCACCCAATGACACCACCAACAGAAGGCAGGATCAGCTCTCCTGCTCTCACAGCCTTGGAGCCAGCTCACCCATACCCATGCCTCAAGAGCCAGCTTCACTGTGCAGCCCAGTCAAGGATCATGGCCCACTCACCCTATGAGGGGCTAAGTCAGCTCTCCCACCCTCATACCCTTGAGGCTGGCTCATCTGTACCTCCATCATCAGGGCCAGCTCCACTGTGTTGCTCAGGCAAGGTGCAGAGTGCTCTCCATTGCTACAGCCAGTGAGAGGACAGGATCAGATCTCCTTGATAATACAGGTGGCTAGGGGACAACATCATTCCTTCATCCATTCAATCCCACAAAACCTCAGACTACACACTCCCAAGTGCTGCAGTCAGCAAGGGGCAGGCCAGCTCTCCTGCTCTCATGACTGTTGTACTTTTAAAAAATTCTGTTATTTATGTTCCTTATCTTTTTCTCCCTACTCCACCCCAATCCCTTCCAACATCTTCCGAAGCCTGCTGGCAGAGTCAAACAGTACCTGAGTGGGAAGTGAGGATTTAAAATAATTAAAACAAATCACACTGCACATGGGATTGGCTTGAGAGGGCTGTCAGCATGACTGAAGCAGCATGGGTTTATTCCAGGATTCATTTTTTATAGGCAAAGAAAAAACAAGTCACATCAATACAAAAAGAAAAGGTTAGTGGAAAGGCCCAACTTCTTTTCAAAACTACTCCCCTATAGTGGAAATAGTCCTTTTCTAAAACCAATTCCCTAAAGCAGTTATGGTCCAAGGTCTCATAAGCTTTTAAGGAATTTGGAACAAGCTTTTAAGGAATTTGGGACACCTCCTCTCCTCTCTGTCAAGGTGAAGACCAAGGTGAATACATAACAAAGCAACTCTCCACAAACATCAAAACACCAAGTAAGAGAGAGAAAGAGTTAGTGGGAGAGCTGCACAGTTCTTTTTCTTAGCTGCTTCCTGCTGGTCAAGGTCCTTGAGTTCCTTGGAGCTAGCCCAAGGCTCATTTCAATAGGTCTCCAACTTCTTTTTTTTTTTTTTTAGCTTTTTTCTGTTGGTCATGTAATTTATTTATTTTTCTTTCTTTTTTTTACTTTATTAATTACAATTTACTCACTTTGTATCCCCCCATAAGCCCCTCCTTCCTTCCCTCCCGGTCCCACCCTCCCTCCCCCTTCTTCATACATGCCCCTCCCCAAGTCCACTGATAGAGGAGGTCCTCCTCTCCTTCCTTCTGATCTTAGTCTATCAGTTCTCATCAGAAGTGGCTGCATTGTCTTCTTCTGTGGCCTGGTAAGGCTGCTCCCCCCTCAGGGGGAGGTGATCAAAGAGCAGGCCAATCAGTTTATGGGAGAGGCAGTCCCTCTTCCCATCACTATTTAACCGACTTGGACACTAAACTGCCATGGGCTATATCTGTGCAGAGGTTCTAGGTTATCTCCATGCCTGGTACTTGGTTGGAGTATGAGTCTCTGGGAAGTTCCCTGTGTTCAAATTTTCTGGTTCTGTTGCTCTCCTTGTGAAGTTCCTGTCCTCTCCAGATCTTACTATTTCCCACTTCTTACATAAGATTCCATGCACTCTGCCCAACAGTTGGCCATAAGTCTCAGCATCTGCTTTGATAGTCTGCAGGGCAGAGGCTTTCAGAGGCCCTCTGTGGCAGGTTCCTAAGTTGTTTCCTGTTTTCTTCTTCTTCTGATGTCCATCCTCTTTGCCTTTCGGGATGGGGATTGAGCATTTAAGTTAGGGTCCTCTCTCTTGATTAGTTTCTTTAGATGTACAGATTTTACTAGGTTTATCCTATGTTATATGTCTATATGAGTGAGTATATACTGTGTGTGTCTTTCTGCTTCTGAGACATCTCACTAAGGATGATCCTTTCCAGGTCCCACCATTTACCTGCAAATTTCATGATTTCCTTGTTTTTCATTGCTGAGTAATATTCCATTGTGAAGATGTACCACAATTCTGCATGCATTCTTCAGTTGAGGGGCATCTGGGCTGTTTCCAGCTTCTGGCTATTACAAATAAAGCTGCTACAAACATGGTTGAGCAAATGTCCTTTTTGTGTACTTGAGCCTCTTTTGGATATATGCCTAGGAGTGGTATGGCTGGATCTTGTGGAAGCGTTATTCCTAGTTGTCTGAGAAAGCGCCAGATTGATTTCCAGAGTGGTTGTACAAGTTTACATTCCCACCAGCAGTGGAGAAGGGTTCCCCTTTCTCCACAACCTCTCCAGCATGTGTTGTCACATGAGTTTTTGATCTTGGCCATTCTGATGGGTGTGAGGTGAAATCTCAGGGTTGTTTTGACTTGCATTTCCCTGATGGCTAGTGTCACTGAGCATTTCTTTAAATGTTTCTCTGCCATTCGATATTCCTCTACAGAGAGTTCTCTGTTTAGCTCTGTTCCCCATTTTTTAATTGGATTTCTTGGTTTGCTGCTTTTTAGCTTCTTTAGTTCTTTATATATACTGGATATTAGCCCTCTGTCAAACAAAGGTTGGTGAAGATTCTTTCCCAATCTGTAGGCAGTCGTTTTGTTTTGATGATGGTGTCCTTTGCTTTACAGAAGCTTTTCAGTTTCATGAGGTCCCATTTATTGATTGTTGCTCTTAGAGCCTGTGCTGTTGGTGTTCTGTTCAGGAAGTTGTCTCCTGTACCAATGAGTTCTAGCGTCTTCCCCACTTTTTATTCTAACCGATTTAATGTGTCTGGTTTTATGTTGAGGTTTCTGATCTACTGGGACTTTAGTTTTGTGCAGGTTGTTTATCACCTATAGGAGTTCCCTGGTAGAATTTTTGGTGTCACTCAGGTATACTATCATTTCATCTACAAATAGTGATATATTGACTTCTTCCTTTCCAATTTCTATCACCTTGATCCCCTTCAATTGTCTTATTGCTCTAACAAGGACTTCAAGTACTATGTTGAAGAGATATGGAGAGAATGGGCAGCCTTGCCTTGTCCTGATTTCAGTGGGATTGATTTAAGTTTCTCTCCATTCAGTTTGATGTTGGCTTGCTGTATATTGCCTTTACTATGTTTAGATATGTGCCTTGTATCCTTGATCTCTCCAAGACTTTAAACATGAATGGATGTTGGATTTTGTCAAATTCTTTTTCAGCATCTTGGGAGATTATCATGGGTTTTTTTTTTCTTTCAGTTTGTTAATATGGTGGATCACATTGATGGATTTCCATATATTGAACCACCCCTGTATGCCTGGGATGAAGCCTACTTGGTCATAGTGGATGATACCTTTGATGTGTTCTTGTATTTGGTTTGCAAGTATTTTGTTGAGTATTTTTACATCAATGTTCATAAGGGAGATTGACCTGAAATTCTTTCTCTTTTGGCTCTTTGTGAGGATTAGGTACCAAGGTGACTGTGGCATCATAGAATGAATTTGGTAGTGTTCCTTCTGTTTCTATTTTATGGAATAGTTTGAAGAGAACTTGGAGTTAGCTCTTCTTTGAAGGTCTGGTAGAATTCTGCACCAAAACCATCAGGTCCTGGGCTTTTTTTGGATGGGAGACTTTCGATGACTGCTTCTATTTCCTTGGAGGATATAGGACTATTTAATTGATTTACCTGGTCTTGATTCAGCTTTGGTAAGTCGAATCGATCAAGAAAGTTGTCCATTTAATTTAGATTTTCAAATTTTGTGACATATAGACTTTTGCAGTAAGTCCTAATGATTGTTTGAATTTCCTCAGTGTCTATATTTATGTCCCCCTTTTCATTTCTGATTTTGTTGATTTGGATGGTGTCTCTCTGCCTTTTAGTTAGCTTGGTTAAGGTTTTGTCTATCTTGTTGATTTTCTGAAAGAACCAGTTCTTGGTTTCATTGATTCTTTGAATTGTTTTATTTGTTTCTAATTGATTGATTTCAGCCCTGAGTTTGATTATTTCCAGTCGTCTACTTCTTTTTGGTGTGTTTGCTTCTTCTTTTTCTAGGGTTTTTCAGTGAGCCATTAAGTTGCTTGAATGAGCTGTCTCGAATTTCTCCTTGAAGGCACTTAGTGCTATGAACTTTCCTCTTAGCATTGCTTTCATTGTGTCCCACAAGTTTGGGTATGTTGTGTCTTAATTTTCATTGAGTTCTAGGAAGACTTTAATTTCTTTCTTTATTTCTTCCTTGACGCAGCTGCCATTTAGTAGCAAGTTGTTCACTTTCCATGTGTGTGTAGGCTTTTTGCTCTTTCTGGTGTTGCTGAGGTCCAGCTTTATTCCATGGTGACAGGATACAAGGGATTATTTCAATCTTCTTGTATGTGTTGAGGCTAGCTTTGTGACCAACTATATGGTCTATTTTGGAGAAAGTTCCATGAGGTGCTGAGAAGGAGGTAAATTCTTTTGTTTTTGGATGTAAGGTTCTGTAAATGTCTGTTAGGTCCATTTGATTCATGGCCTCTGTTAGAGACATTGTTTCTTTGTTTAATTTCTGTTTTGTTGACCTGTCCTTTGTTGAGAGTGGGGTGTTGAAGTCTCCCACTCTTAATGTGTGGGGATCTGTATGTGCTTTAAGTTTTATCAATTTTTTTTTTTTTACAAATGTGGGTGCCCTTGTATGTGGGGCATAGATGTTCAGGATTGTGATGTCTTCCTGGTGGAATTTTCCCTTGATGAGTATGAAGTGTCCTTCCCCATCTCCTTTGATTAATTTTGGTTTTAAGTCTATTTTATCAGATATTAGAATGGCTACTCCGGCTTGCTTTTGGGGTCCATTTGCTTGGAAAACCCTCTTCCAACCCTTTACCCTCAGGTAATGTCTATCTTTGTGACTTAGGTGTGTTTCTTGTATGCAACAGATTGCTGGCTTTTTTTACGTATCTATTCTGTTAATCTGTGTCTTTTTATTGCAAAATTGAGTCCATTGATGTTGAGAGAGGTTAATGACCAGTGATGTTGGCTGTGGTCATAAGGTTGTGTTCTTGGTTGCTTTTTGTTTTACTGTAGTGAGGTTAATTATTTCCTGTGTTTTCTTGAAAGTAGCTAGTATTCTTGGGTTGTATTTTCCCTTCTAGTGTTTTTTGTAACGCTGGATTTATGTGTAGGTATTGTTGAAATTTGTTTTTGTCATTGAATATCTTGTATTCTCCATCTATGAGGACTGAGAGTTTTGCTGGGTATAGAAGTCTGAGCTGATATCCGTGTTCTCTTAGGGTTTGCATGATATCTGTCCAGGCCCTTCTGGCTTTCATAGTTTCTGTTAAAAAGTCAGGTGTTTGCCATTATTGTTACTTGGCCTTTTTCCCTTGCAGCTTTTAGTATTTTTTTCTTTGTTCTGTATACTTACTGTTTTGATTATTTTGTGGCAGGAGGATTTTCTTTTCTGCTCTAATTTATTGGATGTTCTGTAGGCCTCTTGTATTCTTATTGGCCTCTCCTTTATGTTGGGGAAATTTTCTTCAATTATTTTGTTGAAAATATTTTCTGGGCAGGGAATCTTCTTTTTCTTCTATTCCTATTACTTTTAGGTTTTGTCTTTTTATGTTGTCTTGGATTTCTTGGAAGGTCTCTGTCAGGAATTTTTTTGGCTTTAACATTTTCTTTTACAGATCCATCTATTTCTTCCATTGCAACTTCCACACCTGAGATTCTTTCCTCCATCTCTTGTAGTCTATTGGTTATGCTAACCTCTGTAGTTCCTGTTTTCTTCCCTAAGTTCTTTCTCTCCACAATTTCTTCCATTTGTGTTTTCTTTAATTTTTCCAATTCTATCTTCAGATCTTGAGCCATTTTGTTGATTTCCTCCACCTGTCTGACTGTATTTTCCTGTTTTTCCGTCAATTCCTTCCGCTGTTTGTTTGAACAATCCTCTGTTTCTTTTATTTCATACAGTGATTTAAGCATTTCCTCTCTAAAGACCACAACCTGTTTGGCTGCAACTTTCTTGTATTTCTTTACAGATGGCCATAATCTGTTTGTTTTTATCTTCCTCTATTTCTTTAAGGATGGCCATAATCTGTTTGAGTTTATCTTCCTCTAGGTCTTTAGGCATTTTATTTGTTTCCTCTGTTATCCTCTTCATGAGCATAGATGTTAAGTTATCTTCTTGAATTTCAATTATGCTGGGGTGTCCAGGGCTACTTGCCCCTGGATAACTGAGTTCTGGAGATGCCATATTGCTCTGTCTTTTGTTGGTTGAGCTTTTATGCTGGCCTCTACCCATTGGGCTATCTTATGTGTTTGGGATTAGTTTCTGGTGGTTCCTGGAATCCTGTGGTGGAGAGAATCCCCTTGGCAGGAAGATGGTTTTTTCTGACGGAAGCCTTCTCTGCTTTTTGGGTATAGTCACTGTATGGCCGGTGTTTTTCAGGAGTTGCCGCTGCTCACCTCAGGCATAGAGACCTGAGTGGTGACTGTGGTCCTTGTTAGTTGAGAGGGTGCTCCTCTCACCTGGAGAAGTCCTGAAGACAGCTGCCTTGCTTCTGGGTTTCTTGCTGTAGATTTAGTGATCTGCTGCTGTAACCTGTGTGTCCCATGATTTGGTCAGTTTTGTTAGGGATAACTGGTTGCCTCTTGGAGCAGTATGTGGGGGTTAATCTCGGGGATTCCAGGCTTTTGTAGGTCTGAGGTTGGGGCTCTGTGCCCCTGTACCCAAGCAGTAATCTGTGGCGGGTGGGTACCACTCTCCTTGTAACAGCAGTCTAATCTGGTGCACAGCAGGTCCCTGGGTTGGGCCGGTCTGCGGGGCTTTTTCCAGGGATATACTGGGTGGCCTAAGTCAGTCCCCTTTGCTTCTTTCCCTGTGAGCTTTTCTCCAGATAGTGACTCCCAGTCTCTGTTGTCTTGGGGCACACAGCTCTGTCTGTGCCAGAGAGCTGGGTGCGCAGCAACTATCTGTTCCCGTGGCTGTAGCCCAGTTCAGTGATGGCAGCTTGTACCCACCGGTCTGTGAGACTTTTTCCAGGGAAAGACTGGGTGACCCAAATCAGTACCGCGTTTCCTTTCTTACCTGTGGGGTTTTCTCGCAACTGGGACTCCTTGTCTCTGGTGGTTTTTTGTTGTTGTTGTTGTTGTTGTTTTTGTTTTTGTTTTTGTTTTTGTTTTTTTTGTGCCCACCGATCAGCCTGGGAAGGTGATCAGGACACGCAGGCGTGTGGCTCTGATCTGGCAACCTAGTGCCTGCACGACCCTGGATCTCTTCTGGGTTCTGGCTGGGTGACCTGAGAGTGGACCCAACTGATTCCCACTCCATGGAGTTTCCTCTCACGTGGGAAACACGATTGCTGTTGTTTTAGGGCCCAGAGTTCAGTCTTTTGGTTGATGTACGGAAAATGTCCTGCTCCTGAGACGCAGCAGTCTCCTGGTGCTGCCATCTTGTTCCCTAGATCTCCAACTTTTTGTTTCACAACAGTAACTAAGAGCAGCAAAAGGGAAGCAGGGGTGAAATTGTTCTTTATTCATGTTCCACTCTCTGGGCTCTGGCATTTATTCTTTCTCCAGAGTCCTCAGATTCAAACTACCTACAGTTGGCAAAGAGCTCCTCTCGAGCCCACATGAAGCAAATAGTCTGCTGCTGTGGACCATCTGAATTGGTCTTATATCCTACTCCTGGGACCAAAGCAAAAACATGTTTATATCCACAATACATGACCCCAGGGCCAGTTCTTCACTGCTGCAGGAGGTGAGGGGCGGGGAAGGTGAGGGCATTATACCCATGCCCACACAACCTCATGGCAGGTCTAGTGGTGGTGCCCGCTCTCTCATACTCTTACCTGCACACCACTACCACCAGGGTGAGCTTTGCTGTACTGTTCCTTTGAGGTGCAGGGCCTGCTCTCCTGAATGTGTAGCTGGTGAGAAGCAGGGTTAGCTCTCCCGCCCTCATGACCATGTGGACAGCTTTCCTAACAGCCAGTGGAACTGAGGAGTGGGGTGGCATCACCTCTGCGCCCATGCCATCCCATGGCAGATGAGTGGCAGGGTCAGATCACCCACATTCATGCCCTTGGTGCTATCTTACCTACACCCCACTGTCAGAACCATCTCCATTATGTTGCCTGGGTGAGAGGCAGGGCCCATTTTCCCAAGTGCTGCTGCTGTTGAGAGTTGGGGCTCACTCTCTAGAATGGTTCATCCAATGAGGGTTGGGGCCAGTTATGCACAGCCTCTGGACATCTACATGGCTGTGGATCTAGGCTGGCCATGTGGCTGGAAGGCCCATGGGCAGTATCCTACATCTGTGCTATGTGGTATGGTAGCAAGAGGGTATCATGGCCCAACTGTGCCATGCACTGGAGGGCAGGTCTCTGGATGGCATGGTGGTCTGCGAGTCTCTGTCTTCCTTCTCCTTGTTGCACTTCCTGAATTTGATTTGATTTCATTTTTTTATGAGTTCTAGGTATAAGACAGCTTTGGCCACCAAGTCAGACATCCAGCTAGGAAGAACAAGGACTACAATCTGCTCTGCCCCGACTAATATAAGAACACCACCAACAACAAGATGTCTCTTTGCCCATTGCCAAAGAAGTTTCTTCCATTTTTAATATTAATAATTTGTGATCTCTTTTTTTTCTTAATTAGTCTGGCTAGACACATGGTTATTAATTTTTCTCAAAGAACCTAATTCTTACTGTCTTGATTTCTTCTGTTGACTATATACATTCAATTTCCTTATTTCATGCTCTAATTCTTTTAAAATTAAATTTATTTTAATTTATACACAAAACCAAAAATTACAAATCCATTGGAAAATACATCATGTTTCAATACAGATATGCATTGGATGCTGTTTAGTTCAAGTTAAACATATCTATTATTTCTTTATGGTAAAAAGATATAATATAGTTTACTTTCCTGTTTTGAGGGTGTTGTCATATCTAGTTCTTCAACCTGGCAATACCACAGCAGAACTCCTTACTTGCATCTGAGACTATTACAGAAAACCACAACCAATGAAACTGCAGAGCTGTGGAGCTTATTCCCAACAGATACAACTACAGCATAACTTCTGTACCTAAGGCTCAGGGATCGTTGTAGAAGAGGGGCAGAAAGATTATAAGAGCTAATGAATCACGGATTTTTCTGTGAGACTGTGTCTCCTAAAAATGCCAGAAGTTACACTCATGATGTCTTGTGACTAACTTTGTAGAATGTATTTTATTAACCCTTTGTCAGTTGCCAATGACTTTTCTATCATCATGCCAAAATACTTAATGTGATCAATGTAATAAGGTAAAAGATGTTATTTGACTCACAGTTTCAGATTATCTTTTATATCCATTCTTATTTTATACATTTAAGTTGTACAACATAATGATTTTGGTATATGAACACGTATGGATATATACACATATATACAAATGGTTACTACCAACAAGCCAATTAATATATGTATCATCTCACATAGATGAAAGAGTTAACATTCTTGTGGTAGGAGCACAAACCTCTGATTTAAAAGAGAGTCAAATGCATTGAAACATAAGCAGAGAAGAAGTTACAAGGATTATGGGGGAAAGATGTGTACATATAAATCTCAGGTTACATGTTTTATGTGAGACGAAAAGTTTAGGGAGCTAATGTACAGCATATGGAATATAGTTAGTAATGTGTTGGGGGGCTGTAGAGGTGGCTCAATAGTTAATATCACTGGTTGCTCTTCTACACAGCCAGGTTCAATTCCCAGCATCCACATGGAGTCTCACAATCATCTGAACTCCAGTTCCAGGGGATCCAGTGCTCTCCTGTGAATTTTGAGGGCAACAGGCATACATGTGGTACAGAGACATACACACAACACATTCATGCACAGAAAAATAAAATCAAAAATGTTGTGTTTTATTAGTATGAATGGGTATGTGATATATGTATGTGAGCATGCAATCCATAGTGTGCATGTGGAGGTTAGAGGACAACTTTGTGGAGTAAATTCTCTCTATTCACTTTTACCTGGATACCAAGGGTCAGATTTGGGTCATAAGACTCATGTGGAAAGTGCCTTTACCCATGAAGCCATTCTAACTGCTCTCATTGACTTATCCACTTGAAAATGAAATTCTTCCATGAAAAATTTTTATGGCATTTATTTCTTTCAGCTTTCTTTGAGCTTCCACAATCTGTGCTTTTATGCCTGACCTTAGTATGGAAAAATGATTTTCTTTTATTAAAAAACAATATAAAACAGAATAAGTTGGAGTTGATTATTACTTTCCCCTAGAGCAGACTCTGGAAAAATTCTGGTAGGTTATCATTTCTTACATAGGTTATCCTGAAGTTAGAACATTAAGGAATAATTAATATAGTAGAGTTTTAAATGGTGACTATCCTTTTTTCAAGCCTAAACAATGAGGTAATTTCTCACTGACTTTCAGTGAGAATCTAATAGGTTAGCACAATAGTTCATGTGATTATTCACTAGGTTACAAATTTTGACATTCACCTAACATTTCCTCTCATTTAGAGCCTATAGTTTTCGCTAGATGTTCAACTTGCCAACAGTTTTTTTGTTTTGTTTTGTTTTTCTGTTTTTTAAGACAGGGTTTCTCTGTGTCGCCTTGGCTGTCATAGACTTGCTTTCTAGACCAGGCTGACCTTGGACTCATAGAAAGCCAGCTGCATCTGCCTCTTTGAGTGCTGGGATTACAGGCATCTGCCACAATGCCTAGCTTAGATATTCTTAAAAATGTTTATTTATTTGTTATTTATGTGTATCTGTGTGTCGCTGAGTGAGTTAATATACACTGTGTGCCTGCAGGAGGCCGTGGAGGACAAACATGGGCATTGGATCTACTGAAACTGAAGTTACAGGCAGATCTCATGTGGATGCTAGGAAATCATTCTGTCTTCTACAGGAAGAATAAGCCATATCTGCAGACATGAATTTCACATCTTCAGCCACTATCCATTAAAGGAGAAGATCACATTTTCTTATTGTATGACGCTTTTATGCTGCTGAACGTAGCTAACTAGTATTTTGACGAATTAACACATGAATTCTCTAAAATAGTGTCTGTTTATAGGTTTCGTTTTTACATTGTGTTTATCTGGTTTTGATAAATTAAACACTGATATTCACATGGCATTTGTCTACGCCCCTTCTTTACTTTTCTGCTCTAAATCAAAATTGTCAAACAAGACATACTACAAGTCACACACTATCTTGCTGGTCTCTAAATGGTTGAATACAAACTACATTCCAAATAAACCAAGTACATGGAAGTTCATGGCAGCAAGATATGAAAATCCATAGCTTAGAAACTTCCAAGTGACAATCAGAAGCTGAGCACATATACAGGCTTCTGGGTAACTATGCAGGAAAACACTAGACAGCAACGAATGCAGACAGAACCTTGACCAAAGCAATATAATAACGGAACTTGAAAATAATTATTATTAGGATTGAAAGAAGCCAGAACCTTCAAAAGGTTCCTACCGAGGCTTGCGCGCGCGTGAGTGTGTGTAACTGACAATCACCATTTGTGCCCGATTCCAGAAAATACAAAGAAGCCCTCATTTCCAGAAAGCATATCTGTGTTTACCTAGAGACAGGAGAGATTCAGGGGAGGGAGAGGGAAGCGTTGCTAAGGGCTCGAGAACATGTTTTCAGCTGTGGTGAATATTCTGCATGTCACGTGTCAAACCTACCCATTGCAGAATTGACATAGGAGCACTTTGTTGCATGTCAGAATTATCTCAATACAGCCTCGAAACGTCAAGGGAAGAAAAGCCATGAAAAATCTCATTAAGCTGAGGGGAAACAGGAAGTCACTGGACTTGTCATTGTCATCTATAAATAAAAAGAAAGAGGGACTGCGGGCTGCAACAACATCAGGAGAAACAATGATAGAAATAGCACAAACCTGAGGCCAAATGAGAAAAGCACAGCTCTGGGAAGCAAATGAACTCCAACCAAACCTGCATGAAAGGCCCAACACCTTCCAAATGAGGAATACAGAGAGACTGCTAAGGCAGGGTTCTCTTTTCTGTTGCTGTGATGAAACAGTGTGACCAAGGCAAATCGGGGAAGTGTCCTAGAGCTTCCCTGCAGTTTCAGAGGATTAACCCATGGCTACCATGGCTGGGAGCACCGCAGCAGGCAGGCAGGCAGGCCTGGTGCTGGGGCAATAGCTGAGATCCTATGGCTCAGAACTTGATCCATCAGGCTGGGGCATAGAGAGGACCAACTGGGAATTTGTATGGGCTTGAAGACCCATGCAAAGCCACAGATTCCCGTGTTCTCTGTAACCTAGAGGATCTGGAATCTGTGGGGCTGCTACTCATTAACTAGCTGTGCAGCTGTGGCCTTTGTGGTGACAGCATGGGTTAGCTCAGAGCAGAAGAACATGGTGGTTTCCATGACCCATAGAGGAACAAGACTACCCTGTGTTGAATCATACCCCAGATTCTGCACTCAGGCCAGTGGTTGAATCACAGGATACCACAGTCTTGTCAAAGGTAAAAATGAAGATGTTGTGAACACCAATTCCATAGGCTGTTACAAGCTGAAGAGTCTAGTGATCATTTGTCTGCCTGCCTTTTCAGGATTTGTGCAAATAGAAGTCAGAGGCAGAAATTATATTTGGTGATTCAGACATTGATTCCAAATTAAACTCGCATGTCTCAGACTTTGAGATGATCATGGGACAAGGAAAAGGATTAAGATACAACCTTCAACGAGAGTTCACCTCCTTTATGCCTTTTGGACAATACAGGTTTAGAAACGACTTGACTGAATGAGACCTTAGCACATTGTGGGAGAGTCAAGGTTCAATCTGTTAGGCAGACTGGAAACTTAATTGCACAACAATCTGTAATAGTCACACTTTAGAAAAGCATGACTTGTCCCTGCATAGCCTTAAACATCAGTAATGCAGTTCCAGAGATGCCACAGTAGCATCAAAATGCCCCCAGTACCTTTGCACTGCAGCAAAGCATCACTTTTTGCGAAGCGTGTCCAGATGTGTCCCAGTAAGATTCTGAAAGTAAACACAGAAAACAGTGCCCACTCATGAACAACTGTGTTGAGCAAGTAGGCAGCTTCACAGCCCTTGGGAGGAGAGAAGTGCCAGGTTTTCATATGCCCAATCTGCTAATTTCTTGAACCCCCAGAATCAAGGGTGCTTAAAGTTGCTCTGCTTGGGAAAAGATCTACAGAGGGTGTGAGCTAAGTGAGTTCAGACCAGAGAATCAGGCAGTAGCCTGGAGTGAAAAGTGGCCTTTACCAAGGACAAAAGCCAGGAGATCAGACTCCCTCTGTACTGACACATTGATCCTGGTCAGAGGGAAACTTCCAGGCTTCCTAGTGTACCAAAAAGAAAAGTCACTGGCTTCAAAAACCAGATAAACAGGCCATCCTCTGGACAGAGGGAGATGAGATTAATAAGGAGTCTATTGTATTGGGCATTGAATGGACGCCAGGCATGGGTGAAAAACACTGGCCATACGTGACCACTTTTCAGGCTCATAAATATCTTTTTGTACAGCCCAAGACTCCAAAGCTAAGGAAAAGAAAAGAGAGTATAGTAACGCATCCAAGGTAAGCACCACTCCTAAGCCATGGCCTTTGCTGCATCTTAGGTACACTGTTCTGTGGTCTCTCCAGTTACTGCCTGTGATTATGACTGACAGGGCTAGTGAAACCTTAAAGCTGGCGTTGGAAGGTGAATTGGTAACCAAAGAGGAAGAGAACACCGGGAATCCGTGCCCCAACCTCCAGTCCTGATCGCTCTTTGCTGCTGGTTTCTAAGCAGGCTTTGGGAACTGCCAGGGTCCTTCGGGAGAGTTTCAATCATTCCAACTTCCAGTGGGGACTAATGGGCATAGTGGTTACCTATTCGTCTCTAGGCTTCTACATCCCAGACAGTTTTGTTCCATGATCCATGCCCCAAGGTAGCAGGTGGCCAGCAGTGCGTGAGAGCGGAAGGAACGACATGCTTCTTCATAGCTTCTGCCCATGTTGAGGTCAAGTGACATCTCTATGGTGAGCTATGGCTGATCAGAAGGACCAAGAGCAAAGGCTCAGAGGGATTCCTTACTTCAAGGAGTGGGTAGAGAGGTTAACACAGAGAGAAAGTAAGAGAGGAGGGTAAAGAGGAGGAGGAGGAGAATTAGGATGGTTACATAGACCAAGATCTTACTTCTTCTTGTCTTCAGACATACCCAGAAGAGAGACTCAGGGTCCTCTCAAAAAAAAAAAAAAAAAAAAAAAAAAAGCGGGCTTGGGGGGAGGGTACAGGAGAATGAATTGCAAAGAATCCTAAAGCAGGTAGTGATTTGGTCATTTACCTGTTCCATTTCTGTCATCGCACAGGACCAAACTACTTGGGACCTGAACATACACAGTGTGTTGCTCTTGTCATTGGGTTCTGAATGACAGTTGCCTGAGCATGTGTTATGAGAGCAGCTGTAGCAATCCAGGTTAAAAACTTGCTCACTACTTAGAAAGGATCCAGAAATTTCAAGGAGCTGGGAGCCCTCATGAAGAGCAGAGCTCACAGCTGAGAAGAGTGTGAGGCATTCTCAGAGAGCTCCAGCTGGCCAAGGTATAGAGAGGACAGAAGAGGGTCTCCTGGCAAGAGCTCATCATATTTCAGCCATGCCAAAGAGGCAGGCATTCTGACCATTTAAGGACAGGCCAAGGATGGAATAATTCACCTTTACAGATGAGTCTGGCCACTGATTGAGCTGGGTGTTTGGAGGACAGGTGTGACCAGTGAGGAAACTATGGTGGGAATGCATGGAACATGATGGCAGTAGGCTTTAAAAGCTTCCGCTGGCATTTGCTAGTCGGTGGCCAAAGAGACAGCATATGGATAGAATGGTTTCCAGGTCCATATGGAGAGGGAGGACATGGGAGTGTCTCTGGGACACTGTTTCATCCTCCTCCTCACATGGATGCTACTTACCCATTATCCTTCTGAGAAGACTGCTGGGGGAGGCACAAGACGTGGAAGATGCAGGGCTGTGTTTTGAGCCATCACTCACACATATACTGACTGGCATTTCAGAGGCTTGGTCAGTGACTCCCTTTAGCACTACAGAATTCTCTCTCTCTCTCTCTCCTCCCTCCCTCCCTTCCTTTGAGAATCCATGCATTAGCCCACAGACTCACACTTGAGTGGGACACATTGGAGTCCCCAGGTGAATGGCTGTCAGGTGGTAGTGGCATAGCTCCTTGTCTCCCTGCTTATCTCTGAGCCTTTCTCTCATCAGCAATACTTGCCACACAGAGCAACCAAAAAGAGAAATGAGTCAATGTGGATCAGGGTACTCTCCAGACCTAGGGCTCCCCCCGAGAGCCCACAGCTATCTGATTAAGGCCAGACCTTGATCTGGAGAGCTGCCCACCCCTGAGCTCTCCTTCCTAGTTTCCCCTCTGTCACACTCAACTCCTGGCTCAATGGATGGCAGGCACCCCATACGTTCCACTAGCATGTGGGGCTATGCCCTAGAGACTGGGGACATTGCAGCTTTGTTTGCTAGGCAAGACTGGCAGGTCAACATTTTCTACAGAGAGGTCTTCTCTGGGCTTCATTGTCCTCCTCGGCAGCCTCCTGGGCTCTAGGGAAATGTACAACCAATCATCTTTATGTCCCTGAGAGTTTTGTCATGGTATCCAGCAATGACCTCTAGGAACATTAGTGCATCATTAAATGAGGACATTGTGGCACTTGTTCCATTTCAAAGACACCCCCCTCCCTCCAGGGCTCCTGGACAGGCTTTGCCTGTGTCACAGGGCTTAGCACTCTGAACACTTTTGATGACAGGTGGGATAAACTCTCCACATACTAACTGTAAACATGGATACGGGACCTTCATAAAGGCTGCAGAGACAGGACAGTCTCCATCTACTGCCTGGGTCACTGCATTTGTCTCATTTTGTGAGGGAGGATCTGAAGGGCTGTGTCCAGGACAGAACTGCAGACTTTGGCCATATTCTCCTGCACCGATCTCTCCAGCCATGCCACTGATGTCTGTGGACTCAGTGGGTATATTGACAAAGGCAGAGTGGAATCCTGTTGAACCCTAGCCCTGAAGCGGTTGTCTAGGTGGTTTCTGCTCATCCTTTGTCTCCTGATCTTGTCAAGAGCAGCCTGCTCCTCTGCTGTGGCCACATGACCTCATCGTATCATCCGGCTCCACACAGCAGTCATGGCTTCCTCCCTGATGTCCAACTTGGATAGGCACCTGAATGGTGAGGCACAGCTCATCGGTCCCCTCTGTCTGCAAGCATCCCATCCTGGACGACTAGGGGATGGCACCTAATTCCTTGGCCCTTGCCTCTGCTGGTACAAGCTCTGTCCCGTACAGAGAGCTGGGTTTTTCTGGAGGGCAAAGTCCCTATCCCTGCATCAGCTTCGCAGGCAGAGATGCAAAGTCCTGCCTCGTGCCCTGCAGGCTCACTTTCTCAAGTTCATGCTGTGCTATCCTGAGTGGCTTCTGCCATTAGAGAAAGCAGTGACACTCGTGTGAACAAGGTGGCCTGGGGTGCTGTGACAGGAACATGTGCTGGCATGAGAAATCCACGGCCTCCAAGTCTGGGCCCAGAGGCATGATGGGATGGTGGTAAGTGCAGATATCCAATAAATACGGGAAACGCTGCTCAACCTCCTCAGCCACAAGGAAAACACATAGAAAACCTGCCGCAGTCCACCTAACCCAAGTCAGAGTGGCCACTGAAGGGGACAGAGGACCACAAATGGTGATGAAGGCAGAGGGGAGCTAATATTGCTGTGTGGAGTGTGGACTAGGGCAACCACAATGGGAATGAGTGCAGCGATTCCTCGCAAACTATACAAAGAACTACCCTGTGAGCCAGCTTTGCCACTGTTGGTCATAAGAACTCCAAGCCCACAAAGCACAGAGGTATTTGTGCATCCAAGGCGGCAGCTGCGCAAAGAACGAGAGGCAGGAATTATAAGGAGCCTCGGTGAGCCTCTGCAGATGAGTACATGAAGGAAACAGCTTGCACACACACACCATGGTATTTCTAAGAGTACGGTGCTTGC
>NW_026585687.1:33086-55405 GCF_907164565.1 Psammomys obesus
GTGTGTGTGAAATGAGACTTAAAAGGAGGGTCATGCGTGGCGAAGAAGAGATCTTAATATGGCTTTCAACTAGAGTAGAGGACTACAAGGCAAATGGAGGGGTTAACTGGAGAATGAAGGGGATAAGCTGGAGGAATGCTTGGCCCAGCAGATAATGAATGATAATTCATGATAATGAAGGAGAACAAAGAATACTGACACCTGTAAGATGAAACCCACTACTTAACCTTTTCCATTACATTTGACTACAAATAAAGATTTTAAAAAGAACAACTCAGTCTTTTTGCTGGTGTGTGTGTGGGGGGATTCTGTTGTGTGAAAGGGCAACTGGAGCTCCTGTAGGGCAGTCAAGAAGTGCTGAGGAAAGACACCATGATTTGGGTTATGTTTACTCTGTTTCTTCAAACCATATCCTGTGCCACTGGCTCAGGACAAACGTGAAGCCCCTGTTTGAGAAACGGCAGTGCAGACAGAGGGAAAGTTTGTTCTGACGCTTTTGGAGCCAGTTCCGTCTGAGTTTTCTTTATGTTCTGCCACAGATTTGTGTGTGGGGGCTCCCATACTTGTACACACACTGATGCTCAAATCCCTTTCTGCTACTTTGATAACACCACCTCTCTCCTTGCACATGCTGAGTTGCGAGAAAGCCCATTGATCTATAGTCCCAGCTATCTCCCACGCTAGGATCCTAGAGACTTTGTCCAGCCTAGGTCATGTGGTAGGAGCACCAGTGGCCATGTGGGTGCTGTCAGATCCGGGGCATAGAGCGATCCCTTTGCCTGCAGGCCTCCCCTCCTGAAGGATGGAGCACTACTCCTTCTGCTTCCCAGCCTACTTGGCATTTCCCCTTCAGCACAGCTGCCCTCCATTCCTTCCAGAACACTCAGTATCTGCTCCTCCTTTCTGGAGGAGGTCTTGGGACTCCAGTCCCTGTTCAGGTCTATACCCTGAAGGCTGTCAGCTTGCCTGTCCCCTCAGCATCTGGCTCTGTGTGCCCTCCTTGCTCTCTCCACAGGAGCAGCACACCTGCATTCACAGTTCCCTTTCCACACTGTGTTTTTGCACTCCCAGCCCCCCAGTGCCAGAAGCACTAGCTGGTGACTATGGATTCTCCATGTCATCCCGAGAAGAGAGTCCAGGTCCGGTTCTCATTTGCCTTCTGGGCAGAGATGTGCATTTCTTGGTCCAGGTCAGGAACCTCAGAGCCTCAAGGGCATAGACAAGAGTGAACAAGCACCTGGCTCTAGACCAGGCCCTTCTCAGCCAGTGCCCAAACTGCCCAGACCCTGCTTGGCTTTCCTTGACTTATCACTGAGGGCTGCCATGGACCCTAGGTGCTCTTGATTTTCACTTCCCACCTGGCAGTGGGAGTTGAAGCTGTCTTGTGACATGAACCCAGGTTCCCATCAGTCCAGAGGTTGGGGCAGAGTCAGGGAGAGGCTGAGGGTGGAGTGGGGTGCAGTTTCCAGTCCAGGTTGTCTGCTCCCCGGGAGAAGCTCAAAGGCAGCCCCTAGTCCTCTGTCTTCTGGACTTCTGCATCCCCAGGGACTGGGCAGGCTCTAGGTAGAGTGTTTGTGGAAGGGCATCATGAATGAGCGCGTGTTCTTTCTTCTCTCTTTTGGAAATGTTGCTGAGTGTGTGTGGGGGCAGTGGGAAGGGGGAGCAGGCTGAGAAAATGGCTCATCAGGCTGCGTGGGGAGCTGGGAAAACTTATGTCATCCTGGGTGGCAATGGTGGTGGTGATGTGTGAGTGAGTGAGTGAGTGTGTGTGTGTGTGTGTGTGTGTGTCAGAGAGAGAAAAAGAGACAAGAACAGAAACAGAGAGGCAGAATTAGAGAGTGCATGCTCTTGAAGCTCTGTGTCACTTTGAGAGACAGAGACCCACAAATGGACACATAAACACACATATGGGCACACACAGAGGTAGAGAGAGAGCATACTAATGCTCTGGCTTCTCTCTCTCTCTCTCTCTCTCTCTCTCTGGTGTGTGTGTGTGTGTGTGTGTGTGTGTGTGTGTGTGTGGTGTGCAGGCAGGTGGGCAGGCAGCTCTTTAGAGGGGGAAGGCAGCCAGCCTCCTGGAGGTTGGAATGCTGCTTGTAGATTGCCTCCTTTGGGCAGGGCCAGCCTGGCTTCCAGGCCACCTCAGCCCCTGTTGCCAGGTCCTCAGCTGAATCACAGCACCCTTCCTTCCTTCCCGGGGGAAGGGGCAGAGCACTGCCCCCCCCCCCACCCCCGCCGAAGACATAGCACCTGGATTCCTTTGGTCCAGCTCACGGTCCCGTCCCTGGCATCCTCCGGCCGAGCGCGTGGGCGCCCCAGAGGCCGCGTGCCGGTCCCCCCAGCCCGACTCCCCCCGCTCTCCACCCCGCCCCCGCAGCCCGCGACAGCCCCGCAGCCCCGCAGCCCCGCAGCAGCCACAGGGGGAACCAAAGAGACAGAAGCCTTCCCAGCTGCCCGGACCACAGACGCCAACACCCCCCGCCCCCACCACACGCCGCCCTCCCGCCTCCCGCGCCCCGCACGGCAGCCCACGACCGAGCGGCGGCAGGCGGCAGGCGGCAGGCGGCAGGCGGCAGGCGGCAGGCGGCAGGCGGCGGGCTGCGGAGACTCGGCTCTGCGCGCTCCGGGCTGGCGCTCGCCACCCCGGGTGCCTCGCTCCCGCCCGCTCGGCCAGACCGGCCCCAGGCCCCCGCCGCCGCGCGCTGAGCCCCCGGCCCGGGCCCCGGCGCCCCCCGGCTCTCGCCGCCCCTCCGCCCCTCAGCTCGCGGGAAAGGCGGTCGCGGCAGCGGCCCGGCGGCAGCGGTGACCGTGGCGACCGCGGCGGCAGTGGCGGCGGAGGTCGCCGCGGCGGCGGCGGCGGCGGCGGCGGCGGCAGAGGCGGAGGCGGCGGCGGCGACCGTGGCGGAGGCGGTGGCGGAGGCCTCCGTGGCGGAGGCGGAAGCGGAGGTGGAGGCTGAGGTGGAGGCCGAGGCCGCGGCGGCGGCGGAGGCCAGCCTGGGGGAGGCGGCGGCTCTGGCCGGGGAGAAGGCAGAGGCCCCCGGCGCGGCCGCGTCGGTGGCAGCCTCGGAGGCCAGCCTGGCGGAGGCCACGGGGGCCGCCGCGGAGGCTGCCGCGTCGCCCTCCTACGGGAGGGTGGACATGGATGAAGAGCTGGCGGCGGCCCTGGCCGCAGAAGAGGAGGAGGCCGCGGCGGGGGGCTCCGACGATGGCAACCCAGACTTTCCCACGGCGTCGCTGTACGTGGGCGACCTGCACCCCGAGGTGACCGAGTCCATGCTGTATGAGAAGTTCAGCCCCGCAGGGCCCATCCTGTCCATCCGCCTCTGCAGAGACAAGGTCACCCGGCGCTCCCTGGGCTACGCGTATGTCAACTACCAGCAACCGGTGGACGCCAAGCGGGCCCTGGAGACCATGAACTTTGACGTTATCAATGGCAGGCCGGTGCGCATCATGTGGTCCCAGAGGGACCCGTCGCTCCGCAAGAGCGGCGTGGGCAACGTCTTCATCAAGAACCTGGGCAAGACCATCGACAACAAGGCGCTGTACAACATCTTCTCGGCCTTCGGCAACATCCTGTCCTGCAAGGTGGCCTGTGACGAAAAGGGGCCCAAGGGCTACGGGTTCGTGCACTTCCAGAAGCAGGAGTCTGCCGAGCGGGCCATAGATGCGCTGAATGGCATGTTTCTCAACTACCGCAAGATTTTTGTGGGGAGATTCAAGTCCCACAAGGAGAGAGAGGCCGAAAGGGGAGCCTGGGCCCGCCAGTCCACCAGCGCTGACCTCAAGGATTTCGACGATGACTCCGATGACGAGGCCACCTTTCGATGAACACAGCCCAGGACCCAGCCAGTAGAGCCAAATCTCGGCTCCCACCCCGTTTACAGCCCCCCGCGCCCCCCCCCCCAACCCACCAGCAGTGTATTGTATTGGGAGTGCAGGTTTCTCTCTCCCTCCCTGTTTCTCCCTCCCCCCCTTCACCCGGCCTCCCTCCCCCTTTTCCTCTTTCCTTTCTCTCCCCTACCCTCCCTCCCTCTCCTTCCCCCCTCTTCCTTTCCTCATCCCCCTCTCCCTGGAGCTAGCTGGCTTCTCCATCCCCTCTTCTGCTCTCAGCCCCTCTCTTCTCCCATCCTCTCCTCCTACCCCCTCAGCCTCCCCCCCCCCCGCCCTTCTCCCCAACCCTAGCAAGGACCCTGAGAATAACCCCACTAATCTGTGCCATTGGAGAAGTTGAAGGCTGCCTCTTCTCGCGGTGCCTCTTCTTGGTCTGATTCTTAAAAGCGTTTTTTCTGTCTCTTTGTTTACTGCACAGGTGATGCAACTCATGGTAGAACTATCTGGAAGGAGAAGGAAGTCTGATGTGGGAGAAAGAACCAAGAGTGTAATTGCTTCCCACCATCCTAATACCCAGAGAGAACCTCTTTTATCTTCTTTGGTGTGCTGTTTTTCCAAGCTCTCTGCTTGCCCCTTCTCTGCCTCTTACCCCACACCCACCTTCCCTTTTAACATTCTCGTAGAGTGGTTCATGTATGTGGTGTTTCTCAACCTGCTTTTTTCAGCGACTAAAACCAAACAGAAATCAGCGCATTGAACTTCTTTCCATGCTATTCAACAGGCTTATGGAACGTCATCTTCAGTGCCTGCAGAGTGCTCCTATGTATCCATGGACCTTAACATTTCTGTAATCATTCCCGCATTGTTGGACATTCAGGTGGTGCCTAGTTCTTTCCCTGTGTTCAAAACCAACACTGCGTGCCCGTGCCCTGATGAGTGAATCCCTCCTTGTCAAGCCAGCTCTAGGCTAGCACCCTGGATGGTCTCTCCTCAACTGTGGACTTGCAGGATCCACATATAGACGTTTCAAAGACTTTCCCTGTGTGTTGCCAAAAGGCTCCCTTTCATAAGCATTGTACCAGTTTGTATTTGTGCCAGCTAGCCAGTGCAGCTAGTAAAAAAGAAAAAAAAAATGAGTATGCCTATCTACCCTGCAGTCTCATGGCCCGCCCCCTCCTCTTTTGTGTGTGTGTGTGTGTGTGTGTGTGTGTGTGTGTGTGTGCATGTGCAGTGTCATGAACTGCAAATGGCATTTTCACTGTCATGGTTATTTCACTGGAATTGAATGCTGTTAATCACAAGGAAGCATTCCCGCTGCCTTTCCTTTTCCCTCTTGCCAGAAAAATAAATCAGCTAGGTTGCAGGAAAAACAAAATCCCTAAGCAGATGATTTGACAGAAGAAATTGAATGCTATCAGCAATCAATCCTAATGACTCCCATGCCTTCTTGAATTGTACTCATCTGTATGTGCCAGTGTTTTTCATGTGATATATATGTGTATTTAATATATTTCAATATCTGCTTTTTCATGCATAAAATATAATATAGATTATAGATATAGATGTATAGATATTCTTGAACTTCCTTTCATTGTCATTAAATATTCTTTTAAAATATTTATCGTGCTTTTCTAGTGTTCCAGTGTATGAATGAGCCGAATGAAAGCCTTCAGGTGTATGCCTGCTTTTATATACACTTATACACATAATTGGGGATATTCATTATGTTTTCACTGCTTCATCTTTTCTTGACTTGTGTGTTTCTGCCCCTTCTTTTTGACATCACTTCTCTTAAGATCAAAACCTAAAGGGACTTTCCTTATACTCAAGATACTTTTATTTTCAAATATTTTTCAAAGTAAAATGAAATGTAAAGGGAGGTCTTTTTTTTTTTTTATAGTAAGAGACCACTTATTAAGATAGTAACATTTTCCTCTCATGGTGTCTCATGGCCAGAAGTCTTAGGTATCTGCTCTGTTTTCTGGTTTATGACATTCAATTTTGTTTGGCTATAGGATTTTTTTTTCAGGGGAGTCAGAGTTTTTTATTTTATTTATTTAAATCATATACCTTTCATTAAATTAATAAAAGTACTGAAACTATCCTCATAAAACATCAAAACTCACTCAACTACTTTACAACATAAAATATGAAACCTATGGCACATGTATATAAAACAAGCTGATATCTTCAAAAGAATAAGATGAAATATATGTCTTATTTTGAGGTATTTTTCACTATTTGGGTATTTACATTTAAAAACACTAAAAATACACATATATTTTTAATTTTCCTTTTTATGGATGAGGTACAATTTCAGTAACTTGACCTTTGTCATATTTTTCAATGGTTCTAATGTTTGGGGCCCTAGTATGGTAAATATTTTGAAGAAAGTACTTGTAAGTATTTGTAGTATTTCCAGGGATATTTAATTGCCTTATATACATTAATGTCTTTTGTAAAATGATCTTGCCATAAAGTTTTTGTCTATTAGCAGTATAAAATAGTTCATATTTCTCTTCTCATGTTTTATTATTTTCAAGTCATGACAAAGTGGTTAGGCTTGTAGATATTTTTGTTTTATTTTGCAGGTAGATTGCTTTTTTTTTAAATGACATGAATATTAAATACACCCAACTGCTTTAAAGTAAGCATTTATGTTACTGCCTACAGTGCATTTTAAAAACCAAGCCATACTGAATATATTCTATACTAAATGTATTGTCTATGTATTTATATTAAATATATTATATTAAATACCTTCTATATAAACACATACTACACATTTTGCTATTTAATATTTTCCCAAAATTCACTAATTCTATGTGTATATCATATTTTTGTTTGTTGTTTCAACACAGGGTTTCTCTATGTAGTCCTGGCTGTCCTAGAACTCACTCTGTTGACCATGGCCTTGAACACACAGCCATTTGCCTGCTTTTGCCTCTGTGAGTACTGGGATTACAGGCATGCGCCCCTGCACCCAGCTATACTATATTTTTTTAAAGTGTTTCTTTACCTTGGACTTTAAAGCAGTTTCTAAAATGTCCCCAGAACACTTGAATATATATGATTTTTCAGCAGTGTATTGTTTGCTTAATATAAATGCCCAAAAGTTGTATTGAATGGTAGAAGTCCTTTAAATTTCTTTAGCAGTTCCATCCTAGCTGTATCAGTTTAAAAAACATGTTAGATGAATGTACATTTTCCTGCCTCAATTCCTCCTTGCTATTAGAAATTGTCCTTACTAATATCATTCTATGAAAACTGCTATACCTCATTTTTGTTCGCTTTCATTTTGCAAAAATATTTTTCATATGATTCAAATAAACTCATTTTAAATATAGATAAATTTACAAAAGTAAAAATCAATTATTATTCTATCTTTGTATAATGATTCACCTCTTTATCAATTCCAAGAACCAATTTTGATGGACTTGATCTTCATCTGGCCTCATTTTTTTGATGAATTTTAATATATGTACATTGTTTCTATTTTCCTCATTCAAACCAAAGATGTTAAGATATTCACTGCACTCATTTAGTATTTTCCCCTTACCATTATTATAAACAACTTTAGAGTTTTGTATTGCTGTTATATAGTGATTATAATTTCATATACTTCTATTAATAAATGATAAACACTTGCAATTTATTATAAATCTATCTTAAATGCTAGGCAATGTATTTCTAGAAATACACATTTTATTTCATATTATAATTAATATATTTCTTGTATGTAAAATATCAAACCATGATTTACATCTTTACATTGATCCACAATCTTGTTTTCTTTTTGTTTGTTTTTATTTTTATTTTTATTTTTGTTTTTTAAGACAGGGCTTCTCTGTATAGTCTTGGCTGTCCTGGAACTTGGTCTGTAGACCAGGCTGGCCTCGAACTCACAGAGATCCACTTGCCTTTGCCTCCTGAATGCTGGGACTACAGGCATGCCCCAGAACCACCTGGCTGATTCACAGTCTTTATTCAGCCGTGGTACTGTCAGTATATTTTAATTTTTATTTCCACATTTTTAGATATTTTATTTATTCTAAATTTGCCTTTAATTTCAAATGTTTATCCTGACTTTTTATGTTTGTTTATAGTTATTTTAATTCCATAATCATTTCTACAACAAATGCTTGTGTAACAAAAAACAAAACATTACAATACATTTTAAGGAATATTTATTTTGTGGTATAATTTCTGTTTTCAAAATTGTTTTGACTTATATTCTGTGTTTTTCCTATCTAAAAGTGTACACATTTTTCTGCACAAGACTCTCAACTACTACCATTAATTTTGGTTTTGGTTTTGCTATATTACCAGTAGAGAAAATGTAAGTCATGTTTTAAAAGTTTACTTAGAATATAGCTATTTTCTTTTAATTGGTAGATAAGTCCAGAAAAACAATAATGTATTGTTGGAGGGAAGAACATAGAATGTAAGTATAATCTTACCAGTGAGAAAAAGGCAGAAATAAAATTATAATTGCATGATTTTCACACTTTTCTATGTAAAAGTTCATATAATACAAAAAGAGAGGGATCTGTATATTAGTGTTCTGTAGAGAAACCAGCAGGGGCACATGGTAAATGAGATTTACTTTGAGAGTTGACTCCTGTGGTTATGGAGGGTAACAACTCAACAGTCTTCTGCCTGCAAATTGGAGAATCAGAATGTTGGAACAATAAGGCAGCCTAACAAGAGAAGGAACCATGGTTATTCAGGCCATTTTTTGTGTGTATTTTTTATGCCTTCAGGGCCTGCTCTAGTTGATAGTGGAGCATTACTATCAAGCCTAACTTTATGAATCAGATTTAACTCACTTCATGTTGGGCAACTCAAGAAACATGGTTACTTGGTAGTTTTTTTTAATTGTTTAAAAATTGTAGTAGCTCAAGAGCTGTCTCCTAAGGAATGTAGTTAGTTTAGATGATTGCATGACCAACTGGAAAATCCTAATATATTGTACTGCATAGGGGCCTCTCCGAGACTCCAAAAGACATGACTATCTAATGCTGACTCTTCACGTGCCATTAGATCCGCTGCACCATATGGCACAAGTGGCAAAGCATCCTGGACATGTTTTATAGCATGTTCCTATTCTGGGCTCTACTGAAAACTAGCAGTTTTAGGTCAATTAGTGATTTAGCAAGAGTAACACATTCAAATAAAGAATGTGTTGCCTCGAAGATTTAAGTACTCCCACTGGCCATTGTTCCTCTTTCTTAGTCATGGGAAGGGCCAGATGTAACAATTTATCTCAACACTCCCCATTATGCCTGAATTTATTGAAATTTCTTGAAAATAGAAAAGACCCGCATTTTAGTTAGATTTACTTCCCAGTCTCTGACAGGTGTTTCATCATTAAATGAAAGGAAGTTGCTAGATATTATCAGCATAATAAAATAAGTATAGCGTCTTAAAGAGAAAAGAGATCAAAATACCTTTAAGTTAAATTCTCTTGATCCCACTGCTCCACCAAACTGCATCCCGTATACCCTTCTCTAGGGGGTCTGCTTGACTGTACCCTCTATGTAACCTGTCCTCCTGAATCTTCAGGTCTAGCTCTGGTCCTACATCTAGTGTCCATGCTTAGTCTGGCCACCCCTACCTGTATTACAGCAATCCTCAGGCATCCTATAGAGCCCAATCCTTCTGGCCTTGATCCACCCACCGCATCCTCCTCCACCAAATCCAACCCTTTTCTCCAGGTGGACCTACTCCCACAGCCAAGCTTCCAACAAGATGTACATCCTGTACATCAGCCCCGTCTTCCTTGTTAACCTGACTTCATTCCACTTAAGCTATTTCCAATCTCTAGGCCCAGACCACCTACACATCCTCTCTTATGCCCCAATCTGCTCTGTCCATATCAAGCAGAATTAACAAAAGAAGTCCACATGCCAAAACCTCACCACAAAACACTGTATGAACCATACAACCAGTACCTCCCCTCCAAAATTATCGGTCTCAATTTTGTCAATAAGAATTACCTAAATGCAGTCTAGGAAACAGAATTTAAAAGAACAATCATAGACATCATCAAACAATTCAGGGAATTTAAAGAAGACACAAAGAAACAGTTCAGTGAAACTAAGGAGAAAGAACTTAAGGAGAATAAATGCCTGAGAGATGCCCAAGAAAACATAAACTTACAGCTGATGGAAATGACTAAGATAATCCAGGACTTGTTTTCCTGGCTATTTCTATGTCAGCTTTTACACCAGATGAAGTCATCTAAGGAAAGCGAACCTCAATTGAGAACAATGTCTTCACAAGATTGGGAAGTAGGCGGACAAGCCTGTCTGTCCTTAATTAGTGACTGATGAAGAAGGGCATAACCCATTGTTGGTGGTGCCACGCTTGGCTTATGGGTTTGTGGTCCTGGGTTCTAAAAGCAAGCAAGCAAATAAGCCATAAGGGAGCAAGCCAATAAGCAACACCCCTCCATGGCCACTGCTTCAGCTCCTGCCTCCAGGTTCCTGTCCTGACTTTCTGTGTTGATGATGTAGAAGTATAAGCCAAATAAACTCTTTCTTACCCAAGATGCTTTAGACATGTTGTTTTGTTGCAGCAATTAAAATCCTAACTATGACAATTTGAAAATGGAATTCAATGAAGAGATAGAAACATTGAAGAAGAACCAAGGTGAAATGAAGATGGAATTGAAAAGTCCAATAACTCAACTAGAAAATTCAAAAGAACTCATATGATTATAAGATATCAAACAGAAGATAGACCTTGAAAACTCAAAGATAAAGAATCTAGGCCAAATAAAAAGTTCGAAAAGTTACAAAAAATACATTAAAGCACAAGAAATGCTGGACACTATGAAAATACCAAACCTTATTTTTTTAACTTTTATTGAAAACAGATTTTTCTGTCACATAATATATCCTGAGTGCTGCAAGGTTAGTCTCTCTCTCTCTCTCTCTCTCTCTCTCTCTCTCTTAGTATCTGCTGCAGGAGAAAGCTTCTCTGATCATGGCTGGACAAGGATCTGATCTATGTATATAACAGAATATAATTAAGAGTCATTTTCTTGCTTTTTCCTTTTATCAATACAGTAGTATTTGGGTTTCCCTTAGGTCCCTGGGATATCTAATCTCAGAAGATCAGATCTTTTAATTATAGCCATAGTTGAGGGAGAAGAATCCCAAGTCAATAACAGAGCAGAAACATACCCATATACATACAAGAAGCACTCAGAACACTAAATAAATAAGACCAGAAAACAAAATTCCCATGGCATATTTAGTTAAAACACCAAGTATACCCACCAAGAGAGTGCATTGAAAACTGCAAGACAAAACACACAAGCCACATATAAAAGAAACCCCACAAAATACCAGGTGATTTCTCAATGGAAACTTAGAAAGCTGGAGCCTGGGAGCATTACATTTCAAGTCCTAAAAAAACAACAAATGTCAACTTAGACTAATAAACCCAGAAAAACTATCCACCATAGCTCAAGGAGAAAGAAAACCTTTCCAGGATATAAAAAACTTAAAAAATTTAATATCAAATCAACCAAAACACAAAGAAAATACAGGGAGCAATATTTCTGACCAAAGAAAAGAATAAGGATAGTCAAGAGACTACAGAAAGGAAAATGAAGCTATAATTACTGAAATCCAAAGTACCACTGACAATACAAACAACATCAGTAAAAATCTATAGCACACTAACAACAATTAACACACACATTAATAACATTAAATATTAATGGTCTCAATTTTCCAAAATGTATCAAAAGATACATTTTGGTTAAACGGATCAAGAAACAAAATCAATATTCTGGTATTCTCACAGATAGCATATCTGTCCTCTGAGAGGCTCCACCCAGCAGTGGATAGAAACAGATGCTGAGACTCACAGCCAAACATTTGGCAAATCACAGGGAGTCTTGTGGAAAAGTGCGTGTGTGTGGGGGGGAATAGAAGACCTGGAGGTGACAAGAGCTCCATAGGAAGACAACAAAGCCAACTAACCAGGGCCCAGAAGGTCTTACAGAAACTGAAGTACCAACCAAGGACCATGCTTGGAGTGGACCAGGCCTCCTACACAAATGTAGGAGAAGGGCATCTCAGGCTTCATGCAGGTTCCCCAGTAAGGGAAGTGGGGAGTGCCTCTGACAGGGACTCTGTTGTTGCTTTCTAATCACTCCCTGCTGGCAGAGCTGCCTTACCAGGCCTCGGGGAGGAGTATGTGCTCAGTCCTGATGTGATTTAATGAGCTAAGATAGATGGGTAGAGGGGTGTTCCCCTTATTTGAAGAATAGGAGAGGGAGAGGGGGAAGAGAGAGGGAGGGTGGGACCAGTAATAGAAGAGGGAAGGGCCAAAGATCTGGATGTAAAGTGAATAAATAAATTAATTAATTTTAAAAGAAACAACAACAACAACAAAAACCTGCCTCAAAAAGTATTTCACGTGTGGCTGCCATGTTGATGTTTGAGGGCTGTGCAGAATGGGCCTCACCCCTCACTTGGGCATCATCAGAGATCTGGCTATGGGAACATGAGAACAGAAGAGCTAACCCTACCCTTAGTCAGCTTCAATATTCAGGATAATGCCTCCCTCCTCACTTGTTGGGAGTTTCCCCATGAGCTGGCCCCTAGAAGACCCCAGTTTGTCTCCTGTGTGGTGGTATGGATGAGGAAGAGATACCTTCCTCCCTCTATCTCCCTTCCCTCTCCCCCTTCCCCGTCCTCCCTTCACCACTTGCAGCAGGTGGGAGACCTGGCCCTGGGTGTAGCACTCAGGAGCAGGCCTTATACTTCACCTGCGCAGCATAGTAGAGCTGGCCCTGAATGCAGAGATTGTGGTGAGTCAGCCCTGAGGGTTAGAATGCGGGAGAACCAGCCCTGCCTCTAGTCTGCTAGAGAAAATGGGTCCTGCACCTCACCAGGATGGCAGAGTAGAGCTGGCTCTGCTAGGGGGGTGGGGTTGCTGGTGAGCCAACCCCCAGGGCATGAGAGTAGGGGAGTGGGAGGGATGTCCAGCTCAGCTGCCTCTCAGGCTCAGATCCAGGACTTTGAATTGGCCTACCCCAACATCTACCCAATTGATGAACTGCTGACGTGCATGAAGGAGCTGATCTTACAGATCCAAAATTACAAGATCTCCATGACACAGGGCAACAACAGGATATCCAAGAGGAATTTCAGTGAGTTTCCAGTATTGATAGAGTAGCAAAAGCCACAGAGGCCTCTTACCAAACCAACTAGTCACTGAAATGAACATTTGTAAGCAAACAAACAAACAAACAAATAAACAAACAAACAAACAATGGACAGTGAATCCCAGCATCTGCTTCAATCCCCTTCTGGGTTGGAGTCTTTCAGAGGAAATCTTTGGTAGGCTCCCATCCAGTTCCCTCTCTTCAACTGCTTTCAGCATCTATTTTATTTGCCCTTCTGAATGAGAATTATGCATCCTTCCTAGGGTCCTCCTTGTTGTTTAGCTTCTTTAGGTCTGTGGATTGTAGTATGGTTATCCTGTACTATATGGCTAATATCTGCTTATAAGTGAGTATATACCATGTGTGTCTTTCTGGGTTTGGGTTACCTCACTCGGGATGATCTTTTCTAGTTCCATCCATTTGCTTGCAAACCTCATGATTTCTGTGTTTTTAATAGCTGAGTAGTATTCCATTGTGTAAATATACCACAATTCCTTTATCCATTCTTTGGTGAACGGAAGCAGATGCTGAGACTCACAGCCAAACTTTGGGCAGAGCTTAGGGGATCTTATGGAAGAGCAGAAGGGGATAGAAAGACCTGGAGCAGACAGGAGCTCTACAAAGAGACCAACAACACCAATAAAATCTGAGCCCAGGGGTTCTTGCAGAGACTGATACTTCAAAAGACCATGCATGGAGACTGCCTAGATTCCCTGCTTAGATGTAGCTAATAGGCAGCTCAGTTTCCATGTGGGTCCTCTAGTTAAGGGGAACAGGGGCTGCCTGTGACATGGACTCTGTTGTTAGATCTTTGACCACTTCCCCCTTGTCAGGCCACAGAGGAAGAGGATCCTGTCAATCCTGATGAGACTTGATAAACTAGGGTCAAATGGTAAGGGAGGAGGTATCCCGCTTTCTGTGGTCTAGGGAAGGGGGAAGAGGAAGGGAGGATGGGACCAACAAGAAATGAGTGAGGGAGCTACAATCGGGATGTAAATTGAATAATTTTTAAAAAATAAATTAAAAAACATGAGGACAAAAGAGCATACAATGAGACACACTGTGACACACCACTACAACTTCCACAATGACATTGCTTTCTCTGTTTGGGGGAGGTTGCAAGGGTGGTGGGTAGGTATGAGGGGAGGAGGAAAAGAATGCAAAATGTGAAATTCACAAAGAACCAATAAAAAGTTTAAGAAAAGAAACAAAATTTGGTGTCTACATGAAACATACCTTAGCTTTAGAGATAAGCACCACTTTAGAATAAAAAGATGGACAAATGTACTCTATTGCTCTAGAGGTGGTGGAACCTGAGAGAATGGAACTAAAAAGAAGGCAGACAAAAGTCTCATGCAATAGCCAAATTTATTCAGAGCATCAGATAATTTATACCCTGAGTGATAAGAAGAATCACATGAGTAAAGTATCTAATCACAAGGACAAACTGCAAATGGCAGAGAAGCTACACATGGCAGAAACATGTTTTTATAGAGGTATATAAACAAATAACAATAGTCATCTCTAATGAATAATGAAGTTAACACTCCTATCTGCATGAGGGGCATGAAAACACATTTCAAAACCAATTCTATGTTTTTGAAGAAACTGATGCCACAAGACTCTTGTCTTGTTTGTTTTCTTGGAATTTTCTCACAAGTAATCAGAATCAAGCAGGCATCAATATTATATTATATGTCAAAACAGAATTCAAACTAAAACTAAGCTGGTGAAGGATGGACCCTTCATTCTAATCAAGGGAACAGTTAGCCAAGAAGACCTAAAAGAAGACCTAAATATATAGGCACTAAACTCTGGTGCATCCACTTTCATAAAATATGCACTATTGTGGGGTGGAGCCAAGATGGTGACTAGCACTCACAGTTTCTGAGTTGCAGAGGAGCTGAATGCCTGAGTTCCTGAGTGGAAGGACTTCTGAAGCCAGGGAAACAACAGTGAGGCTTTCTAAACAACAGGGACAATCGCATGAGGTGAGAACTTTGGTCTCAGGTCACCTGTGGACTTGTTTGGAGAAGGAGAGAAATGAGCCTTTGATCTTCTGGCACTTCCCCTTTCTCGGACATCCCTCCACCTTGGCACAGCTGGCTCACCGAGATTCTCAGCTCAGAGCTCACTGCCTGGGGACTGTGAGGCTGGGCTTCTAGCCCCTTAGGTGAAACTGCCAGCTGTACCAGTCTTGGAGTCCCAGATCGACGGCACCATCCTCCCAGGGTCCCAGGTCTGCTAGTGGCCATACTGACTCCACAGGGTCTCTCAGCCACTGACTGTATGGTCCGCCAAACCCTCAGTGACAGATAATACACTTTATACCCACCAAAGCCAGGCAGAAAGGCCATACAAGCTAAGCACACCAGGCATTGGGCCTCCCAGGCCTGGATAGCACAGTGGAGGGCCCCCAGGACTTCCCAGAAGGTATCAGAACTGGCATCCCAGTCTCCAGCTGCAGCTGAACTTCCTAATCTGGCAGCTGCAGCAGCACTGAGCTGGCAGAACGAGTCGGACCCCTTCCACCCACATACCCACTGTGGGAAACGGAGGGTCTCTTGGGACACTGAAGCCCCTGTTCTGCAGGTCCAACTGAAGAGTTAAGGCAGATAACACCGGAAATTGCACCATGACCATCACCATTGCCTGCTACATATACAGTGCATGCACAAGTAACCCCCTAGAAGCCTTCAAAGCAGCGCCCCTCCCACACACTCAAGGGTCCAATAGTCTCTATCACTCTGTCCCTCGAGGCACACTTCCACACACACTTCCACACACACACTTCCACACACACACACACACACACACACACACACACACACACACCTGCATTTGTCCTTTTGCACCCGAGTGCTTTCTTCCCACAGCTTTAGCTAAAGCACCAACACACACACTGAGACCACAGGACCTCTCTCAGCTTCCTGAAGAACTCTCCAGATGCCAGAGAAAGACAGTACCAGTCTGAACTGCAGAATCCAGAAACAAACAGGGAAGGTTTCAGATAAGCCAATGGCCAGGGGTAGGCGAAAGAACACATCCAACAAAAATCAGGACATCATGGCTTCACCAGCAACCCCCAAAATTGATGGATACTCTAATTCATCAGAAGCACAGAAAAATGACATTAAAGCTATGCCTACCCAATTATTTGAAGCTCATAAAGAGGAAACAAACAATTCTCTCAGAGCAATAGCCATGCAAATTCAGACAGTTAAAGAGGAAATGAACAAATCTATCAAAGATTTGGTCAGTCAATTGGAGGCAAAAAAAAAGAGGAAATGAACAAAATTCTCATAGAAACACAGGCAAATATTGCCAAACAAATAGAGGCACAAGTAGAGACACAATTAGTGGCATATAAAGAGGAAATGAACAACAAAAAAAATAGAGAACATCGTAGAGAGACAGGAATCCACATTCAAACAGATGAAGGAAATGGTGTAAGGCTTGAAAACAGAATTAGAATCAATAAAGAAAACACAAACTGAGAAAACCTTGGAGCTGGAGAACTTAGAGAAAAGATCAGGAACCACAAGGTAAGCATCACAAAAAGAATACAAGAGATGGAAGGGAGAATTTCTGGAGCTGAAGATACACTCACAGAAATTGATACTTGATACTTCTCTCAAGAAAAAGTAAAATCAGAAAAGTCCTAAACACAAAATATCCAAGAAATCAAGGACACCATGAAAAGACAATATCTAAGAATAATAGGAATCAATGAAAAAGAAGACTCTAGGCTCCAAGGTCCAGAAAATATTTTCAAGAAAATCATAGAAGAAAATTTTCCCAACTTAAAGAAAGAGATGTCCATAAATATACAAGAGATGTAACACCAAATAGAACACCTAATAGACTAGACCAGAAAAGAAACACATCACGTCACATCATAGTCAAAACACTAAATCTACAGAACAAAGAAAAGATATTAAAAGCAGCAAGGGAACAAGGCCAAGTAACATATAAAGATAGACCTATCAGAATCACACCGGACTTCGCATCAGAAACTATGAAAGCCAGAAGGGCCTGGGCAGGTGTCATTCAGACTTTAAGAGACCACAGATGCCAACCCAGACTACTATACCCTGCAAAGCTTTCAATCAACATAGACGGAGAAAACAAAATATTCCATGACAAAACTAAATATATGAAATATCTAAACAGCAAACCACCCTTACAGAAGATACTAGAAGGAAAACTCCAATCCAATGAAAACAACTTTACCCAAGGATACAGATAATATCCCAACAAAAATGAAAAGAAAACAAGCAATGAAACACAGTAAGACTACCGACTCCACAATAAAAGGAACAAACATTCATTAGTCACTATTATCTGTCAACATCAGTGGAATCAACTCTCCAATAAAATGACACAGACTAACAGAATGGGTGCAGAAACAGGATCCAACATTCTACTTCATCCAAGAAATACACCTCTCCAACAAAGATAAACACTACCTCAGAGTAAAGGGCTGGAAAAATGTCCATCAAGCAAACAGACCCAGAAAACAAGCTGGGGTAGCTATCCTCATATCTAATAAAATAGACTTTCAACCAAAATTAATCAAAAAAGATGAGGAGGGACACTACATTCTCATCAAAGAAAAAAATCCACCAAGAAGACATCACAATTCTGAACATCTATGCTCCAAATACAAGAGTGCCTATATTCATAAATGATACATTATTAAAACTTAAATCACACATCGATCCCAACACCTTAATAGTGGGAGATTTCAAGACCCCACTGTCACCAAGGGACAGATCATCTACACAGAAGCCAAATAGGGAAATAAAGGCCCTTAAAGAGGTTCTAAATCAAATGGACCTAAGAGATGTCTACAGAAATTTCCACCCTAACTCAAAAGAGTATACTTTCTTTTCAGCACCCCATGGAACCATCTCCAAAATAGATCATATGGTTGGTCACAAAGCAAGCCTCAACATATACAAGAAGATTGAAATAATCCCCTGTATTCTATCTGACCACCATAGAGTAAAGCTGGACCTTAACAACAATGGAATTAGAAAAAAAAGCCTATAAGCACATGGAAACTGAACAACTTGCTGCTCAATGACAGCTGGGTTAAGGAAGAAATCAGGAAGGAAATTAAAGACTTCCTAGAATTCAATGAAAATTAAGGTACCACATACCCAAATTTATGGGACACATTGAGAGCAGTGCTCAGAGGAAAATTCATACCACTAAGTGCCTTAAAGAAGAAATTTGTGACATCTCATACCATCAACATAATGGCCCAACTGAAAGCCCTAGGAAAAAAAAAAAAAGAAACAAATACACCCAAGAGGAGCAGAAGGCTGAAAATAATCAAACTCAGGGCGGAAATCAGTCAATTAGAAACAAATAAAACTATTCAAAGAGTCAATGAAACCAAGAGCTGGTTCTTTGAGAAAATCAACAAGATTGGCAAACCCTTAGCCAAACTAACTAAAAGGCAGAGAGAAACAATTCAATGGAAAATAGACAGCATCTTCAACAAATGGTACTGGTCCAACTGGATGTCTACATGAAGAAAAATGAAAATCGATCCATATTTATCACCCTGCACAAAACTAAATCCAGGTGGATCAAAGACCTCAACATAAAACCAAACACATTAAATCGGTTAGAAGAAAAAGTGGGGAAAAGCCCAGAACTCATTGTCACAGGAGACAACTTCATGAACAGAACACCAACAGCACAGGCTCTAAGAGCAATAATCAATACATGGGTCCTTATGAAACTGAAAATCTTCTGTAAAACAAAAGACAGTGTCATCAGAACCAAACGGCAGCTTACAGACTGAAAAAGAATCTTCACCAAAACTTTATCTGACAGAGGGCTGATATCCAGAATATATAAAGAACCAAAGAAGTTACAAAGCAATAAATCAAGTAATCAAATTAAAAAAATGGGGTACAGAACTAAATAGAGAATTCTCTATAGAGGAATACCGAACGGCAGAGAAACACTTAAAGAGATGTTTAACATCCTTAGACATCAGAGTGTTGCAAATCAAAACGACCATGAGATTTCACCTTATACCCATCAAAATGGCTAAAATCAAAACTCAAATGACAACACATGCTGGAGAGGTTGTGGAGAAAAGGGAACCCTCCTCCACTGCTGGTGGGAATGTAAACTGGTACAACCACTTTGGAAATCAATCTAGTGCTTTCTCAGTCAATTAGGAATAGTGCCTCTTCAAGACCCAGTTATACCACTCCTAGCATATATCCAAAAGTTTCTCAAGTTCACAACAAGGGCATTTTCTCAACCATGTTTATAGCAGCATTATTTGTAATAACCAGAACCTGGAAACAACCCAGATGTGCAACAACAGAGGAATGGGTACAGAAATTGTGGTATTTTTACACAATGGAATACCACTCAACAATCAAAAACGAGGAAATCATGAAATTTGCAGGCAAATGGTGGGATCTAGAAAAGATCACCCTGAGTGAGGTATCCCAGAAGGAGAAAGACACACATGGTATATACTCACTTATATAGACCTATAAGATATGATAAACATAATGAAATCTATACACCTAAAGAAGATGAACAAGAAAGAAGACCCGGAGTAAGATGATCAATCCTCACTTAGGAAGACAAATGGGATGGGCATTGGACATAGGAGAAAACAAGTAACAGGACAGGAGCCTACCACAGAGGGCCTCTGAAAGGTTCTACTTAGCAGTGTATCAAAGCAGATACTAAGACTCATAACCAAACGTTCGGCAGAGTGCAGGGAATCATATGAAAGAAGGCGGAGTTAGTATAATGGGGAAAGGATAGGAGCTCCACAAGGACCAAATATATCTGGGCACAGGAATCTTTTCTGAGACTGATACTCCAACCAAGAACCATGTATGGATATAACCTAGAACCTCTACTCAGATGTAGCCTGTGGTAGCTCAGTAACCAAGTGGGTTTTTCCTAGTAAAGGAAACAGGGACTATTTCTGACATGAACTCAATGGCAGGCTCTTTGACCTCCCCACCCCCCAAGGGAGGAGCAGTTCTGCTGGGCCACAGAGGAGGACTTTGCAGCTAGTCCTGAAGATACCTGATAAAACAGGGTCAGATGAAAGGGGAGGAGGTCCTCCTCTATCTGTGGACTTGGAAAGGGGCAGGGAGGGGATGAGGAAGGGAGGGTGGGATTGGGAGGTAATAAGGGAGCCGCATACAACTGGGATATAGAGCTAATAAAATGTAACTAATAATAAAAATAAAAAATTTAAATAAATATGCACTATTGCATTTCAAGACACAGGCTAGCATCAACCCATTAATAGTAGATGATTTTAATATCCCACTTTCTCCAATAGACCATCTGGAGAAAAACTAGAGAAACAGAATTAAATGACATTATAAATCAAATGGACTTATCACTAAAAAGCCAAAGAATAGACATTTTCTAAGCAGCACATTTGGGCATTTCTAAAATAGATCACATTCTTGGCCACACACAAAACAACTTTACAAATTTAAAAAGATTTAAATTTCTCCCTATACCCTATCTGACCACAATGAAATAAATTTAAAACTTAACAGCAAACAAATATCTAGTTCATACACAAACTCATGGCAACTAAACAGCTTATTACTGAAGGATGAATGGGTGGGTCAAAGAAGAAATCAAGAAAGAAATTAAAATTAATCCTGAAACTAAATGAAAACACAATACAACAAATCCTTTGTGACACATTGAAAGCAATCCTATGAGGGAATTTTTTAGCTCTACATTAAAAATTTTAAAGAACCAAAATAAATGATTTGTTGATGCAACTCAAAATATTGTAAAAACAGGAACAAAGCAAATCCAAACCCAGTTGATGTCAAGAAATAATAACAATTAGAATAGAAGTTAGTGATACAGAAACAAACAAACAAAAATAATACAAAGAATGAAGGAATCTAAGAGATGGTTCTTTCAGAAGCTAAACAAGATTGGCAGACCCTTGACCAAACTCACCAAAACAAAGAACTTGAGGACCCAAATGAGCAGAATCAGAAATGAACAAAAAAATTACAATGAACACCAAAGGCATTCAAAATATTATAAGGCAACACTTTAAAAATGTGTATTTCATTAAGTTGGAATACCTAAATAACTCTTTGGCATATGCCTAAAATACTTGACATCCTACTCCACAGATATTTGCTCAGGCATGTTTGTTGCTGCTCTAGTCACAAGAGTTATGAAATTGAAACAACCTAAATGTCTTTCAACTGATGAATGGATAATGAAAATTTGATACTATACACTTTGGAATACTGTAAAGAAAAATTAAATCATGAACTTTGCAGGTAAACGGATAAAATTAGAATGTCAGCTCATACCTAGAGAGACAAATGTAGCATGTTCTCTCTCATCTGAGGCTCCTAGCTCCAAATCTTTTGGTGTGAATACAGGAAGCAGGAAAATGAAAATGTACCATTGCTGCAGTGGGGTTGGTAGAGTGTGATAGCAGGGTGCAAAGGGTCATATTGGGGAAATAAGAAATTAGGCTCTCTTGATTAGAAAGGCAGACTGAGATAAATACAGAAGAAGGAGGGATGAGAATGAAATAACAAAGATCTCTGAAAAGGTCACAAGGAATCATATTTAATTAGGTACATAAAAATACCTATAATGCACATAAGTCAGTGTATAAATATACTTGTATGTATAAATGAAGTTTTTCCATCTGAGCTGTCAATGCTTAGTCTAAAAAGCCAAAGGCCATTTCTCAAAAACCCCAACAGCAGACCTGAAAAACCCTCTTTCGAGTTGTTGGTCAGTGTTTACCAGGGGAGTACCAAAGATCACAGACTGTTGCTATTGGCCTTGATTTACCCCCAGAAATGGAAGGTAAGTCCCAATTACTACATCATGTACTTCAGACACAGGGTTCAAAGGCCCCTGAGCTGGAACTGACCTAGAGACTTCCTTCATGGTAGCAGAAGGCACTATGCAAGTTTACAATGGAGGGAAGCAACCAACAGTCTTACCCAACTATGATCCCTCTGATAACTATAAGGGTGTAGTAGTGGCATAATTACTTTTGTGGCAAACTAGAGCTCTCTAATTACACTTAAGACATACTCAACAAAGAGACAATCATGTCTGATACTAGAAACCTAGTCAACCATCCAGGGCTAGGAAAGTCATGGATCTTGGAGAACCTACAGCCATCACTTTACTAAAACAGCATAATCCTGGCTTTGCATTTTAAATATTTATCCTAATACATACATACACACACACACACACACACACACACACACACACACACACACACACA
>NW_026585687.1:55415-71432 GCF_907164565.1 Psammomys obesus
ACACACACACACACACACACACACACACACACACACACACACACACACATATATATATATATATATATATATATATATATATATATATATATCTCACAGATAAGCCATCACCCCTTATCAAAGAAACTTCTATTTGCAGCAGGAGATCATTACAGAAAATCACAACCAAACCAAGCAAATTCCAGAGCTGTCCCAATGAATACATCTACAGTTCAACTCCCATATTTAATCTCAAGAATCATTGTGGAACAGAGGGGAGAAAAACTGGAAGAGTCAGAAGAAAGGGGAATTTGCTGTGAGACTGTGTTTCCTAGGAATGTCAGAAGCTACACCTAAAAAATTTCACCAACATGATTGCCAAAGCATGAATTAAACAAGGAAAACAACAGTAGACTAGTTAAAGTGGATAGGAAAAGCCCAGGAGGTCTCAATCCTAAACAAAGAACTATGGACAACTAAAGAATTCTGGGAGTGAGCATAATAATCTTCCCTAATGAAGAGCACAGCAATTTGTTATCCAATATCAAATGGTCAGCCCTGAAAACATACTTACAAGTAATATTATACATTCTGAGCCAATTGTATTTATTTATTTAGAAATATTTGTGGAAAGGCCATGAGCTTGAAAAAGAGAAAAGAGGTTTATGTGGGTGGGTTTGGAAAAAGAAAAAAAGGGAAATGATATGCTCATATCATAATCTCAAAAGATAAAAAAATTTTAAAAGCCTAAGTTTGCTTGTGCAGTTTCACAGCTGATAAAATCTTAGGTAGGCCAGTGGCTATTACTGGCCTTGTAAAATGAAATCAAATTGTCTCTGGGGGGGTCTTATGATCAGAGAGTAAAGGGCATTTGCTATATCATTAGCTGTGTACTGAGTACAGAGAATATGCTAATTTGCTCAATCAATGAAACCATGTCCTACAGAGAAACTACAATTGGAGTCACCACTTGGTTAAGCTTGTGATGATCCACTGTTATTCTCCCAGGTATAATTGCCTTTTACACTGCCAAATGGGAGAGTTGAGTGGAGATGTGGTAGAAATTCCCATCCTTGCATCATTAAAATTCTTCATAGAAGCAATAATCATGATAGTCCTTCTAAGGATGAATGTTACATTTATGAGTTTTATAAATGGAAAAATACTAATAGCTTTTGTTAAAGTTGTTTTTTATAAAATTGTGTTTGTTTCCTAGTTTCTCTCTTAACCGAACTATCAGCCAAATAATTGAGACTCTATTATATTATTTGTTTGTCAAGATTTACAGCACAATACTGAGAAGTTGTTACTCTATTCTTTTTTTTCACTTTATTTTTTTAATTTTATTTTTTCTTATCAGTTACATTTTATTAACTCTGTATCCCAGCTGTATCCTGCTCCCTCCCTCCCTCCCAATCCCACCCTCCCTCCCTCATCTCCACCCTGCCCCTTTCCAAGTCCACTGATTGGGAGGCCTCCTCCCCATTCATCTGATCCTGTTTTATCAGGTATCTTCAGGACTGGCTGCAAAGTCCTCATCTGTGGCCTAACAGGACTGCTCCTCCCTTGGGGGGTGGGGAGGTCAAAGAGCCAGCCATTGAGTTCCTGTTAGAAATAGTCCTTGTTCCCCTCACTATGGGAAACCAATTGGTTACTGAGGTACCATGGGCTACATCCGAGCATGTAGCTTTCCTTGCTTAACTGAATCTCTTCTGATGTCTCTTGGAGCTCAGCTCATGGCTGAATCAACTGTTTCCTCTTCTAACTCTTCCTCCCAGGCTGGCAGGAAGTCCAGCCCTATTCTCTTTTCTGCTCAGTGACCGACTGTAATCTGTTTTATTGGCATATCAAGGGACAACTAAGGAGCAAGGTTTACACAACATTGAGACAGGCACATCTCAGAACAAGGATTGCAACGTGATATGGGGGTACAGAAATCAGCATTTGAATTACACAATAACCTTATGCCTACAGGCTTGCTTTTATCTTGCCCATCATAACAGATTTTACTCCATTTATCAGGAAACCAAGGTAGAGTTTCTACCTCCTGTTAAGTATGGCTACTCCAACTATGTATTCCAGAACTAGAAAACAACCAAAAGATGAATATGGGAACCTACTAGACCCACTGTGAGAGGCACCTGCGGAAAAGTTCCACTGACTGCCTGACACTCTTTACCATGATTGTAGGGCCTAATTGTTGGGTCTCTTGTCATCAATATCAGTTTAGAAACATTGTACAGTCATCCCTGAAAAGTTTTAATTATTTCCTACTTTGGTAAAATGCTGTAAATCACATTAGGAATAAAAATAGCATAATATTTTTTCTACTCTACTGGGGGCATTAAGGAAATCCATTGCCGTGCTCATTTACCTAATATATTTATAGTTACACAGATCAATTAAGAATATAATAGGTGAGGGGGGCCAAGATGTCGGCACCGGGAGAACACCGTGTCTGAGAAGCAGAACAACACACTCCGTGCAGCGACCAGGAGACTGAACTCTGGGCCCTAAAACAACAGTGATCGATCTTGTTTCCCAGGGACCAGTCAACACAACCCCTCCTGGCAGAGGGAAAAAACAAAGAGGCAGCACACAGGAAAGGTGGACACCGAGTCCTGCGGCCACAGTGTCACAGAGCTGACTATTACCCTACCCGTGCACTTCTGCAGCAGGACCAAAACTGAGAGTAGTGAGCAAGGGGAACCCCTGTGCATCCCAGCTGGTCCTGCAAGAGAGTGAGTGAGCCTTCTATGGAGAGATTGCCGCAGACACAGGGCCTCTCCACAGAAGCAACCAGACGAGATCCCTGCCACCCACACTCCTAGTGTGGGCATCAGAGGGATTCTTGGGATCGCGACATTGAAGCCTCTGCCTTGCTGGTCCACCAGGGTAATCCAGGAAAACAATCCCTGGATCTCAGTCAGAACTGCGTAATAGTGGCTTGCAGGCCACTGCAATAGTCAGACAATCCGCGCATGCACACTGCGCCCGCTAAAAGCGCCAGCGTCACATTCTTTACTTAGGCAAAACTGAAAACACAGTGCACACCCCCAAAGCAGTGGACCTCTCTCATCTTCCTGAAAAAACAGTCCAGAAAACAGAAAGAGAGGATCATAGCCCAAACTACAATCTTGAGGAACAACCAGTGAGGATTATAAATAACCAGATGGCTAGAGGCAGACGTAAGAACACTCCCAACAAAAATCAGGACATAATGATCTCACCAGCAACCCCACAAAAAAATGGACACTTCAATTCACTAGATATACAAGAAAACGACCTCAAAACTATGTTTCTCCAGCTATTAGAGGCCCATAGAGATGAAATGAACAAAGCCCTCAGGGAAATAACCAAAGAAATCGAGACTAACCAAGAGGAAACAAATCGTGCACTCAGAGAAATGACCACGAAAATTGAGGCAAACAGAGAAGAAATGCACAAAGCTCTCAGAGAAATGTCCACACAAATGAAGGCAAATAAAGAAGAAATAAACAAAGCTCTCATAGAAATACAGGCAATTATACCCAAAGAAGTAGAGGCACAATTAGTGATACATAGAGAGGAAACGGACAAAAAAATAGAAGCTATCATTGAAAAGCAGGAGTCCACATTCAAACAGATGAAGGAAATTGTGCAAGACATGAAAACAGAATTAGAATCAATAAAGAAAACGCAAATAGAGAAAAACCAGGAGCTGGAGAACATAGAGAAAAGATCAGGCACCACAAAGGTAAGCATCACCAACAGAATACAAGAGATGGAAGAAAGAATCTCAGGAGCCGAAGATACACTTGCGGAAATTGACACGTCTCTCAAAGAAAAAATAAAATCAGAAAAGTTCCAAACACAAAACTTCCAAGAAATCAAGGACACCATGAAAAGACAAAACCTAAGAATAATAGGAGTAGAAGAAAAAGAAGACATCAGGCTCAAAGGTCCGGAAAATATTTTCAAGAAAATTATAGAAGAAAACTTTCCCAACTTAAAGAAGGAGATGGCCATAAACATACAAGAGGCCTACAGAACACCAAGTAGACTAGACCAGAAAAGAAATTCTTCACGTCACATCATAGTCAAAACACTGAACCTATAGAACAAAGAAAAAATTCTAAAAGCAGCAAGGGAAAAAGGCCAAGTAACATATGAAGGTAGACCTATCAGAATCACACCAGATTTCTCAACAGAAACTATGAAAGCCAGAAGGGCCTGGACAGAAATCATACAGTCCTTAAGGGACCACAGATTCCAACCCAGACTACTATACCCAGCAAAACTTTCAATCAACATAGACGGAGCATTCAAGATATTCCAAGACAAAATCAAATTTAAATAATATCTACATAGTAACCCAGCTTTACAGAAGTTACTAAAAGGGAAACTCCAAAGAAAACAACTACATCGAAGGAAACAGAGGAAATAGATAACTACACAACAAAAAAACCAAAAGAAGACAAGCAATGAAACTCAGTGACACCACCAACACCACATCTAAAATAACAATTGTTGGTCACTAGTTTCTATCAACATCAACGGACTCAACTCCCCAATTAAAAGACACAGACTAACAGAATGGTTGCGGAAACAGGATCCATCATTCTGTTGCATCCAAGGAACACACCTATGCAACAAAGATAAACACTACCTCAGAGTAAAGGGCTGGAAAATGTCTTTCAAGCAAATGGTTCGAGAAAACAAGCGGGAGTAGCCATCCTAATATCTAATAAAATAGACTTTCAACCCAAGTTAATCAAAAAAGATAAGGACGGCCACTATATTCTCATCAAAGGAAAAATCCACCAAGAGGACATCACAATTTTGAATATCTATGCCCCAAATACAAGAGCACCTACATTCGTAAGTGAAACAATATTAAAGCTTAAATTACACATTGATCCTAAAACCCTAATAGTGGGAGACTTCAACACTCCACTCTCACCAAGGGACAGATCAACTACACAGAAAACAAATAGGGAAATAAAAACACTTATAGAGACCATAAATCAAATGGACCTAATAGACATCTACAGATCTTTTCATCCAAACTCAAAAGAGTATACCTTCTTTTCAGCACCGCATGGAACCTTCTCCAAAATAGACCATATAGTGGTCATAAAGAAAGCCTCAATAGATACAGAAAGATTGAAATAATCCCTTGTATTCTATCTCACCACCATGGACTTAAGCTGGACCTCAACAACAACAGAAATAACAAACAGCCTACACGCACATGGAAACTGAACAACCTGTTACTCAACGACAGCTCGGTTAAGGAAGAAATAAAGAAAGAAATTAAAGACTTCCTAGAATTCAATGAAAATGAAGGGACAACATACCCAAATTTATGGGACACATTGAAAGCAGTGCTCAGGGGAAAATTTATAGCACTAAGTGCCTGCAAGAAGAAATTCATAACATCACATACAAACAACTTAATGGCCCAACTGAAAACCCTAGAAAAAAAAAGAAGCAGATACACGCAAGAGGAGCAGATGGCTGGAAATAATCAAACTCAGGGCTGAAATCAATCAATTAGAAACAAATAAAACTATTCAAAGAATCAATGAAACAAAAAGCTGGTTCTATGAGAAAATCAACAATATAGACAAACCCTTAGCCAAACTAACTAAAAAGCAGAGAGAATCTATCCAAATCAACAAAATCAGAGATGAAAAGGGTGACATAACTACAGACACAGAGGAAATTCAAACAATCATTAGGTCATACTACAAAAGCCTATATGCCACAAAATTTGAAAATCTAAATGAAATGGACAATTTTCTTGATAGATTCCATCTTCCAACATTAAGTCAAGATCAGGTACAAAGACTGAACAGCCCAATATCCCGCAAGGAAATTGAAGCAGTCATTCACAGTCTCCCCTCTAAAAAAAGCCCTGGGCCAGATGGTTTCAGCGCGGAATTCTACCAGACCTTCAAAGAAGTGCTCACACCAATCCTCCTCAAACTATTCCACAAAATAGAAACTGAAGGTACATTACCAAACTCATTCTATGAAGCAACAGTCACCCTGATACCTAAACCACACAAAGACCCAACAAAAAAAGAGAACTTCAGACCTATCCCTCTTATGAACATTGACGCAAAAATACTCAATAAAATACTTGCAAACCAAATCCAAGAACACATCAAAGATATCATCCACCACAACCAAGTAGGCTTCATCCCAGGCATGCAAGGGTGGTTCAACATACGGAAATCCATCAATGTAATCCACCACATAAACAAACTGAAGGAGAAAAACCACATGATCATCTCCTTAGATGCTGAAAAAGCATTTGACAAAGTCCAACACCCATTCATGTTTAAAGTCTTGGAGAGATCAGGAATACAAGGCACATATCTAAACATAGTAAAGGCAATATACAGCAAGCCTATAGCCAACATCAAACTCAATGGAGAGAAGCTTAAATCAATCCCACTGAAATCAGGGACAAGACAAGGCTGCCCACTCTCTCCATACCTCTTCAACATAGTACTTGAAGTCCTAGCCAGAGCAATAAGACAACTAAAGGAGATCAAGGGGATACAAATCGGAAAGGAAGAGGTCAAAGTGTCACTATTCGCAGATGATATGATAGTATATATGAGCGACCCCAAGAATTCAACCAGAGAACTCCTCCAGTTGATAAACACCTTCAGCAAAGTGGCAGGATACAAAATCAACTCAAAAAAATCAGAAGCCCTCCTGTATACCAAAGACAAAATGGCCGAGAAAGAAATTAGGGAAACAACACCCTTCACAATAGCTACTAACCACATAAAGTACCTTGGGGTGACACTAACCAAGCAAGTGAAAGACCTGTTTGAGAAAAACTTCAAGTCTCTGAAGAAAGAAATTGAAGAAGATCTCAGAAGTTGGAAAGATCTCCCGTGCTCATGGATTGGTAGGATTAACATTGTGAAAATGGCCATCCTGCCAAAAGCAATCTACAGATTCAATGCAATTCCCATCAAAATACCAACTCAATTCTTTACAGACCTTGAAAAAAAAGATTCTCAGCTTCATATGGAGAAACAAAAAACCCAGAATCTCCAAAACAATCCTGTACAACAACAGATCATCTGGAGGTATCTCCATCCCCAATCTCAAGTTGTACTACAGAGCAATAGTAATAAAAACTGCATGGTATTGGCATAAAAACAGAAAGGAGGATCAATGGAACTGCATAGAAGACCCAGAAATAAACCCACACACCTATGAATACTCGATTTTTGACAAAGCAGCCAAAACCATTCAATGGAAAAAAGACAGCATCTTCAACAAATGGTGCTGGTCCAACTGGATGTCCACATGCAGAAAAATGAAAATAGATCTATATTTATCACCCTGCACAAAACTAAAGTCCAAGTGGATCAAAGACCTAAACATAAAACCGGATACTCTAAATGTGTTAGAAGAAAAAGTGGGGAACAGCCTAGAACTCATTGGCACAGGAGACAACTTCCTGAACAGAACACCAACAGCACAGGCTCTAAGAGCAACAATCAATAAATGGGACCTCATGAAACTGAAAAGCTTCTGTAAAGCAAAGGATACTCTCATCAAAACAAAACGCCTGCCTACAGATTGGGAAAGAATCTTCACTAACCCTTTATCTGACAGAGGACTAATATCGAGTATATACAAAGAACTAAAGAAGCTGAAAAGCAGCAAACCAAGTAATCCAATTAAAAATGGGGAACAGAGCTAAACAGAGAATTCTCGACAGAGGAATATCGAATGGCAGAGAAACACTTAAAGAAATGCTCATCCTCATTAGCCATCAGGGAAATGCAAATCAAAATGACCCTGAGATATCACCTTACACCCATCAGAATGGCCAAAATGAAAAACTCAAGGGACAACACATGCTGGAGAGGTTGTGGAGAAAGGGGAACCCTCCTCCACTGCTGGTGGGAATGTAAACTGGTTCAACCACTCTGGAAATCTATCTGGCACTATCTAAGACAATTAGGAATAGTGCTTCCTCAAGACCCAGCTAGGTATATATATATACCACTGCTAGGTATATACCCAAACTTTGCTCAAGTACACAAAAGAGATATTTGCTCAACCATGTTTATAGCAGCTTTATTTGTAATAGCCAGAACCTGGAAACAACCCAGATGTCCATCAACGGAGGAATGGGTACAGAAATTGTGGTATTTTTACACAATGGAATACTACTCAGCAATCAAAAAGGAGGAAATCATGAAATTTGCAGGCAAATGGTGGGACCTAGAAAAGATCATTCTGAGTGAAATATCCCAGAAGGAGAAAGACAAACACGGTATATCCTCACTTATATAGACCTATAAGATATGACAAACATAATGAAATCTATACACCTAAAAAAGATAATCAAGAGAGCAGACATGGGGTAAGATGATCAATCCTCGTTTTGAAAGACAGATGGGATGCATATTAAACATTGACAGGAGTCTACTGAGTGCATCTGAAAAACTCTAACTAGCAGTGTTTTCAAAGCAAAGACTCATGACCAAACCTTTGGCAGAGTACAGGGAATCATAAGAATGAAGGGGAGTTAGTATGATGAGGAAAGGATAGGAGCTCCACAAGGACCAAACATATCTGGGCACAGGGTCTTTTCTGAGACTGACATGCAACCAAGGACCATGTATGAATGTAACCTAGAACCTCTGCTCAGATGTAGCCTGTGGTAGCTCAGTAACCAATTGGTTTCCCATAGTGAGGTGAACAAGGACTATTTCTAACAGGATCTCAAGGGCAGGCTCTTTGGCCTCCCCACCCCCCAAGGGAGGAGCAGTCCTGTTAGGCCACAGAGGAGGACTTTGCAGCCAGTCCTGAAGATACCTGATAAAACAGGATCGGATGAATGGGGAGGAGGTTCCCCCTATCAGTGGACTTGGAAAGGGGCAGGGTGGAGATGAGGGAGGGTGGGATTGGGAGGGAATGAGGGATCGGGACACGGCTGGGATACAGAGTTAATAAAACGTAACTGATAAGAAAAAAATAAAATTAAAAAAAGAATATAATAGGCTTGCTATTTCACTTCTAGAAATATGATCAATTAGCCAATGACGATAGTCTATGTGGATCAGACTTGATTGCTGATTTAGTTCTGTAGTTTATTTTGGTAGCTGTGTTAATTATATTTCTATTGCTTTGACAAAATACCTGAAAAAAACCCACAGAAACCTAAAGTTGGAAATATTTATTTTGGCTCATGCTTTCAGAGGCTTTATTACAAACATTTAATTCAATCCATGGTCACTTGACTTTTTTTCTGTGATTTCTGCGACTGTGGTGAATAGTACATCCTGGTGGAAAGACACGACAAAGAAAATCTGCTTACCTCAGAAAGTGGAGGGAGGGGAACCAGTGCAAAGTAGATGTCAGAGAGAAAATATAATTTTCAAGGACACATCTCTAGTGTCCTACTTCTTCCAATTTAGGAAAGTTTTCACTACCCCACAATAGCCCATCCAGTGAAAAATCCATAGATATATTAATCCACTTATGAGGTAAGAGATCCTTGTTGCATTGGAGACTAAGCCTTCAACAATAAGGTTTTGGGAGATATATCAGATAGAAATTGTAATAGTGTAGCCAGGCATGGTGGTACACACCTTTAATCCCAGTGCTTGGGAGGCAGAGACAGCCAGATCTCTGTGTGTTTGAGGCCAGTCTGGTCTGCAAAGTAAGTCCAGGACAGCCAGGGCTACACAGAGAAACCCTGTCTTGAAAAGCCAAAACAACAACAAGAAAACAAATTTAATAGCAACCTAGCCAGTCTTGCCACCATTTTATTTTTGTCATTGCCTTTAGGTTTCTCAGCTTAATAACTGTTTTCTACTGTGCTTGTCAGGCCAACAGAAAACAGTGATCACCAAACTCATCAATGGTTTTTCATTCTGCTCACAAACTTACTTTTTGAGGGTCTGGTAAAAGATATATCTGCTGCATCTTCCCAGTGTGGGTGAGGAAGTATTAATTAAGAATTCCATTCAACCATTTCAATCTCCCTAAGCCGCTGAGTTTCTTTGTCCACATGAAACCAAGATCTACCATTATCAACTATCTTCCTGTTCATGTTTTATTTATTCCATCAATCAAACTGTTAGACCACCTTTTAATTCCTTGAACTTCAATATAAATATTGGATATGTTTAGTGGGGCCATATCAGTAAATTCAGTCTATTCTAACCATATTTCCTTACCACCATAATTCCATACTCTCAGCATCCATTGTTAGATGTTTCCAGGATACCTACTTGTACATATTAGGAAACTCACTTTAGGTAATTTTGAGTGTAAGAAACTCTCAGGAGTCACACATACTACTTCATCTTTTGAAGCCTGCTGGACCATTAATTTAACTATAGGTCTAGAAATAATGATGCACGGTGGTAACCCGAGGAGAATCAGTATTGTTATGAATGGCAACCACGACTAGGGAAGCCATTATCATCTCATCAGGCAGTGAAGATTTGATCTTTTTACACTGAAGTGGAAAGGATGATGCCTCTAGGAACTAGGACACTTCTGATGGCATTGGAAAGGACATTTCCAAAAGTATTCAAACATTATAGTTCAATTCTTGCCCTTTTTACTGGCATGTATTTCCTTTAACTAGTGATGGGTTTCCTACCCTCATGCTCTTCCCTCCGTCACTTTCCCTTCCCTCACTTCCACTAAGCTACTCCCTTCCCCTAATCTCCTCTTCTACTTTCATGTAACATTAACATATCTATAGCTATATTTTTCTCTTTATTTATAAGCTTTGCATAACTGTGTACAATCTAGGATCCACAAAAGAATGTATACAATTTGTCATTCTGAATTTAGGTTATTATGCTTAATATGACTATCCACAGCTGTGTATGTTCTTCAACGAGCAACATCATTTCAACTTATGACTGAATAAAACTCTACTCTGCATACATGCTACATTTCTTTAATAGTTCGTTAACTGGCAGGTAGCTAGCTGATCCTATAACTTGACTCTTGTGACTAGTGCTAAAGTAAACATGAATATTCAAGTATCTCTGTGGTATGTTTACTTAAAGACCTTCCTTGCTTATTGAAAGTGGTTGATTACCCATTGAAGATAATTTAGATATCTCTATTTTCATTGTGTTTATCTGCTTTCTTGTTTTGATGTTAGGACCAATAGCTTTCAAGCTCTTTACCTGCCAGAGTCTCAACTAAAAGTTACCATGAACTTATTAATACTTGCTTTATTTAATTGCTTTTAGATAGAAATAATAATAATATATTTATTGAGACGTTACATTAACACAGAATTTCCAAATTCTCACCATTCATTTTCTTATTTTCCTAATGTCATCATCGTATATTACCATGTGTCCTTGTTTCTTTTTGTGTTACTTAGATAAAATGCCCTGACAAAAGCAACTTCAAGGAGCTTAGTTCAAGGGTGCATCCAACTATGGTGGGGAAGTTAAAAAGACTGGTCACACCATATCTACAATAAGGAAGCACATATCAATGCATCCTGCTCTTCAGCTTCCTTTCTCTACTTATATAGGCCAGGGTCCCAGCTATAAGTCCTCCTACTTCAATTAATGTAATCAATATAACCCTTACAAATATGCCCAGAGGCCCAACTCCCAGTTGATTCTAGATTCTGTCAAGCTTGTGCTCGCTTCGGCAGCACATATACTAGATTCTGTCAAGCTGTCAATTAATACTGACTATCGCATCATGTTATATTTCTCAAAACTGAGAACCTAACATTAATAATGCATTATTGTTAAATAAGCAACTCAATATTTATTTAAAGTTCTCATTTTTAGTGTTTTAAAGTTATCATTTATTACAATTTATTCAGTTTGTATCCCAGCTGTAGCCCCCTCCCTTGTCTCCTCCCAATCCTATCATCCCTCCCTCCTCTCCTCCCATGCCTCTCCCCCAGTCCACTGATTGAGGAGGCCCTCCTCCCCTTCCATCTGACCCTAGCCTATCAGATCTCATCAAGACTGAAGTGTCTTCTTCTGTGGACTGGCAAGGCTCCTCCCCCATCAGGGAGAGGTGATCAGAGAGCCAACCCCTAGGTTCATGCCAGAGAAAGTCTCTGCTCCTCTTAAGAAGGAGGATATAGAAAGACCTGGAGGGAACAGGAGCTCCAAAAAGAAACCAACAGAGTCATAAAAACTGAGCCCTGGGGACCCTAAAGAGAATGATACCACAACCAAAGACAATGCATGGAGAGGACCTAAAACCCCAGCTCAGATTTCTCATGTTTAATGATTGTCTTTTTTAGATTTTAGAATTCAGCCCAGAATTGCACAATATGTTTGTCATAACTACCCAGTTCCTTTGATCTCTCACAATTTCTTTCCTCATTTCTTATAATCTTGTAAGTGAAGGAATATAGTTCTCATATCATGTGGAATAATTCTGGATTTGCCTCATTGTTCTGAGATTTTGATGAGCTTCTTTGTTTAAAGAATACTACAGAGGTTAAATGCATCCTTTATCATATCATATCAGCAGTAAAATGATAGCAGTGTGATATCATTGGTGGGGTTATTCACGATCACCCAGTTAAAGGAGTGCTTACTCTATTAAAAAGTTACAAGTTTTCTCCTCTGTACTCCATTATTCAAAAAAAAAAAACTTACTAAGAACAACCCAAACCCAAGGAAAGAATTGTCACCTGAAGAGAGAAGTGTTTACATACACTAATGAATTTTTCATTAAAAATTATTCTTGTCTAGCCAAAACCATTCAATGGAAAAAAGACAGCATCTTCAACAAATGGTGCTGGTCCAACTGGATGTCCACATGCAGAAAAATGAAAATAGATCTATATTTATCACCTTGCACAAAACTAAATCCAAGTGGATCAAAGACCTCAACATAAAACCGGATACTCTAAATGTGTTAGAAGAAAAAGTGGGGAACAGCCTAGAACTCATTGGCACAGGAGACAACTTCATGAACAGAACACCAACAGCACAGGCTCTAAGAGCAACAATCAATAAATGGGACTTCATGAATCTGAAAAGCTTCTGTAAAGCAAAGGATACTCTCATCAGAACAAAACGACTGCCTACAGACTGGGAAAGAATCTTCACTAACCCTTTATCTGATAGAGGACTAATATCCAGTATATAAAAAGAGCTAAAGAAGCTGAAAAGCAGCAAACCAAGTAATCCAATTAAAAATGGGGAACAGAGCTAAACAGAGAATTCTCGACAGAGGAATATCGAATGGCAGAGAAACACTTAAAGAAATGCTCATCCTCATTAGCCATCAGGGAACTGCAAATCAAAACGACCCTGAGATATCACCTTACACCCATCAGAATAGCCAAGATGAAAAAAATCAAGGGACAACACATGCTGGAGAGGTTGTGGAGAAAGGGGAACCCTCCTCCACTGCTGGTGGGAATGTAAACTGGTTCAACCACTCTGGAAATCTATCTGGCACTATCTAAGACAATTAGGAATAGTGCTTCCTCAAGACCCAGTTATACCACTGCTAGGCATATACCCAAACTTTGCTCAAGTACACAAAAGGGATACTTGCTCAACCATGTTTATAGCAGCATTATTTGTAATAGCCAGAACCTGGAAACAACCCAGATGTCCATCAACGGAGGAATGGGTACAGAAATTGTGGTATTTTTACACAATGGAATACTACTCAGCAATCAAAAAGGAGGAAATCATGAAATTTGCAGGCAAATGTTGGGATCTAGAAAAGATCATTCTGAGTGAAATATCCCAGAAGGAAAAAGACAAACACGGTATATCCTCACTTATATAGACCTATAAGATATGACAAACATAATGAAATCTATACACCTAAAAAAGATAATCAATAGAGCGGACATGGGGTAAGATGATCAATCCTCGTTTAGAAAGACAGATGGGATGTGCATTGAACGTATGACAGGAGTCTACTGAGCGCATCTGAAAGACTCTAATTAGCAGTGTTTTCAAAGCAGATACAAAGACTCATGACCAAACCTTCGGCAGAGTACAGAGAATCATATGAAAGAAGGAGAGTTAGTATGATGGGGAAAGGATAGGAGCTCCACAAGGACCAAATATATCTGGGCACAGGGGTCTTTTCTGGGACTGACATTCAACCAAGGACCATGTATGGATATAACCTAGAACCTCTGCTCGGATGTAGCCCGTGGTAGCTCAGTAACCAATTGGTTTTCCATAGTGAGGAGAACAAGGACTATTTCTAACAGGAACTCAATGGCTGGCTCTTTGACCTCCCCACCCCCCAAGGGAGGAGCAGTCTTGTTAGGTCACAGAGGAGGACTTTGCAGCCAGTCCTGAAGATACCTGATAAAACAGGATCAGATGAATGGAGAGGAGCCCCCCCCCATCAGTGGACTTGGAAAGGGGCAGGGTGGAGATGAGGGAGGGAGGGTGGGATTGGGAGGGAATGAGGGAGCGGGACACGGCTGGGATACAGAGTTAATAAAATATAACTGATACGAAAAAAAATAAAATTAAATAAAAAAATTACTTTTGTCCTTAACATTTACTTTTTTCATTGATTCAGCTGAATATCATAAACCCTGCCTCTTTGATTTAACTGTATGCAATAAACACATCTCTCTGGTTCAACAATATATAATATGTTGGTGTGGTGGAGTTGTGTGGGATACTGCAGCTTCCCTGTTGGAGAGCTCAAGCCACCTGATTCCACCTTTTCTTCCTGTGCATATATCCATGTGTCTACATGTTTGTCTTTTCTTCATTCCCTCTCAACCCCTGTGCTTGATGGAACAGTCTTACTGTAGGGTAGAATTTAGAAACTAAGAAATGATCACTAGGTATATTTGTTGCAACTAAGTTCTCAGTGGATGTAGATAGAAAATGTATATGTATGCATACTGATAATACCCTGTTCATACAAACTTTTTGTGCTTTCATTTATCTGCACACCTTGAATCAAAGCAAATTTTCTAATTGTAGTTCATTAAAACAAGGTTTATTGTGTCTTCTTTTTTTAGTCACTTAAAATTCCTCTCTGACTAAAAAGTACATTTACTTTATCATCTAGGTATTCATGTATCCAGTCTTGATATACATACAAGTAGTAATCTAATAAGAGATGTTAGCAAGATCATGAAGAACATATTTGGGGGATTAATAAATGTTTTATAAAATCTTAAAATGGTACTTGTTTATGTGAACCAACATTCATTGGAGTTATAAAAGTTTCATTAAGCTATGAAAAATTAACATTGATTATATAAGCTTTGGGAAGAATTTCCTTCCAAAACAGGTTTGGGAAGAAAAGTTTCCAAAACTATTTTTTATTGTAATAGTCAAGAGTAATAAAAATATGACATAAAATAGTGGGAGAATTCAACATCCCACTATCACCAACAGACAGATCATAGACACAGAAACTGAATAGAGAAATATTGAAAGTAACCAACATTATGAATTGAATGAACCTAACAAATATCTACAGCACAGTCCATCCATACACAAAAGAATATACTTTCTTCCAGTACCTCATGGAATCTTCTCCAAAATTGGCCACATTATCTGTCACAGAGCAAGTCTCAACAGATACAAGAAATGTGAAATAACTCCTTGTATCTTATCAGATCATCATGGACTAAAGCTGGACTTCAACAACAGCAGAAACAACAAAAAGCCTACAAACTCATGGAAACTGAACAAGTCTCAACTCAATGGCAACTGGGTCAGGGATGAAAGAAAAAGGAAGAAAGAAAAAGAAAGAAAGAAAGAAAGAAAGAAAGAAAGAAAGAAGGAAGGAAGGAAGGAAGGAAGGAAGGAAGGAAGGAAGGAAGGAAGGAAGGAGAAAGAAAGAAAGAAAGAAAGAAAAAAGAAAGAAAGAAAAGAAAGGAAGGAAGGAAGGAAGAAAGAAGGATGGAAGGAAGAAATGAAAGAAAGAAAGAAGGAAGGAAAGAAAGAAAGAAAAAGAAATACAGAAAGAAAGAAGGAAAGAAAGAAAGAAAAAAGAAAGAACAAAAAAAGAAAGAAAGAAAGAAAGAAAGAAAGAAAGAAAGAAAGAAAGAAA
>NW_026585687.1:71442-72481 GCF_907164565.1 Psammomys obesus
AAAGAAAGAAAGAAAGAAAGAAAGAAAGAAAGAAAGAAAGAAAGAAAGAAAGAAATTAAAGACTTCCTAGAATTCAATGAAAATGATGGCAAAACATACCCAAACCTATGGGACACAATGAAAGCAATGCTAAGAGAAAAGTTCATAGCACTAAGTGCCTTCATAAAGAAATTAGAGAGATCTCATACTAGCAACTTAACAGCACACCTGAAGGCTCTAGAACAAAAAGAAGCAAACAAACCAAGAGGAATAGTTGATAGGAAATAATCAAACTCAGGGCTAAAACGAACAAATCAGAAACAAAGAGAATACAATGAATCAACAAAACCAAGAGCTGGTTCTTTGAGAAAATCAACAAGATAGACAAACCCTTAGCCAAACTAACTAAAAGTTAGAGTCAGTACCCAATATAGCAAAATCAGAAATGAAAAGGGGGACATAATGACAGACACTGAGGAAATCCAAAGAATCATTAGGTGTTATTTCAAAAGCTTGTACTCCACAAAACTAGAAATAAATTAGGGAAACAAAATCCTTCACAACAGCCACAAGTAATATAAAATATCTTGGTGTAACTCTAACCAAGCAAGTGAAAGATATATGTGACAAGAACTTCAAATATGTGAAGAAATAAATTGAAGAAGATACCAGAAGATAGAAAGATCTTCTTCTCCCATGCTCATGGACTGGAAGGATTAACATAATAAAAATGCCCATTTTACCAAAAGCAGTCTACAGATTCAATGCAATTTCCATCAAAATTTCTAGAGGTTAAAAAGCACTTAAAGAAATGTTCAACATCCTTAATCATAAGGAAAAAGTAAATCAAAACGACCCTGAGATTTCACCTTACACCCATCAGAATGGCTAAGGTAAAAAACAAAAACAAAAACAAACAAACAAAAAAACTCAAGTGAGGATGTGGATCTCTGTGATTTCGAAACCAGCTCGGTCTACACAGCGACTCTGGGACAGCCAAGGCTACAAAGAGAAACCCTGTCTTGAAAACAAACAAACAAACAAACAAACAAACAAACAA
>NW_026585687.1:72491-75970 GCF_907164565.1 Psammomys obesus
AAAAAAAAGCCCCCAGAGGAAATAGAGGAATATATTTGGTGTATCAGAAACCCTTCACTGCTGTAGAATCAGGAGAACAAGAAGGGCCTAAGGTCTGGAAATCTGAGGTCACACTACCGTGTTCTGAACACTATGGGGGATTCTCCTTCTAGGATCTTTTTTTTGGATGGTAAAGAAGGGTTTGTGCCATCTAGTTTCAGTGCTCCTCGTGCTGCTTTTCTACATCAGACACAATCCCTTGACCTTGTTCAAGCATCTCCAGGAGGAAAAATAGTATTGTATGACAGTGATCAAGGTTGTCCTTGCAGGAATCCACCAGTTGTTCCATGAACCTTTCTATCCTGATGAACCTTGGGACTATTACTACTTTTGTTCAAATCAGACAATCATTGTGCCCTACCAGGAATGACTTTAGATCTTCCCCATTGAGAACCCACCCACTCTGACTGCCTTTTATGTTACTTGTTACCCTTGGCCTCATGGTTTTAATGAGGGAAGGTAGATATTCTGTTGAAAATGAACAAGCAGGAGGAAACAAAAAGAGCAGCAGCTGCTGGCACCCATCCAGACCTGAGGAGTCTGAGAGACTCATGGAAGCTCGGCAGGGTGACACCGGGTGTAAAAGGAGTCTGCAGAGCTCCCAGTACCTCCAGAACAACCAACTAAAAGGAAATAAAAGGTGAATCTTATGGGAAGATGCTTTTAAAAATTGGACTCATTAAATTGGAAAGGCATCTCAGCCAGCAGGCTGGGAAGCACAAAGGACACGGCTAATGAGCCATGAGGCAGCTGTGCTGCTTGCCCTGCTGTCAGATGGAAAGCACAAGGCACAGGGCACACGGTGCAGAGCAGCAATGCTCCCTACAGCCTACAAGCTCAACAGTTGTGCCTCGTGAGCTATGGGGATGGCTGGCACCAAGGACAGGGTAGTGTGCGGCAGCCTGGAGCCCCTGCAGAAACATGTCATAGGACTGAATAGGGCTGATCCTAGGCCTGCTGGCCATCCCCCAGCATAGATTCACTGTGGCCACAACCAATCTTGCCCTGCTAGGAGACAGAGAGTGGGAGAACTGCTGCTGTCTGCAGGCTACAAATGCAAACGCTAAGCCTGGAGAGCCTTGGAGTGGCAGGTATCAAGGGCTGGGAGATTGGCAGCAGCCAGGACCTTGCACAGAACTTGCCCCCAGACATCCTACCTAGCTGCAACATCACCCTGACTCTGGACAACAGCAGAATATCTGAGGAGCTTTGACAATAGCCCAGTATGTATAGTGTTTCAGAAATTAGAAACCTCGTTGCAATGAAAATTTGCATGTAAGGCTGTTAGGGGATCATGTGTGTGTGTGTGTGTGTGTGTGTGTGTGTGTGTGTGTGTGTGTGTACTGTGTGACACACCGAAATTTCCACTGCCACAAAGATGAACAAATATGAGATGGAGAAGTAGGAAAGATAGAGGAACAGTGTTGTTGTGCATGCTCAGTGAAGAGAGCTGAAACTAAAGATGCGGTGACAGGTATAAGAGAAGGCTGTGAAGAATGAGGAAACATGTAGTTGCTATATAGGGCTGACAGTGTGATGTGCAGCAGTCTGAAGCTTGGGCAGACTCAGCTTCCAAACACACTGACCAGCTTTATGATCATCCCAGCTCTGAGCAAACTTAGGATGTCCAAAATGAAGAATGGTTCATTTTCTAGATTGGAAATGTTATGCCCAGATCTTAAGGTCCCCCAAGACCACCAGGAGCCAGACCATATATGCAAGAACAAAGAGCTTTATTTGGGCTTAAGCTAGGTCTCTCCACCATCACCAATGCAGTGGATCAGAGGGGAGAACCGTGAGCAGCTGCACAGTAGGGTTTTTACTAGGGTTTGAGGAAGGACTGGGAATTTCCAGCTTAACAGTTACACAATTGGGTGACAAGGGCAAGCTTGTTACAAAGTGATTGGCTAACTAAAATAACATTGAACAGCTATCTCTAGGCCTCAGGAATGTTAGGTACTTTCTGTGCTATGAAATGTTCTATTACAAGGTCAGTGGGCTGCTCAGCACAAATGCCCCACTTTGAGATTATATACCTTCCCATTCTTGTGGTAAACCTCAGGCTGTTCCTTGGGTAAGGAATCTTATGACCTTGTTTCTGGAATTGCTGACCCATAGCCTAGTGACTTTGGGGTGGGGTCACAAGTTTCTGGTGACTTTTGGGTGACCTTGTTTAAGTCTAGTTCTTGGTGACCTTTGGGATGTCGGGCCTGGTTCTCTCATTCCCCCCTTCTCATGGTCATTTGAAGGCCCAGTCATGGGTACTCCATATATGACCCCTCAGTGTCCTCCAGATTTACTCTTCCATAATAGGATCTGAGTACCATTAACTGTATCACTCTCAAGCATTCCTTCATAGAAGTTATGGAGAGATTTAAAATTCAAGGCCCAAACGTAAAAAACAAAATCAAGATGAGTAGGGGTCCCAGCAGGGTGAATATAAGGGTAGTAAGCCAAGGAGAACTATTATACCAGGATTCAAACCATCCTCTTGAATCTTCCCTCTCTTTCTGCCATCTCTCCAGGCTTTCTCTTACTCTTGCTAAGGTCCCCTAATCACTCCTGAGTGGTTTCCATAAAAGCAACAGTCCTCTCTAAAGGCTGTACATAGCCCACCCTGCTTGTAAAAACATCAGATCCAAGCCACTTCTCTTTTGCAGGAAATTTGCCAGGGAATCAACATTCTTTTCTAAATGGGTGACTGAGTTCTCAAGGCACTGAATATCTTTATTAATATCTGACTTTAAGCTGCTACAATTCTGGCTTTGTACAACCAGTGCTTGCAATACCTGTTCCTGCTCAGCTAAGCCAGTACCCAAGATAATAGCTAAGGTCAGAGATAGAGGTTCCCTCTTGTATCTAGCCAATGTGCCTGATTCCCCGATGAGTGCCTGGACCATCTCTTCTTCTGGGTGGTAGATAATACATGGGACTATCTACCATGGATAATCCATGGGACCAGCACACAAAAATCTTGAGCATGGTTAAGTACTGTTCCGTGGACACATGGGGCCAAGCCTGTGGAGCATGCCCACCATGCCTGTACAGGTGGCACCTACTTGGTTGTCTGAGGACAGTTTCAGCTTATGATTACAGAGGTGCTGATAGGAGGAAGGTACATGCCCCACCTATAAAACTTGTCCTGCAATGCAGCCACTTTTGATGAGAACTGATAGACTAAGATCAGAAAGAAGAGGAGAACCTCCCCTATCAGTGGACTTGGGGAGTGGCATGCATGTGGAAAGGGGAGGGAGGGTGGGATCGGGAGGGGAGGAGGGAGGGGCTTATGGGGGAATACAAAATGAATAAAGTGTAATTAATAAAAAATAATAATAATAATAAAAAAAAAACTTGTCCTGACACTGACTGAAGGATGAGTCTTTTTTTCTTCTTTTATTATTATTATTATTATTATTATTATTATTATTATTATTATTATT
>NW_026585687.1:75980-244718 GCF_907164565.1 Psammomys obesus
TTATTATTATTATTATTATTATTATTATTATTATTATTATTATTATTATTAATTGCAATTTATTCATTTTGTATCCCCCCATAAGCCCCTCCCTCCTCCCCTCCTGATCCCACCCTACCTCCCCTTTCTGCATGCATGCTCCTCCCCACGTCTACTGATAGGGGAGGTGAAGGATGAGTTTTACACATTCCCTTTGCTGCTATCTGCACCCATTGGGGTCAGAGGACAAATTAACAGTGCTGTTGAGAGCAATGCCCTCATAGTAGGGAGACTTAGAATAATAGCACAACAGCAAGACTTTGTAAGGTCTGGTCTGGAGTCGTTAATTACCTGGTATGTACTAAGCATCATAGACTAGAGAGGATCTGTCTCTTGTATTTTTGGGTTTCTGTCTCTTTGGTGTGGCAGAAGCAGAGAGGTGTCACAATGTTATTAGGGTGGAGAGTCACTTAGGGCCTAACAATAGGGGGTCTGGGAGGGGCCAATATCTGATTGGGGCCCATTGCCTTTTTTTTACACTTTATTCACTTTGTATCCCCCCATAAGCCCCTCCCTCCTCCCCTCCCGATCCCACCCTTCCTCCCCCTTCTTCATGCATGTCCCTTCCCAAGTCCACTGATAGGGGAGGTCCTCCTCTCCTTCCTTCTGATCTTAGTCTATCAGATCACATCAGGAGTGGCTGCATTGTCATCTTCTGTGGCCTGGTAAGACTGCTCCCCCCTCAGGGGGAGGTGATAAAGAGCAGACCAATCAGATTACGTCAGAGGCAGTACTTCTTCCCATTACTATGTAACCCACTTGGACACTAAGCTGTCATGGGCTACATCTGTGCAGGGGTTGTAGGTTATCTCCATGAATGGTACTTGGTTGGCGTATGAGTCTCTGGGAAGACCCCTGTGTTCAAGTTTTCTGGTTCTGTTGCTCTCCTTGTGGAGTTCCTGTCCTCTCCAGATCTTATTATTTCCCACTTCTTAAATAAGATTCCATGCATGCTCCCCAACAGTTGACCATAAGTCTCAACCTCTGCTTTGATAGTCTGCAAGGCAGAACTTGCAGAGGCCCTCTGTGACAGGTTCCTAGCTTGTTTCCTGTTTTCATCTTCTGATGCCCATCCTCTTTAGCTTTCAGGACGGGGATTGAGCATCTTAGTCAGGGTCCTTCCTCTTGATTAGTTTCTTTAGATGTACAGAATTTAGGAGGTTTATCCTATGTCATATGTCTATATGAGTACATATATGTGTGTCTTTCTGCTTCTGGGACAGCTCACTCAGGATGATCCTCTCCAGGTCCCAACATTTACCTGCAAATTTCATGATTTCCTTATTTTTCAGTGCAGATTAATACTCCATTGTGTAGATGTACCACAATTTCAGCATCCATTCTTCAGTTGAGGGGCATCTGGGCTATTTCCAGCTTCTGGCTATTACAAATAAAGCTGCTATAAATATGGTTGAGCAAATGTCCTTATTGTGTACTTGAGCCTCTTTTGGATATATGCCTAGGAGTGGTATGGCTGGATCTTGAGAAAGCTCTATTCCTACTTGTCTGAGAAAGCACCAGATTGATTTCCAAAGTGGCTGTACGAGTTTACATTCCCACCAGCAGTGGAGGAGGGTTCCCCTTTCTCCACAACCTCTCCAGCATGTGTTGTCACTTGAGTTTTTAATCTTGGCAATTCTGATGGGTGTAAGGTGAAATCTCAGGGTTGTTTTGATTTGCATTTCCTTAATGACTAATGAGGTTGAGCATTTCTTTAAGTGCTTCTCTGTCATTCGATATTCCTCTACAGAGAATTCTCTGTTTAGCTCTGTTCCCCATTTTTTAATTGGATTACTTGGTTTGCTGCATTTCAGCTTCTTTAGTTCTTATATATACTGGATATGAGTCCTCTGTCAGATAAAGGGTTGGTGAAGATTCTTTCCCAATCTGTAGGCATCCATTTTGTTTGGATGACAGTGTCCTTTGCTTTACAGAAGCTTTTCAGTTTCATGAGGTCCCATTTATTGATTGCTGCTCTTAGAGCCTGTGCTTCTGTTCAGAAAGTTGTCTCCTGTACCAATGAGTTCGAGGGTTTTCTCCACTTTTTCTTCTAACTGATTTAATGTGTCTGGTTTTATGTTGAGGTCTTTGATCCACTTGGACTTCAGTGCAGGGTGATAAGTATGGATCTATTTGTATTTTTCTACATGTAGACATTCAGTTAGACCAGCACCATTTGTTGAAGATGCTGTCTTTTTTTCCATTGAATGGTTTTGGCATCTTTGTCAAAGATCAGGTGTCCATAAGTGTGTGGGTATATTTCTGGGTCTTCTGTTCGGTTCCATTGATCCACAGCATGGTTTCTATGCCAGTACCATGCAGTTTTTATTACTGTTGCTCCAGAGTACAGCTTAAGATCAAGGATGGAGATACCTCCAGAAGATCTTTTATTGTAGGTCATTATTTTAGCAATTCTGTGTTTCTTGTTATTCCATATGAAGTTGACAATTTTTCTTTCCATGTCTGTAAAGAATTGTGTTGGTAATTTGATGGGAATTGCATTGAAACTATAGATTGCTTTTGGTAAAATGGCTATTTTTACTATGTTAATCCTGCCAAGCCATGAGCATGGGAGATCTTTCCATTTTCTGATATCTTCTTCTAATTCTTTCTTCAGAGACTTGAAATTGTTTTCATACAAGTTTCTGACTTGTTTGGTTAGGGTAACAGCAAGGTACTTTTTGTCTTTTATGGCTCTTGTGAAGGGTGTTGTTTCCCTAATTTCTTTCTCAGCCCTTTTGTCTTTTGTATACAGGAGGGCTAATGATTTTTTTTGAGTTAATTTTGTATCTGTCCACTTTGCTGAAGGTGTTTATCAGCTGTAGGAGTTCCCTGGTAGAGTTTTTGGGGTCACTCACGTATACTATCATATCATCTGCAAATAGTGATGATTTGACTTCTTCCTTTCCAATTTGTATCCCCTTGATCTCCTTCAATTGTCTTATTACTTTAGCAAGGACATCCAAACTATGGTGAAGAGATATGGAGAGAGTAGGCAGCCTTGTCTTGGCCCTGATTTCAGTGGGATTGCTTTAAGTTTCTCTCCGTTCAGTTTGATGTTGGCTATAGGCTTGCTGTATATCGCCTTTACTATGTTTAGATATGTGCCTTGTATCCCTGATCTCTCCAATATTTTAAACATGAATGGATGTTGGATTTTGTCAAATGCTTTTTCAGCATCTAGGGAGATTATCATGTGTTTTTTTTTCTTTCAGTATGTTAATATGGTGGATCACATTGATGGATTTCCATATATTGAACCACCCCTGCATACCTGGGATGAAGACTACTTGGTCATAGTAGATGATATCTTTGATATGCTCTTGTATTCAGTTTACAAGTATTTTGTTGAGTATTTTTGCATCAATGTACATAAGGGAGATTGGCCTGAAATTCTCTTTCTTTCTGGGTCTTTGTTAGGTTTAGTTACCAAGGTGACTGTGGCTTCATAGAATGAAGTAGTGTATTGGTAGTGTTCCTTCTGTTTCTATTTTGTGGAACAGTTTGAAGAGAACTAGAGTTAGCTCTTCCTAGAAGGTCTACTAGAATTTTGCACTGAAACCATCTGGTCTTGGGCTTTTTTTGAATGGGAGACTTTTGATGACCGCTTCTATTTCCTTGCGGGAGATAGGACTATTTAATTGTTTTACCTGGTCCTGATTCAGCTTTGGTAAGTCAAATCGATCAAGAAAATTGTCCAATTCATTTAGATTTTCAAATTTTGTGGCATATAGACGTTTGAAGTAAGTCCTAATGATTGTTTGGATTTCCTCAGTGTCTATCATTATATCCCCTTTTTCATTTCTGATTTTGTTGATTTGGGTGGTGTCTCTCTGCCTTTTAGTTAGATTGGCTAAGGGTTTGTCTATCTTGTTGATTTTCTCAAAGAACCAGCTCTTGGTTTCATTGATTATTTTAATTGTTTTATTTGTTTCTAATTGATTGATTTCAGCCCTGAGTTTGATTATTTCCAGCCGTCTACTCTTTTTTGGTGTGTCTGCTTCTTCTTTTTCTAGGGTTTTTAAGTGAGCCATTAAGTTGCTTGAATGAGCTGTCTCGATCTTCTTCTTGAAGACACTTAGTGCTATGAACTTTCCTCTTAACATTGCTTTCATTGTGTCCCACAAGTTTGGGTATGTTGTGTCTTCATTTTCATTGAGTTCTAGGAAGACTTTAATTTCTTTCTTTATTTCTTCCCTGACCCAGCTGTCATTTAGTAATAAGTTGTTCAGTTTCCATGTGTGTGTAGCCTTTTTGCTATTTCTGCTGTTGTTGAGGTCCAGCTTTATTCCATGGTGATCAGACAGGATACAAGGAATTATTTCAATTTTCTTGTATCTGTTGAGGCTTGCTTTGTGACCAACTATATAGTCTATTTTGGTGAAGGTTCCATGAGGTGCTGAGAAGAAGGTAAATTCTTTTGTGTTTGGGTGTAAGGTTCTGTAAATGTCTGTGAGGTCCATTTGATTCATGACCTCTGTTAGAGACATTGTTTCTTTGTTTAATTTCTGTTTTGTTGACCTGTCCTTTGTTGAGAGTGGGGTGTTGAAGTCTCCCACTATTAATGTGAGGGGAATCTGTGTGTAGTTTAAGTTTTATCAATGTTTCTTTTACAAATGTGGGTGCCCTTGTATTTGGGGCATAGATGTTCAGGATTGTGATGTCTTCCTGGTGGAATTTTCCCTTGATGAGTATGAAGTTCTTCCCCTTAAGTGTCCTTAATCTCTTTTGATTAATTTTGGTTGAAAGGCTATTTTATCAGATATTAGAATGGCTACTCCTGCTATCTTCTTGGGTCCATTTGCTTGGAAAGTCGTCTTCCAACCCTTTACCCTCAGGTAATGTTTATGTTTGTGCCTTAGGTGTGTTTCTTGTATGCAACAGATTGCTGGGTTTTGTTTACGTATCCATTCTGTTAGTCTGTGTCTTTTTATTGGAGTTGAGTCCATTGATGTTGAGAGAGATTAATGACCAGTGGCTGTTAGATCCTTTGATTTTGATGTTGGCTGTGGTCATAATGTTGTGTTCTTGATTGTTTTTTTTTTTTTTTTTTTTTTTTTTTTTTTTTTTTTTTTTTTTTTTTACTGTGGTAAGGTTGATTATTTCCTCTGTTTTCTTGAAAGTAGCTAATTTTCTTGGGTTGTATTTTTCCCTTCCAGTGTTTTCTGTAATGCTGGATTTGTGTGTAAGTATTGTTGAAATTTGTTTTTGTCATTGAATATCTTGTTTTCTCCGTTTATGAGGACTGAGAGTTTTGCAGGGTATAGTAGCCTGGGCTGACATCTGTGTTCTCTTAGGGTCTGCATGATATCTGTCCAGGCCCTTCTGGCTTTCATAGTCTCTGTTGAGAAGTCAGGTGTGATTCTAATAGGTTTGCCATTATATGTTACTTGGCCTTTTTCCCTTGCAGCTTTTAGTATTTTTTCTTTGTTCTGTATACTTACTGTCTTGATTATTATGTGACAGGAGGATTTTCTTTTCTGGTCATATTTGTTGGGTGTTCTGTAGGCCTCTTGTATTCTTATTGGCCTCTTCTTTAACTTGGGGAAATTTTCTTCAATGATTTTGTTGAAAATATTTTCTGGGCCTTGGAAAATGAAATCTTCTTTTTCCTCTATTCCTATTATTCTTAGGTTTTGTCTTTTCATATTGTGTTGGATTTCTTGGAAGGTCTGTGTCAGGAATTTTTTGGATTTAACATTTTCTTTGACAGATACATCGATTTCCATTGTATCTTCTACACCTGAGATTCTTTCTTCCATCTCTTGTAGTCTGTTGGTTATGCTTACCTCTGTAGTTCCTGTTTTCTTCCCTAAATTCTTCCTCTCCATTATTTCCTCCATTTGTGTTTTCTTTAATTTTTCCAGCTCTATCTTCAGATCTTGAGTTGTTTTGTTTACTTCCTTCACCTGTCTGATTGTATTTTCCTGTTTTTCTTTCAGTTCCTTCAATTCTGTTTCTTTTATTTCTTTCAGTGATTTAATTATTTCTTCTCAGAAGGCCGCAAACTGTTTGGCTGCATCTTCCCATATTTCTTCACGGATGGCCATAATCTGCTTCTCTTTAACTTCCTCCATTTTTTTATGGATAGCCATGATCTGTTTGGTTTTATCTTCCTCTAATTCTTTACGTATTTTATTTATTTCCTCTATTATCCTCTTCATCAGCATAGATGTAAGGTCATCTTCTTGATTTTCTATTATGCTGGGTTATCTAGGGCTGCTTGCCCCTGGATGGCTGGGTTTTGGAGATGCCATATTGCTCTGTCTTTTGTTGGTTGAGTTTTTACGCTGACCTCTACCCATTGGGCTGTTTATAGGTGTTGGCTGTTAGTTTCTGTGCTTCCTGGAGTCCTGAGGTAGGGAGAATCCCCTTGGCCAGAAGATGAGTTTTCCTGATGGAGGCCTTCTCTGCTTTTTGGGTATGGTCTCTGTATGGCCAGTGTTTCTCAAGTATTGCCACTGCTCACCTCAGGTGTATAGAATGAGTAGTAGCTGTGGTCTTTGTTAGTCAGGGGGGCTCTCCTCTCACCTGTAGAAGTTCTCAAGACAGCTGCCCCGCTGCTGGGTTTATCGTTCTGAATTTAGTGAGCTGTTGTTGTTGTTGCTGTGACACTGTTTTCCAGGTACAGCCCTCTTGAAGATCCTGCTGATTCCTTAGCTGTGGGGGTTTCTCCCAACAGGGAAACTCAATCCTGTATCCTGGGGCACACAGTTCTGTTCGGGAAGGTAAGAGGAGCACCCAGCAAGTCTTTGGGCCAGGGGCTGAGTGCTCTGCTCTGGGCCTGGAGAATGTGCGCCTAGGTTGAGTTGGCGCCTAGGGGCGCTGCTCTGGTCTGGAGGCTGTGCACTCCTCTCTAGGCTGGCAACTGAGGGCTCCTCTCTGGTCTGGAGGCTGGACGCCTCACTCTGGGCCAGAAGCTGTATGTCCCTGTCTGGGATGGCGGCTTGGGCGCCCCTCTGGTCCAGACGCTGTGCACCCGGGTCTGAGATGGCGGCTCCGGGCACCGTTCTGGTCTGGAGGCTCTGTGCTCTGATCAGGATGGCAGTGTGTGTCCCCTTCTGGGCTGGAGGCTGTGCACGCCTCTCTGGGCTGGCAACTAAGGGGCTCTGCTCTGGTTCGGTGGCTTGGCGCCTCACTCTGGGCCAGAGGTTGTGTGTCCTGGTCCTGGATGATGGCTGGGGCCGCAGGAAGCTGTGTGGGCCAATCTCCGGCGGCGTGTGTGCCCGCCGGTCCCCTGGACCTTTACCAGTTATTGACTGGGTGACCTGAGGTCAGTCCCAATTAATTTCCACACCATAGGCTTTCCTCTCACCTGGCAATCACGAACGCTGGTGTTTTAGGTCCTTGGGTTCAGTCTCCTGGTCACTTTGCCAACAATGTTGTCCCTTTTCTCAGACACAGTGTCCTCCTGGCGCTGCCATCTTCGTTCTCCCACCCATTGCCTTTTTAATTCCTATTAAGACTTCTGTCCTAAGCCTGACAGTAAAGAGAAGCCCATGGTTATAACCTGATTGATAGAGCCTCAGTCCCCATGTTCTTCTTGCCTCCCAGGAAGAAAAGGCCTTGCTTGCCCTTTTCCATGAAGGTCAATTGGATAGAATTACAGAGAAAGCTAGAACATCTTCCATATAAAAGGTTGCTAGATGAGGGAGATTGACTCAGGAGACTGATATTAAATCATTCTTAACGGGGATGGGGGGTGACCAGTACATGGTACCTGTGGATTCACATCCCGAGCTGTGGTAAAAATATTGGCCCACACCCCACACAAGTACATATTTGGTTGTGGGACCTCCCAGGCATATATAGAAAGGGGTGCCCAATAGGGCTGTACTCCTAGTCAGGTGTCTGCATGCTGGTTGGTGTGGGTGTGAGGGAGGGGTAAGAGTACATCCCTTTATAGTATCTCCACATTCTGGCCTTCCCTTTGCGTCCAGAGTCAAATCACCCATATCCCAACTTCCCATGGCTAATCTGCAAAGGTCCCATTGAAGGACTGGCCACCATGTGCCCATGAGGGGCACTTTCATGGATGTGACATTGACAATGTCTCCAGGAGAAGTGCTAGTGACCATCCAGGTGAGGTTAAGGAGTTGATGAGGGTGTAAGATAGCACTACATACAATCAATCATCCTATCGTGGTCATGAGCGAGAGAGTTTGAGCTTGAGTGGGTTTTTAGAGCCCTTTGTGGCTTTCCATCATAGAGCTGGGGCTGCGTAGTCTTCTTTTACAGCAAACGGGTCAGCAGGCTGGATGTGGGTATAATGGACTTGAGATGTCACTCCAAACACCTTCAAGGTCGTGGGGGTGGTCAGTAACATGATGTATGGACCCTTCCACGAGGCTCCAGACACCCCAATCAATGCCTCTTGACGAAGACCCAATCACCAGCCTGGTATTGCTGGGGTTTTGGAGGAGGACCGTTCTCATACAGAGATCACAATTTAGGCCAAACATGTTTGTGGGACCATTGGACTCCCTGAAGATTGTCTAGTAGTCTCTTTCCTCAAATTCAGCCATCACCTCAGCCCGAAGGTTTGGAATAATGGGTGGAGAGTTGCCAAACATGGTCTCAAAAGGAGTGATGCCCATCTGATAAGGGGAATTGCACACCCGATAGAGTACAAAAAGGAGAGTCACCCAGTCACCGCCCATCTCTAAGGTCAATTTAGTTAAGGATCTCTTTTAGAGTCCTATTCATTCTTTCTACCAGTCCTGAAATCTGGGGTCTATAAGCACAATGCAATTTTTAGTCGATCTCCGGAACTGTGGCCAAATTCTGACTTACCTTGGACACAAATGTTGGGCCATTGTCAGACCCTATCATCTGTGGAAAACCGTACCTGGGAAAAATGTCTTCCACTAGTTTCTTTGCCACCATTTGAGCAGTCTCATGTTTTGTAGGAAAGGCTTTAGTCCTTCCTGAAAAAGTATCTACAAATACCAACAAATAACGATACCTATACTTGCCAGACCTTACCTCAGCGAAATCTGTTTCCCAGTAGGATTCAGGTCTTCCTCAAAGCCTAGTTACTGAGTTTTTGGCATTTGGTACCTCATTGGTGAGCTGACAAGCCTTACAGTTGTTGACAACATTCTCAGTTTTTGAGTTGGCCTCCTTGATCTTTACATCTGCATGCCGAATCAAGTGCTGCATCCTCCTGAAGTCCATGTGAGAAGACCAATTTATCTTTGCCAGGATCCTTTCCCCCAGATTCTTTGGGAGAATTAGGTTTCCTTCTGCTGACTTCCACCATCTCCCTGGGCATTGGGTCAATGGCAGTCCCTTTTCCAATTTAGATCTTCCTTAGTATACTTGGGTTTTTCTGGGACATTTGGGTCACCTGGGTCGACTAGTGTAGTGGCCAAGACTGGGCTAATTTGGAGGTCATCTTGTTTGGCTACTTGGTCTGCCCAATTGTTTCCTTGTGAAATTGGACTGTCTCCTTTTTGGTGACCTGGGCAGTAAATAATTGCCAGGCTTTTTGGTAACCAGAGGGCCTTTAACAATGATAGTATCTCTTCCTTGTTTTTGACAGTCTTTCCTTCTGCTGTCACCAAGCCACGTTCCCGGTATATTGCCCCATGGACGTGGGCAGTAGCAAAGGCATACCAGGTGTCTGTATATACATTAAATCTCTTGTCTTTTCCCAGTGCTAATGCTTTGGTCAGAGCGATGAGTTCAGCTCTTTGGGCTAAGGTGTCAGTGGGCAGAAGTTCTGCCCAAATGATCTCAGTCAATGACACCACAGCTGCCCCTGTGTACCTCTGTCCATCCTGGATGAAACTACTCCTGTCAGTGAACTATGTCCACTCTCCGCATCTGGCAGTGGGGTGTTCTTTCAGGTCTGACCTGGTCCCATGGTCATGGGCCAGGATTCTGGCACAGTCATGGAGGGGAGCATCCAAGTCTAGGTCTGGCAGGAGAGTGACTGGATTCAGGGGAGCAGGTACCTGAAAGGTAATTATGGCAGGACTGAGTAGTGTGTCATGAGGGCATTGCTAAACCATCAGTCTGGGGGCTGCTTTAACATTCCCTCAATGGTGTGTGGGGCAGTGATAGTCAGATCTTTACCCAGAGTCAATTTGTCAGCATCCTTGACCAGAAGGGCCACCGCAGTTATGATGAAGAGGCATGGGGGCCATCCCACAGCTTCTGGCTCCAGTTTATTGAACAAGTAGGCCACAAGGTGGTGCCATGGGCCAAGCAGTTGGATCAGAACCCCTTTTGCCACACCTTTATTCTCATCCACAAACAGGTGGATTGGCTTAGTTACATCAGGTAGTCCAAGGGCAGGGGTGAAGAGCAGGGCCTATTTTAATGCCTCAAAAGACTGCTGATGAGCTCCAGTCCAGAGGAATCCATCTGATCTCTCCTTGGTGGCCTCATAGAGAGGCTTGGCAATCTCTGAGAAACCTGGTATCCATAACCTACAGAACTCAGCAGACCCCAAGAATTCTCGTACTTGGAGGGGACTCTTTGAGGTAGGGATCCTAAGGACAGTCTCCTTGTGAGCATCAGAGAGCCAAAGATTACCTCCTTTAAGTTTAAGCCCAGGTGCTGAACCTGTTTTTTGCACAATTGAGCCTTTTTTGGCAGAAACTCAGTATCCTAGGTCTCCCAGTGTCTGTAACAGATGTTCTGTGCTGACCATGCAGGCTTTCTGACTGTCTGCTGCCACAAGCAGGTCATCTACGTACTGTAAGAGAGTAAGGTGAGGGTGCCAAGTGCAGAACTCACACAGATCCTCATGTAGTGCCTCATCAAAGATGGTCAGCAAATTCTTGAATCCTTGAGGAAGTCTGGTCCATGTCAATTGCCCATTGAGCCTTTTGTCTGGGTCATGCTGTTCAAAGATAAAAAAAAAGTCTTGACTTTGGGGGCTAGGGAAAGGCTGAAGAAAGCATCCTTTAAATCTAGGACCATTGATGCTCTAGGGGAAGTGTATTCAGTAAGGCCTAAGGATTGGACACTGTAGGGTGGATGTCCATTACCTGCTTGTTTATTTTCCACAGATCTTGCACCCACCTATAGTCATTGGCGTGGGGCTTCTTTACTGGCAGCAGGAGGTGTTCCAGGCTTACTGGCATGGCCTTAAGACTCCCAAGTCCTACAGTCTCCTGATGTGGGGAGTGATGTCCAGTCTGGCTTCAAGAGACACTGGATACTGAAGGACCCTGGCTGGATTAGTCCCTAGTTTAAGCTCCACAAAGATTGGGAACCAGTATTTGACTAATACCAGCTCTCCTGTTTCAGCCTATGCTGAGGGAAATTTCTTTAGCCAGGACTCAATGGTTGGGTCTGGAGTCAGGGCAGGTTCATACAGATGACATTCATCCAGTGAGGTGGTGGTCAACACATGGATAGGCTCCCCTGTCTTAATCAACACATGGGGGCCCTCTGGTGAGAACTGTGTCTGGGCTCCCAATTTAGTCAGCAGGCCCCACCCCAGCAAGGGATATGAGCATTCTGGTACGACCTTAAAAGAATGGATACCCGGCCCATTCCTAAGTCCACTGTTCTTTGGGTAGTCCATGGGTATTGTTTCATCCAGGTGGCCCTTTAAACTCATGATATTTTGTCAGAGAGGGGGCCCTTCTGGTTGGAGGGCACCAAATGTTGGGCTTCTGTGTCCACCAAGAAGCTGGTGGGTTTCCCCTCCACTTTTAGGGTTATCCTAGGTTTGGAGAGGTGAGCCAAACCTCGTCTCGCCTAGTCACTATCTTCAGCCCTAAGGATGAGCACCTTAGTAGAACCCTTCTTTTTAGGGCACTCTTTTGCCCAGTGACCCTCCTCCTTGCAATATGCACACTGGTTCTTCCCCCATCGGATCATCCCTTTTTTTGGAATTCCTTCTTATCTTCCCTTCCTGACGCCATCTGCTTCAGACACCTCCGTTGATCCTCTGGGTCTGTGTGGTGGCTGCCAACAGGATCTTTGCCAAGTCCCCATTCTGCCTTTTTTCCACCTTTATCTGTTTTTCCTCTGCATTGTCCCTGCTATTATATACTTTTTCTGCCACAGTTACTAAATCTCTCAAACACTTTTTTTCCAGCTGTTCTACCCTTTGGAGCCTTTTCTTAATGTCTGGGGCAGACCAGTTGATGAAAGCCATAGCCACCACAGACACATTATCCATGGCTTCTGGATGGAGTGGTGTGTATCTACAGAAAGCCTCCATGATCCAATCCAAAAAAGCAGCAGGGCTCTCATCAGGTCCCTGACTGATATCATATACTTTGGTCAGATTGGTCGGACTGTGAGCAGCCACCTTGAGACCTGCCAACACAGCCTGGCAGTAGACCAGAAGCCTCCCCTTACCTTCAGCAGTGTTATGATCCCAGGTGGGTCTGGTCAAGGGGAAACCAGCATTTGTGCCTGATTGGTGGTAGCGACTCCAGTGGATATAGGAAGCAATTTCCTGGCTTCCATCTGGATGAGTTCTCTTTCCTCCCGGGTGAACAACACCAGCAATAACTGTTGACGGACATCCCAAGTGGGCTGGTGGGTAAAACAAGACAATTTCTAATAAACTAATGAGGTCTTTGGGGTTCTCAGAGAAGGGAGCATTCTGAGACCTCCAATTATAAAGAACACTAGTGGCGAAGGGCCAATACTGATAAGACTGGTTGCCACAATCATCAGCTAGAACAGCTGCCCTCAAGGGCAGGACAGTAGAATCTGGATCCTCTGGTGAGGCTCCCCTTCTGGGCCTAGTCCGCATGGGCTGGTGCAGATTCTGCTGTCAGGCCTGGCCCCTCTGCCAGTGGTATGGGGGCTGTCTCAGCTCCCTCTGGGAGTGATGCCTGTGCCACCCTGTAAAATCAGATATAGTGGTGGCAATGGCTTGGTTTCAGTTTTGGGTATTTGAGAGTTTCGAGCTGCTGTTTTCTTTTCAGGGACTGCCATCATTTCTGACTTCTGTGGGAGTTTTCTTTTCAGGGACTGCCATCATTTCTGACTTCTGTGGGAGTAAAAAGAATTTGACCCAAGGAGAGGGATTATTCACTAGATCATCCAAAACCATGATATATGGCACTTGGTCTGAGTGACCACCATGGGGGTGAAAGATGCTCCTCTCAACTGTGTGGAGAATGTCAGGATCAAATGTCTCCTCCAGAGGCCAGCCCACATTGAAAGGGTTTCATTTTTATCGTATACTTTGTTACCTGGACACTCTATGAAGTCCCCCAAGTGCAGAACCAATCAACTTAAATGTCAGTTAGAAATGCTTTGTCTAGTTGCCAAAATGATGTATGTTGCTTCCTACACCTGCATAATTGGTTGCATTTTGGTACCTGGTTGTTACCTAGTTGCTGTTTGTTTCCTACATCTGGTTACAGTTTTGTTACCTAGTAGTTTCCTGTTTTGTTGTTGTTTTTTGTTTGTTTGTTTTTGTATGAAAAAACCTGCCTTAGAAGCAGACCAATGTCATACTCTGGCTCCTGCTTCCAGATTATGGCCCAAACTAGTCAGTTTCTATTTAGCTTTCAAGAAACCTTTCTTGAGAAGAAAGAAAGAAAGAAAGAAAGAAAGAAAGAAAGAAAGAAAGAAAGAAAGAAAGAAAGAAAGAAAGAAAGAAAGAAAGAAAGAAAGAAAGAAAGAAAGGAAGGAAGGAAGGAAGGAAGGAAGGAAGGAAGGAAGGAAGGAAGGAAGGAAGGAAGGAAGGAAGGAAGGAAGGAAGGAAGGAAAAAAGAAAAGAAAGTGGGCCATTTTGAGATGCAAAAACTTGTTAACCTGCCCTTCCTGATGTTCACAGAGAGGTTGTGAGCTCACATTTTAACCTCCCTGAAATGGGCAAAAATTAAGTCTAAGGGGTTAGAAGGAGTCTGTCCTGTCGTCAGTCAGTCCCCAGTCACAAAAAACAGGCTGCAACAAACAAGATGGTTAACCAGAAAGACACACACAGAGCCAGATCCCGCCATTTGCTGGGCAGAAAAACATACACAGAACCAGACAACAGAAAAACATACACAGAGCCAGACAGCAGATCCCGCCAATTCTGCAGTGGTAAAACCAAAAGTAGGATAGCGGCAAAGCTGTGCTGAGGGAGTTAGCTGCCTTGTCCTTATCCAGAGATCCAGAGATCACCGAAAACTGGGTGCTCTACCACCCTTTACAGATAGGGGTGCATCTGTCCCTTCAGAAGGGGTCTGGAACCTCTTCCAGGCCCCCTGTAGCCCATGGCTTTCCTTTCTAGCATTCTAACCATTCCTAACCACACAGATTACAGATTTTGCCATTGGGCCCAGAAAGAGAAACTAAAGAAACACCAAGACACACACAGACAAACAGACACAGACACAGACACTGACAGAGCACTCACTGGCTGGTGTTCAGCTCCTCTTGTTGGGGGTCCTGAGGGGGGAGTTGGGGATCTGGAACAAGGCTCCAAATGTTATGCCCATATCTTAAGGTGCCTAAAGACTAGGAGCCAGACCACGTATGCAAAAACAAAGAGCTTTATTTGGGCTTAAACTCAGTCTCTCCACCATCACCAGTGCAGTGAATCAGAGAGGAGACCCTGAGCAGCTGCAAAGTAGGGTTTTTACTGGGGTTTGAGGAAGGACTGGGAATTTCCAGCTTAACAGTTACACTATTGGGTGAGAAGGGCAAGCTTGTTACAAAGTGACTGGCTAACTAAAATAACATTGAACAGCTATCTCTAGGCCTCAGGAATGTTAGGTACTTTCTGTGCTATGAAATGTTCTACTACAAGGTCAGTGGGCTGCTCAGCACAAATGCCTCACCCTGAGATTATATACCTTCCCATTCTTGTGGTAAACCTCAGGCTGTTCCTTGGGTAAGGAATCTTATGACCTTGTTTCTGGAATTGCTGACCCATGGCCTAGTTCCTGGTGACCTTGGGGTGGGGTCACAAGTTCCTGGTGACTTTTGGGTGACCTTGTTTAGGCCTAATTCCTGGTGACCTTTGGGGTGTCAAGCCTGGTTCTCTGAGAATCCCTCTTTCCCCCCGAAAGATGTCTATAGTCTGTGCTGCCTCTGGAGGTCTTGTTGGTATCCATGGTCTTCTGCCCCAGGCTGTATTGAAGCTCAAGTTTTATGTGGCTCTCCATGGGCTGCCTCTCTGGACATCTGTGGACTGTGCTGCCACCTGAACCCATGTTGATGTCAATGGGCTAGGCTGTCAATGGGAACGGTATTGGTGTATATGGCCTGTGTTGCCCTGGAGGCTATGTTGATGTCTGTACATGTACTGAGAGTCATGTTGAGAGACCATGCTGAGGTCTGTGGTATGTGCTGGTGACAAATACCATGGGACTAGCTAACCCAGAAGGAGAAACAGACATGGAGTGGTACTGAACCAAAAGCACAGTTACAGTTGATCACTCTATGTATTCCATAAAGACAATCTTGTGTTTTCTTATAAGGTTTACCTGGGAACTTTACAAGCCTGATAGTTTAATAGTATGTACACATGTAATGTTAATTTTTTTCTGTATGTAGTTTGGGTTCAAATTTCTCTTATTAAGGTGGTGGTAATGTTTTGATATTTCATAAGATGCCTAGATGTTTTTCCAAAATGGAAAAGAGAACTAGAAAGCTTAAGGAAGTTGCAAAGCTCTGAGCATCTTATATATGATATGCAAAAAGTCAAAGTTCAGTACACTGTTGTTAAGTCTCTGATGTAGGGCTCTGCAGGATAAGGTTGAAGTTGGTCATTTCCAGATATCCTATTTATTTGTGCTTGGTCTATAATGATAGGCTCCTTTTTCTAAGCAGGGTTTTGAAAGCCTCCTCTGATCTGGGTGATCTCAGGTCTTACAAGGAGTGTTACATAGCTGTCAGGGCAGATTTATAGGCCAGACCCTTTCCTGATAAGGAAACTTCTTTTAAAAGCATCTAGAAATTACTAGAAATGCCCCTCCCTGCTAAGTATCTTAGTCCAGCAGTGTCCTTCAATTGTACTTTGAGATCCCCCACACACATAGAATAATTAAGTACTGTATTTTCTTTTTTGTGATAGGACCAGTAAGTATCCTGATCCCCTGACCCCAGGAAATCAAACACATCTACCCTTGAAAATCTTCCCTCTGCCCAGGGTTTATATTGCCCTTGATTTCACATGATATAGGTGTACACTTTCTCACTTCAAGACCATCTGAGATTCATCATTTATCCTCCATCAGGTTGTGTCTCACCAGGTCTGCCCTCTGGTCCACTGGGCCTGGGCCTTGCTGGGGCTTTGTCATGGCTGCAAGCCAACTAGACATGGGCCTTGAACCACACCTCTTCTGCTCTCAGCAGCTTGGCCAAGAGCTATAACACTTTGGTATTGCCATAAACTTTGGAACACCCAAGCTTCCATTGCCATGGGTGACCTCATGCTAAAAGAGCTAAAATGTAACATTCTGTGGAAAAACTTTTCCACACCTAAGTTTACCGTACTCAGGCCTCACCCTAAAGTGCTTTAACTGCCCCTGAGAGAAACAGAACCTCCCTTATCCATCTGGAAACTGAGTTCTAGGACCCCAGCCAAAATCCAGGACCCCACTGAACAGAGAACGACACTTTTCTTAAATCATTGGGGCTATTGATCCATCCTTCATAATAATTACAAGGACTGGATTATTTATGTGTTTAGTTTTTACCCAAGTAGTTAAAAGTACTGACCTTGGTGTAACTGACCTTCTGATGTGATCAGAGGTACTAAAAATGAGAATTTTTCCCCTCTCACCCTTCAAGATCAAGTAGGACCTGGGGACATCTCTAAAAAATGTTCTGTAACTGGGAGGACTTACCTGTTCTCTTGTTCAGAGAAGCCATGGAGACCTATGATAAAAAAAAAAAAAAAGGCTAGAGGAACAGAGGTTCCTCCAAAACTTAGGTGACTTGTGAGGATTCTAAAGTGACAATGAAAGATTAATTTTAGCTGCATGTGTGGTCTTAAACTTCAGCAGGAAAGTATGGCCAAACAATAAAATTATTGCTATGTTTCTTCTGTGTTTTGTTTTGTTTTTCAAGACAGAGTTTCTCTGTGTAGCCCCGGCTGTCCTAGAACTCACTTTGTAGACCAGGCTCCCTCAAACTCAGAGATTGAAAAGTTTAACTTAGCCTGGATGACTCTATTTTGAAATGAGAAGCCATCTTAACCGGGAGCTGAACTCAGGTGCCAGGAAATATCACAGAATATGCACTTGGCAGAAAAAAAAAAAGTTAACTCTCCTAGCAACAGCCTCCAGGAAATATCACAGAATAAATACTTCATAGAAAATGGAGACAATCTCCCTGGTAATAATCAATGAGAATCAGTTGGGAAAATTCTCCCCAATGTTCCAGATGTAGTTTAGAATAAGGGCAATTGTGATTATGTAGAAGGTCACCTCACCCTTATGACTTTTACCCAATCCTGTAAGGTCAAGGCATGAACCCCCCTGCTTGCTGTCATGGAAACCCCCTGCTTGCGGTTTTTCTCTTTAAAAACCCTGCTCACTCAGGGCTCGGGGTTCCACTTGTCTACTGCTGTGTCAGTGAGACTTGGGTCCCAAGTATGATTGCTCTCATAATAAAGCTCTCTTGCTCTTGCATTGAGTCATCTCCTGGTGTTCTTTGAGGGTCCCATGATCCTGGCATAACAAGATCTTCCTGCCTCTGCCTCCTGAGTTTCTATAATGGTTAAAGAGACTATATTCTAGGGACATTAGGCTTAAATCCATATGAGATGTTTAGACAACTGATTCTCACTAGAATTTTTCTTAAAAATTCTGCCCAGATATGAGCCATAATGACCTTGCCTCAACTAAACATTATAACAGCTACCTGCAGTCAAGAGAGACAAGCATACTATTTTTCAACCTAAAAATCAAATAGCGGTTAATTTTCTTTTCTTTCCCTCTCTAGAATCAATATTGTATTGATTCCACATGTATTCTAGCCACTTTAACAGCTATCAATGTGCCTGAAAGCAGATGTTGGGTTCATTAATCTCCTAACCAGCCTTGGAACAACTGCTACTGTATGGGACTTTCCTGAAAATAGTCACTCTGGGCTATAGTGAAGTAGGCTCTAGCTTTCTTTCCACTCCTTCTGCCCTTTCGCTTCTATAGATAGTCTTACAGATGGAGCCCCAGATAGAGTACATGCCAGAATTTTGATACACCCCCCTGGACCAGCCCCAGGAACCTGCCTCTTAAGAATCGCCTTTCTCTTGGATCTTTATCACCAAGAAGCAGTTTGATGAGTCACTGCCCCTTCTCCTGACAGCAGTCAATTCCAATCTTCGAGAGGAGGAAATGAAGGAGAGTTAGGGGATAGAGATATATTCAGAAAACAAAAGCAGGCTTCCTGGGATAGATTCTTCTTGTTCACAAGATATATTGTGTGGAGAACCTATGGGAGGGAATGGGGGTGGATACCTAAAAAGCACTAATAGGGGGCTGGAGAGATGGCTCAGAGGTTAAGAGCACTGGCTGGAAATTGAACTCACAACCATGAAAAATGGGATCTGATGCTCTCTTCTGTCAAGCAGGCATACATGCAAAGAGAACACTCATATGCATAAATAAATAAATCTTTTTTTAAAAGAGTACTAACGGGGGAAAAAAGGGTTCCAGGGGCTCAATAAAATACCAGAGCCAGTGTCTATTTAATGGACTTCCAACCTTAGACTTCTCCCACCCTGAATGTTTAAAGCTGTTGTCTTTGATTTCTTTATACCTTCGTCACTCGTTTTTCCTGATCAATCCATTTTTTTGTTCCAGGAAACAAACTCAGTGATCCCCTAGAAAACTGCTGACACCTCTCTTTTATTACAAAAGGGCTAAGAGAACACCTCCTGCCAAAACAACTTAACAGAGAGGGCTGTAAGCAATACTTTGAACTAAAGAGAAAACGAGGTATACCCAAGGAGATTGTAAAAGGAAAACAAATGAAGCTATAATGAAACAAAAATAAGATTGAAGTACACAAATATCAAAAAGACTACAATTAATACACACATTGCAACAATAACGTCAAATATTAACGTTTTTAACTCTCCAGTCAAAAGACACAATCTGACTGAATGGAATACAAAGCAAAATACGTCAGGCATGTACAGACTCAGTGACAGTAACAGGTGTAAGAAAAGGCAGCAGTATGTGAGGGAACATGTCATTGTTGAGAAGGGTCAGCAGGGTTTGTGCAATAGACTAGAGTTTTTGCAGACTCAGTCCTTGAATACACTGACCAGCTGCATGATGTCCCTGGCTCTGAGCAAAGACAGATGTTCAAAATGAAGAACTCTTCGTTTTCTGTATTGGACCCCCTTGAAAGGCCTCTATGGTCCATGCTACCCCTGGAGGCCATGTTGGCATGTATACTACACTGCCCTGGCTGTGGTGAAGCTTCAGGTTTGTGTGGGTGTCCAAGGCCCATATTACCACCACAAGTCAGATGGATGTGTGTAGTCTGTGCTACATCAAGAGTCTATAAGTGCCCATGGTACAGGTTGCTGTTGGAGGTCATGTTGATATGAGTGGTATGTATTGCTGTCTGAGGCCCATATTGGGTTTTACGTCTGTGGTCTTGCTGCAGCTGGGGGCCCTGTTCATGTCTGTGACTCATTTTACCACTGAAAGCCATGTGCATGTCTGTGGTCTGTACCTGAAGCCATGTTGATATCCAAGGGCTCTAATGCCACTGGAGGCCATGCTCATGTCTGCGGCCTGTGCTTGCCACCAAGGGCCATGTTTGGGCCCATGGTCCTGTTAAAGCTGGGGGCCATATTGATGTCCATGGCCTATGTTACCATGGGGACCAGGCAGATTGTGTGGTCTGTGCTGCCACCTGAAGCCATGTTGTTATATGTGGACTGAGTTACAACCATATGGATGTCTGTGGTCCATGCTGCCATTTAAAACATGTTAATGCCCATGGACTGAACTGCTGCTGGGGATCATATTGGTGTCCATGGTTTGTACTGCCACCAGAGACCATGCTGAGGTCTATGGCATGTGCTGACTCCCAAAACCATGTGAATGTCTACAGAAACCATGTGGAAATCTATGATCTGTTGACTGTAAAGGACCAAGAAAAGCTACTTTTGCAATGGTATTGGTTACTGAAGACTCACAATTGGGTATGAGAGACATGGAAGGCTTCTTGTGAGACCCAAAAAAGTAACAGAATATACAACACCATTGAAGAGAACTCTTAAAATTGTGATAAGGATGCTGTAGTGTGGCTCTCCACAACTGATGGCTTCTGATGAAAATGTGGGTAGGGAAGACTGGCCACTGGGACTTTGACCATGCTCCAGTGAATATATGGACAACACAAATTGAAGTTGGGTTAGTTTTCTTTTTTTTTTTTTCATTTCCTTCTTTTGTTTTGGGAGAGGTAACAAGGGTGTGGGGCAGACCTGGGAAGAAAGGGAATTGAATGTGATTGGCATGCATGATGTTAAATTCTCCAATAATCAATAAAAATATTATGTTGGGAAACACAATACAACTTTCCATTGTCTATAAGAAATTTGTCTACCCTTTAAAGATGGGGACTGTTTTAAAATTAAATCATTCTAAGTAATTTGCAACCAGGAAGCAAATAAGTTTTGATATCTTAATATCTGACAAAATAGACTTCAAAGTAAATTAATTGGAAGACAAGAAGAAAGGTACTTCATTCTAACCAAGGGAACAATTAATCAAGAAATAAATTATAATTCTAAACACATATGCACCGCAAGCTGGTGTTCCTAATTTCATAAAAAGTATACTACTACAAAATGACAGTCTACAAACTGGGAAAGGATCTTCACCAACCCTATATCTGATATCCAGATATATAAAGGATATATATCCAGAATATATAAAGGGCTGATATCCAGAATATATAAAGAACTAAAGAAGTTAAAAAACAACAAATGAAGCAATCCAATTAAAAAAAAATGGGGTACGGAGTTAAACAGAGAATTCTCTGTAGAGGAATACAGAATGGCAGAGAAACACTTTAAGAAATGCTCAACTTCCTTAGCCATCAGGGAGATGCAAATCAAAACAACCCTGCGATTTCACCTTATACCCATTAGAATGGCTAAGATCAAAAACTCAAGTGACAACACATGCTGGGGAGGTTGTAGAGAAAAGGGAACCATTCTCCATTGCTGGGGGGGGGATATAAACTTGTACAACCACTTTGAAAATCAATCTGATGCTTTCTCAAACAATTAGGAATAGTGCTTCCCCAAGATCTAGCTATACCACTCCTAGGCATATATCCAAAAGAGGCTCAAGTACAGAATAAGGACATTTGCTCAACCATGTTTGTAGTACCTTTATTTGTAATATCCAGAACCTGGAAACAACCCAGATATCCCTCAAAGGAGGAATGGATACAGAAATTGTGGTACATTTACACAATGGAATACTACTCAGCAATTAAAAACAAGGAAATCATGAAATTTGCAGGCAAATGGCGGGATCTAGAAAAGATCATCCTGAGTGAGGTATCCCAGAAGCAGAAAGTATATACATGTATACACATGGTATATACTCACTTATAAGTGGATACTAGACTTATAAGATAGGATAAACGTACTAAAATCTGTATACAGATGGTATATACTCACTTATAAGTGGATACTAGACCTATAAGATAGGATAAACATACTAAAATCTATACACATAAAGAAGATAAACATAAAGAGGACCTGGGGTAAGATGATCAATCTTCACTTAGAAAGACAAATGGGATGGACATTGGAAGTAGGAGAAAACAAGAAACAGGACAGGAGCCTACCACAGAGGGCCTCTGAAACACTCTACCTAGCAGTGTAATCAAAGCAGATGCTGAGACTCATAACCAAACCTTGGGCAGAGTACAGGGAATCATATGAAAGAGATGGAGTTATTATGACCTGGAGAAGACAGGAGCTCCACAAGTACCAAATATATCGGGGCACAGGGGTCTTTTCTGAAACTGTTTCTCCAACCAAGGACCATGCATGGATGTAACCTAGAACCCTTGCACAAATGTAGCCCATGGCAGCTCAGTATCCAAGTGGGTACCCTAGTAAGGGCAACAGGGACTGTCTCTGACAGGAACTCAATGGCTGGCTCTTTGACCTCCCCCCCCCGGCACGAGGGAGGAGCAGCCTTGCCAGGCCACAGAGGAGGACATTTTCAGCCAGTCCTGATGAGACCTGATAAGCTAGGGTCAGATGGAAGGGGAGGAGGACCTTCCCTACCATTGGACTTAAAGAGGAGCAGGGAGGAGATGAGGGAGGAAAGGTGGGATTGGGAGTTAATGAGAAGTAGGTTACAGCTGGGATACAAAGTAAATAATCTGTAACTAATATTTAAAAAATAAAAATTTAATTTAAAAAAGATATACTACTGAAATTAAAGATACAGATAACAATAACCCACTTTCTCTACTAGACAGGTCCTCTAAACAAATATTTAGTAAACATCAGAATTAAATGACATCATACATCAAATGGACTTAATAAATATTTATAGAATATTCCACACAGACACAAAAAGAATATACATTCTACTCAGTAGTCCACATAAGCTTTTCTAAAATAGACCATATTCTGGGACACAAAACAACCCTTAAAAAATTGAAATAATTCATCTATCCTACGTGACCTTCCTGCAGCAAAAATTAAATTGCCAGCAAATAAATCTCTAGTGGGTACATCAACTCATTGAGATTAAGCAACTCAAAGAATAAATCAAGGAGGAGATAGAAAAAATTCATAGAATGTTGTTGATTATATATTTTTATTATCGATTTATCTTTTAATTAAAGAGTGGTTATTCCTAAACCAGCTGTATATCCAAATCACCACACAGAGACTAGGATGTATTTAGTTAACCTAGAGCACAATTCTGGGCAATGATTACTCCACCCTAAGCTTCCAAACCAGAATAGCTTCCTCCAATTCAGAATTTCTAACATTATACTTGCTTTTAGTCATATCTTAGGTCCTGTTCATCTTTCCTGGTGGTTCCAAGTCCTATCCTGCTGATCTCTCTTCGTTCTCCTCCCACTCACTTCTTTCTCCTCCCACTTGCTTTTTTCTCCTCTCTCTGGATCAGGATGTCCCACCTTATTATCTCCATTGCATAGGATTGGCTGTTTGTTTTATTGAAAATACAGAGAACAAATGGTGGCATGTTTACACAAACTTGAGACAGGTGATACTTAGAATAAACATTGCAATGCAATGTCCAGATTGAAACCAGGTAGTGGGGTAGAGAAATCAGCATTTGAATGAACAATGGTAAAGTATATACATTCCACAAGAACATTATACCAACAATAGAAAAAAATGAAAATGAAAACAAACCACAATAAGACTTCTGGTCCACATGAAAAACAGTCTTCCAATGGAAATCTTTACATATAAATGTCTACATAAAGAAATCAGAAAAGCTGGTTAGTGGCGATACATGCCTTTAATCTCAGCACTCAGAGGCAGAGGCAGGCAGATCTCTGTGAGTTTGAGGCCAGCCTGGTCTACAGAGCAAGTTCCAGAACAGCCAGGGCTGCATAGAAAAACCCTGTCTCAAAAAATCAGAAAAAAAAGAAATGGCATAATGATATAAAATTAACACAAAAGTTATAAAATTGAGCAGTGAAGCCCTCTTTGTTCCCTGTGTACCGCATTCTTGGCCCACAGCTCAGCCTCCATCCTCAGAGGCCTGCAGCCACCTGGGACAGACAGGTGGCTCTATGCCTCTATGCCTCAGCCCCCTGCCTGCTGGGTGACCCTAGGCAAGCTCAGCATCGGTGAGCTACACCTTTCCCCCTGCAAGTTCCGTCTTCTGCACCACAGTCCTACCTGCATTCTCAAAGCCATGAGGCTATCAGGGACCACCAGATGTCTGTGGCCATCAAAGACCGTTAGAGATAATCCATACCTGCACCCCAGTGCTCCATTCTCTAGCCCACAACTCAGTCTGCATTTTGTGAAGCCGACCAATACCAGAAACCACCAAATGGCTAAGGGCCAGCAAAAGAAAACAAACTACAAAAGCAAGGGCAATTTGACACCACCAGAAGTGGTGTCCAGGATATCATAACAGAGCTGAAGCACAAGAACATGACCTGAAATACAATTTTATGAAGATGATAGAAACCTTTAAAGAAGAAATTAATAAATCCCTTAAAGTAATACAGAAAAATACAATCAAACAGGTGAAGGGAATTAAAAAAAAAAAACAGTTCAAGACGTGAAAATGGAAGTAAAGGCAATAAAGAAAACACAAGCTGAGGGAATCTTGGAGATGGCAAATGTAGGTAAGAGAACAGGAACAACAGACACAGGCATCAGTAACAGAATTCAAGAGGTGGAAGAGAGAAACTCGGGTGTAGAAAATATGATAGAAGAAACTGATATATCTGTCAAAGAAAATGTTAAATCTAAAAAAATTTTGACACAAAACACCCAGGAAATCTGTGATACTATGAAAAGACCTAACCTCAGAATAGTAGGAATAGAAGAAAGTGAAGAGTCCCAGCTCCAAAGACCAGAAAATATTTTCAACAAAATCATAGAAGAAAATTTCCCCAACCTAAAGAAAGAGATGCCTCTAAAAATACAAGAAGCTAACAGAACACCAATTACATTGGACCGGAAAAGAAAATCCTCCCACCACATAATAATCAAGACACTAAATCTACAGAACAAAGAAAGAATATTAAATGCAACAAGAAAAAGGGGTTAAGTAACTTACAAAGTCACACCCACCCAAATTACACCCAATTTCTCAAAAGAGACACAGAGCTAAAAGGACCTGGATAGATGTTTTGCAACCTCTAAGAGGCCATAGATGCCAACCTAGACTACTATACCCAGCAAAACTCTCAATCACCATAGACAAAGAAATCAAGATATTCCAAGATAAATCTAAATTTAAACAATATATATCTACAAATGCAGCCCTACAAAAAATACTAGAAGGGAAACTACAACACAAGGAGGTTCACTATATCCAAGAAAACACAGGAAATAAACACTTTCACACCAACAAAAACAAAAGAAGGGAAGCACACACACAAACACATTCACACTAACACCACCAATGTCAAAATAACAGGAACTAGCAGTTATTTGTCATTAATATATCTCAACATCAATGGACTCAATTACCATAAAAGGACATAGGCTAACAGAATGGATGCGAAAACAGGATCCATTACTCTGCTGTATACCAGAAACAAGCCTCAGCAACAGATAAACATTACTTCAAAGTAAAGGGCTAGGAAAAGGTTTTCCAAGCAAACAAACCCAAGAACCAATCTGTAGTAGCCGTTCTAATAACTAATAAAATAGACTTTCAACCAAAATTAATCAAAAGAGATAGAGAAGGAAACTTTATATTAATAAAAAAAATCCACCAATATGACCTCTCAATTCTGAACATATATGCCCCAAATGCAAGGGCACCCACATTGGTGAAAAGAAATACTAAAGCTTAAATCACACATCAAAAACCCACACATTAATTATGGGAGACTTCAGCACCCCTCTCTCACCAAAGGACAGGTCATCGAGACAAAAACTAAAGAGAGAAATAATGAAACTAACAGACGTTATGAATCAAATGGACCTAGTAGATGTCTAGAGAACATTCCATCCAAACACAAAAGAATATACGCTCTTCTTAGCACCTCATGGAACCTTCTCCAAAACTGACCATATGTTGATCACAAAGCAAGCTTCAACAGATACAAAAAAATAAAATAAAATAAAACGTCTTGTATTCTATCAGACCAGCATGAATTAAAGCTGGACTTGAACAACAACAGAAATAACAGAAAGCCTATAAACTCATAGAAACTGACCAACTCTCTACTCATTGTTCACTGGGTCAGGGAGGAAATAAAGAAAGAAATTAAGAACTTTCTAGAATTCTATTAAAATGAAGACACGACATGCCTAAAATTATGGAACATAAGGAAAGCAGTGCTAAGAGGAAAGTTCATAGTAGTATTAAATGCTTTCATAAAGAAATTGGAGAGATCGCATACTGACAATTTAAAGACACATCTAAAAGCTTTCAAACAAAAAGAAGCAAACACAATAAGAGGAATAGATAGCAGGAAAGAATCAACGTCAGGGCTGAAATCAATAAATTAGAAACAAAAAGAACAATTCAAAGAATCAACAAAGTCAATAGCTGGTTCTTTGAGAAAATCAACATGATAGACAAACCTTTAACCAAACTAAACTAAAAGACACAGATATAATATCTAAATTAACAGAATCAGAAACAAAAGGGGGGACATAACAACAGACATTGAGGAAAGCCCCCCAAAATCATAATGTCATTCTTTCTAAAAGCCTGTACCCCACAAAAATAGAAAACCTAAAAAAAATAGTTTTCTCAATAGATACCATTTACCAAAGTTAAATCATGATTTTAAAATCAATTTAAATAAACCTATAACCCCTAAGTAAATAGAGCAGTCATTAAGAATCTTCCAACCAGGTGAGGTATAAACCTAGGACAATGGAAAGTCCCTGGAATCTATGAGGGTGACCCTAGTTAAGACTCCTAGCAGTGTAGTATATGGAGCCTGAACCAGCTATCTTCTGTAACCAGACTTCCAATGGGGGGATTGGCACACCAATCCAGCCACAATATCTTTGACCTATAATTTGTCCTGCCTACAAGATGTGCGGAAGTTAAAAATGGAACAGAAATTGAGGGAATGGCCAAGCAATGATGGGTCAAGCTTGAAACCTATGCCATGAGAGGAAGCCCACTCTTGACACTATTAATGATATTCTGCTGTGCTTGCAGGCAGATCTGTCTTCTGAGAGGCTTCATCCAGAAACTGATGGAAACAGATGCAGAGACCCACAGCCAAACATTAGGAGGAGCTTGGGGAATCCCGTGGGAGAGGGGAGGAAGGACTGAAGGAGCCAGAGGGGTCAAGGACACCACAACAAAACCTATAGAATCAACTAACCTGGCCAGATAAGGGCCCCCAGAAACGGAACTGCCAACCAGAGAGCATGCATTGGACTGACTTCTGCACATATGTAACAGTAGTTCAATTTGATCTTCATGTGGGACTACTAAAGTGGGAACAGGGTTTGTATCTGACTCTGTTGCATTTGAAACCTTTTCTGCCTGCTGGGCTGCCTTGTCTAGCAGCTTGATATGCCAAGGCTGGTGGATACCCATGGGAGACCACTTCTTGACTGAGGAGAAAGGGAGGAGGAGTAGAAAGAGGGAGATAAGGGGGAGGACTGAGAGGAGAGAATGGAGGGGACATTTCAGTTGTGATGTAAAGCAAAAATTATTATTAATTTTTAGAAATGTCTCCAAACAAACAAACAAGCCCAGGTCCAGATGGTTTTAGTGCAGGATTCTATCAGACTGTCAATGAAGAACAAATGTCAATACTCCTCAAATTATTCCACAAAATAAAAACAGAACGAACATTGCCAAATTCATTTTATGAAGCCACAGTCAATCTGATAGCCAAACTACACAAAGATTCAACAAAGAAAGAAAACAATAGACCAACTTCTTATATGAACATAGATGCAAAAATACTCAATAAAATACTCACAAATCAAATCCAAGAACACATCAAGAAGATCATCCACTATGGCTTCATCTCAAAGATGTAGAGATGGTTCAACATATGAAAATTAGTTGATGTAATCCACCATAAAAAAATAACATGAAAGAAAAAAGACCATATGTTCATCTGATTAGATGTCAGAAAAACCTTTAATGAATTCCAACACCCCTTCATGATAAAAGTCCCGGAGAGATTAGGGATACAAGGATTATACTTCAATATAATAAAGGCAATTTACAGGAGGGAAACAAAATACTTCATAACAGCCACAATATATATATATATATATATATATATATATATATATATATATATATATATCATAATATCATAGCAAGCAAGTGAATGTCTTGTATGAAAAAAACTTCAAGTCTTTGAAGAAATAAATTTAAGGAGCTATCAGAAGATGGAAAGACCACCCATGTTCATGGATTGGTAGGATTAACATGATAAAAATGACCATCTTACCAGAAGCAATCTACAAATTCAACACAATCACCATCAAAATTCCAACACAATTCTTTTTTTTTCTTATCAGTTACATTTTATTAACCCTGTATCCCAGCCGTGTCCCGATCCCTCATTCCCTCCCAGTCCCTCCCTCCCTCCCTCATCTCCACCGTGCCCCTTTCCAAGTCCACTGATAGGGGGGACCTCCTCCCCATTCATCTGATCCTGTTTTATCAGGTATCTTCAGGACTGGCTGCAAAGCTCTCCTCTGAAGACTAACAGGACTGCTCCTCCCTTGGGGGGTGGGGAGGCCAAAGAGCCAGTCATTGAGTTCTTGTTAGAAATAGTCCTTGTTCCCCTCACTATGGGAAACCAATTGGTTACTGAGCTACCACAGGCTACATCTGAGCAGAGGTTCTAGGTTACATTCATACATGGTCCTTGGTTGCATGTCAGTCTCAGAAAAGACCCTGCCAACACAATTCTTTACAGACATTGAAAGAACAACAGTAATAGTGCAACAGTAATAAAAACTGTATGGTACTGGCATAGAAAAAGACTGGTGGATCAGTTGAAGTGAATTGAAAACCCAGATATAAATCCACACATCTATGGACACCTAATTTTTTTTTACCTCAACATAAAACCAGTTGCACTGAACCTGGTAATAAAGAAAATAAAAAATAGCCTTGAATACGTTGGCCCAGGAAACAATTTTCTAAATAGCACACCAATAGAACAGACACCAAGATCAACAATTAATAAATAGTACCTCATGAAACTGAAAATCTTCTGTAAGACAAAGGACACCGTCGATAGGACAAAATGACAACCCACAGAATGGGAAAAGATTTTCACCAACTCTACATCTGACAAAGGGCAAACATCCAAAATTTATAAAAAACTCAAAAACTAGACAGCAACAAACCAAACAGTCCGATTAAAAATGGGATACACATCTAAACAGAAAATGGTCAACAGAGGACCAAGATGGCCAAGAAGCCCTTAAAGAAATGTTCAACATCCTTAGTCATCAGGGAAATGCAAGTCAAAACTCCTTTGAGATTCCATCTGAACAGCTATCAAAATGGCTAAGATCAAAAATACAGGTTACAACTCATGCTGGAAGGGAGGTGGAGCAAGAGGAACACTCCTCCATTGCTGGTAGTAGTGCAAACTTGTACAACCACTATGAAAATTGACATGGCAGTTCCTCAGAAGACTGAGAATTCATCTACCTCAAGACCCAGCTATACCACTCTTGGGTATATGCCCAAAAGATATGCTACCATGTAAGAAGTACATTTGCTCAACTTTGTTAATAGCAGCTTTATTTGTAATAGCCAGAAACTGGAAACAACCTAGATGTCCCTCACCTGAGGAATGGATACAGAAATTGTGGTGCATTTACACAATAAAATACTATTCAGCTATTAAAAACAAGGAAATCATGGAATTTGCAGGCAAATGGATGAAACTAGAAAAAATATCATCCTGAGTGAGATAACCCAGAAGCAGAAAGACATACTTGGTATATATTCACTTATAAGTGGGTATTAGCTGTTAAGTAAAGGATAATTATGCTACAGTCCACAGACCTGGAGAAGTTAGAGAGGCCTAGGAGGGATGCATGGATATTCATTTGAAAGGGAAATAGAATAGATTTTTGTGGGTGGACTGGAGGTGGGTGGGGATAGGAATAGGAAGGATTAAGTGGGGTGGGAGGGGTGGAGGGAGAGAACACAGAAGGAGGGGACTAGAATAGGTGGGCATTTAGAGGGTGATATGGAAACCTAGTGTAGTGGAAACTTCTTGGAACCTAGTGAGGACTCCTAGTAATGGATGCTATGGAGCCTGAACCAGCCATCTTCTGAAACCAGGCTATGCTCCCAGTGGTGGGACTGGGACACTATGACCCACAACTTGTCCCTCCTGCAAGATTCAGTGGGGCAATGGTAGCTCAGAGCTTGTGGGAGTAGCCAACCAATGAGTGGCCTAACCTGTGGCCCACTCCATGAGAGGGAGCCCCTGGCTGACACTGCCTAAGATGACCACAATCCAGAAGCTGGATGACTCAGAGATCTAGAATAGAATCAAGTATGACTCATAAAAAAAGTCAATGAAATGATTTCTAATGGTATTCTAGTATACTAGTAGACCTGAGCCTAGCATAATTGTCATCAGAGAGGTTTCCTCCAGCAGCTGGTGGGAGCAGATGCAGAGACCCACAGCCCAATGTTAGGTGGAGATCAGGGAATCTTACAGAGGAAGGGGGAGAAAAGATTGCAGGTACAGATTCGTCAAAGACACTAGAACAGGGCCCACAGAATCAGCTAGGCAGGGCTCAAAGGTGTTCACAGAGACTGAAGCAGCAACCCCCAAGCCTGCATGGGTCTGTACTAGGTCCTCTGCAATATATGTTGCGTAGCTTGGTGTTCTTATAGGACTCCTAACAGTGGGAATAGGGGTGTCTCTGACTCTTTTGCCTGCTTGTGGGTCCTTTTTCCTCCTACTGGGTTGTCTCATCTAGACTTGACATGAGTGCTTACTTATTTCATATCGATATGCCATGATCAGTTGATATCACTGGGAGGCCTGTTCTTTTCTGAAGAGAAACAGAGAAGTAGTAGATCTGGAAAAAAAAGGTGGGGGACAGGGATACTGGGAAGAGGGAAAGACGGGTTGGCTGCAGTCAGAATGTATTGTATGAGAAAAAAATTATAATCCTTGTTTAATGTTACGAATCCTAGTTATTATCTTAAAATGGTGTAAGCACTGAAAATAGTTGAAGAGCTCTCATTGACATTTCCACAGTGGCTATTCTAAGTTCTTTTTTTTTCTCTATTTTTTTTTTTACAATTTATTCATTATATACCCCGATTGAAGAGCCCTCCCTCAGCTCCTCCCAGTCCCACCCTTCGTCCCTCATCCTCCCATCTACTTCCCCTAGTCCACTGAAAGAGTTCTCATCTGCCATCTGCCCATAGCTTATCAAGTCTCATCAGGACTGTCTGGGTCCTCTTCCTCTGTGGCCCAGTAAGGCCACCTTGTCAGGGGGGAGGTGATCAAAAAGCAGACAACCAAGTTCATGCCAATGACTCCCCTTGCTCCCCTTACTATGGACCCACATGGAGACTGAGCTGCCCATGGACTACATCTAAGCAGGGGTCAAGTACACAACAAGTACATTTGCTCAACCACGTTTATAGCAGCTTTATTTGTAATAGCCAGAACCTGGAAACAGCCCAGATGTCCCTCAACAGAGGAATGGATACAGAAATTGTGGTACTTTTACACAATGGAATACTACTCAGCAATTTAAAACAAGGAAATCATGAAATTTGCAGGCAAATGGTGAGATCTTGAAAAGATCATCCTGAGTGAGGTATCCCAGAAGGAGAAAGACACATGCGGTATATACTCACTTATATAGACATATAACATAGGATAAACATAATGAAATCTATACACCTGAAGAAGATAAACAAGAAAGAAGACCCCGGGTAAGATGATCAATCCTCATTTAGTTCTTTTTTTTTTTTTTTAATCTATGATTTTGTTATTTCTTTAAAGCATTTGTAAAGAGGTTTATGAAAAAAATACTAAAAGATAATCAATTTTCTGATACAACTAAATTTTAAAAATTAATTTAAATTGTAAAAAAATTATGGCTGTAGAAAATTATTGTTCTTGATTCTAAATTATTATCCAAACTTCATTTGTTTTTATTGCATTTGGTTTTGTTTTGTATTTTCCTTTTTTAAACTTTGTGCTTGTTAACTATCAAATTTTGCAAACAAAAAGAAAATTTCATAATAAAATATCCCTGGCCCAGTACTTTGAGATGATATCTATTGTAATTAGGGTTATGGTTCCTGTTGTGAAACAGCATGACCAAAATCAAATTGGGGAGGGAAGGTTCATTTGGCTTATGTTTCTGCATAAGTATTTATTGAAAGAAGTCAGGACAGGAACTCACACAGGACAGGAACCTGAAGGGAGGAGCTGAAGAAGAGACCATGGGAGGGGGTGCTGCTTACTGGCTTGCTCCTTGTGTCTTGCTCATCCTGTTTTCTTTTTATTTTATTTTATTTTATTTTATTTTATTTTATTTTATTTTATTTTTAATTCTTTACATACATAAAAGAAAGGACTACCAGCCTAAAGATAGAACTACTCACAATGGGCTGGGCTCTCTCCTATCAACCAATAATTAAGAAAGTGCCTTACAGCCAGATCTTCTAGAGATACTTTTTCAATTGAGGTTCCCTCTTTCACATGATTCTAGCTTATGTCAAGTTGACATAGAACTATTCAGCACATCCATCATTTATAAAATAAGTTTAGCTGATAATGTTCTACTCTAGGTTACCCTAGCCAAAGAACCACTCCTAGCTACTTTGTTGTTCAAAAGTAGCTGAAGGGGTTATGCCATCCACTCCTAATCACCAAATACTTGCCCTCCAGCTCCTGGTATTGTTTATTCCAGTAACAAGGGACCATAAACACATAACTATTGGGTGGCTATTCAGCAATGATTTTTAGAAAATATAAGGGAGGCATATAGAAGAAATGTCAAAGCAATAAGAATAAAAATGAAGTGACTTTTGTCAACCATGACACAAAGTAAATAAGATTGAATTACTGTAAAATAAGGGTTTTTACACATGATCGCTTGATGATAGATATTACAGAGTCTGCACAGTCTGAATCACTGCAATCTTTTACAAAAAGTGCTTCCTGTAAGGATTCTGGCACAAGAACTGTTTATTTAGTCTCAGACTATTGAATGCCACTCTCCATGGTAATCATTACAAAGGATTGTTGTTCATAATACACAATATAATTTTTTCTGATTTTCATCTGTACAAACCCTTTGTCTATGTAGTTCTTTTTCATGTCTTTTTCTTTGTGTATTGAGACAATAGTTGTATATCATATGGAGTATATTACAGTATTATAATACATGCACATAAGCTCTGATAGTCAAACAAAATTGGTAAGCCTTTAAAAACACTTATCATTTTCATGTACTGGGAATTTTGTACTCTTCTCTAAGTCATTCTATTTTTTAACACATTTTTAATTTAAATATAATGACATCACTTCCCCCCTTTCTTCCCTTCAGTACCTCCTATGTTCCTACCCTCCAACTCATTCCAGGTACTCCCCTTACTCATGAATTTATAGCCTCTTTTTCATACATATATGCAAGATTTTTATACCTTCTTCCACAATGTGCCCTGAGCCACAGGGTGTAGATATATCTACTGGGTCTGGGCTCCCCAGATCCATTGACCCTTGCATTGTGTTGAGTTATTTTCTGTCATGCTTCTCATTTACTGTAAAGAGAAACTTTGGGTGTTTTTTTTTTTTCTAAGATAGGGTTTCTCTGTGCAGTCTTAGCTGTCCTGGACTCATTTTGTAGAGGAGGATGGCCTCAAACTCACAGAGATTCCCCTGCCTCTGCCTCCCCAAGTACTAGGATTACAGGCATTTGTGTCCCTACCTGGCTAAAATAAACTTTTTTGATGAGGCATGGTAACTACTTTAGCTGTAGGTATAATATAGAATACTAATTAATAAAACAACAGCTTTTTTTTAAAACCCTGCTAGCTTCCAAAATAATTGACACAGAGAAACTATGATTTATTTTTTAAGCATTGGAGCTGGGCAGACTTCATCCCTCTAAGCTATTTCGCTATCTCTCAGCTACACAACCCAAGTCACTTGCCAATAAGTCATCCTTTCTGGGCTGCATCTGCTTCATCAGGCCATGTCTTCTTAGTCTACCTCTGTCCCTTCTTCCTCTCCTCCTGTCCTCACGGTCTCTCTACTCAGGCAGCTAAACTCCACCTACCTCTCTTCTGCCCTGTCATGGGTTTCAGTTTATTAGCCAGTCAGGGATAATTGGGGAATATTCCTTTCATCACATGGGTTCAGGAGATGGCTCAATATTCATAACAATGCCCATGGCAGGAAGTAACCAGATCTCAGGGCATTGAAATCAGCATCTGAAAGCACAGTGCATAAGACCCTCCTCCAAACAGCATAATAATAAGACTTATAATTTAGTTAGTTAATAATTTAGAATTATTATGCTGGTCTAGCAAAGTAGAGGTAGAAATTTCCTTTCTAAGATCTGTGAGTTAACTAGCCCCAGGTATTTGGCTAGGTTTCTAGTACCAGTCATGATTTCTGACCTGTTGAATGGACCTTAAGCATAATGAGACAGCTGTTGGTTACCATCAACATGTGTGTTTCACTATTACAGTTTTAGAAATATCTTGCCATGCTGCTCATTGGTGTCTTTCATGGGTGTATCTGGGTAGGACTACTGGTAGTTTCCCTCCTACGGCAGCTTTTATAATTCTTTCTTGTACTATAGAAGCTATACCACAGGAAGGAGGTTTTCAGATGACATCCTGCTCAAACAATCTAAGACCTGTGTCCTAAATGAGTTTAATCTTCAGCAATAGGGGTTTATCTTCAACTTCTTTTTTAAAACTACTGATTATTTGTGAGTTTCACATCATGTACCTCAGTTCTCTTATCTCCCCATCCCCTCATATCTGCCCTTTGCTGTTGCAAACTTCCCCACAAAATAAACACACACAGAGAGACAGAAAAACAAACAAAACAAAACAAAACAAAAAAAACGAAGCATAGAAAACATCTCATCATGGAAGCTGTAGTATGTCACAGTGTGTCTCACAGTGCACCTGTCTCACCACATATATTCACTTGCAAATGTTCGTTGCAATGAGTCATTAGTCTGATTCGGAGTTTCTGGCTTCTTTGACACCATCAATATTTGATTCTTACCGGGCCTCATCCCTGTTATCCTGTTGCTGCCCTGTGTCCTGGAGATCCTGCAGCTTTGGATCAGCAGGACCAGCCCTTTCACATATCCCAATCATTCACAGATGACAGAGATTTTGTGGTGGGCAAACACAAAGCCCTGGATCTGGGCCTGGGTGATAGCTGAGTTGGTCAATGCACCAGCTCTCTCTTACCCACACCACCAGGGCCAGCTCTCCACCCATGATCCAGCTATGCCACCCAATGTCACCATTGGCAGGAGGCAGGGTCAGCTTTCCTGCTCTCCTGCACTTGGGGTGGTTCACCTGCACCCACACCTCCAGAGCAAGCTCCACTGTGCCACCCAGTCAAGGTACAGGGTACCCTCTCCCAAGTGCTGTAGCCTGTGAGGGTCTGGGCCAGCTCTCCTGTTCTCACACTCTCAAGGCTGGCTCACCTGTGCCTTTGCCATCAGGATCATCTTCACATGTTGCCCAGGCCATGAAGTGCAACCTGAGTGCTATAGCCAGGGAGGCAGCAGGTCTCCCAACCACTGCAGGTGGGGAGAGGGGTTATCACCCCAGCACCCACACCATCTCATGACCGATAAGTAGAGGGGCCACCTTTCCCTTGCTTTTGCCCTTGGGGATGGCTCACCTATGCCCCCTCCACCAGGACCAGATCTACTGTGCTGCCCAGGTAAGCTTCAGAGCACACTCTCCCAAGAGCTGCAACTGGGAAGGGGGTAGGGTCAGCCCTCCCATTCTCATGACCCAAATACTGAAGATGGGGGGGGAGTGTATCACCCCTACACCCTTGACAACTCAGAGCAGATGAGTGGCTGGGCCAGCTCTTTCTTGCTTTCACTTTGGGAACTTGCTCATCTGTGCCCTCACCACCAGGGTCAGATTTGCTGTGCTGGCCAGTCAAGGGGCAGGGCCTGCTCTCCCAAGTGCTCTCCCAAAGGCAGGGTGAGGGGCAGAACTAGCTCTACTTTGTTCATGACTCTATGGGCAGCTTTTCCAACTGCCAGAGGTGGCAAAGAGCAAGGGGGGCATCATCTCTGAGCCCGTGCAACCCCATAGCAGACAAATGGTTGGGTCAGTTCTTGCACACTCATGCTCTTGTGGCCAGCTCCCCCCCCCACCCCCAGGGCCAGCTCCACTGTGATGTCTGGGTGAGGCTCAAAGCCTGCTCTCCTGAGTGCTGTCACTGGTGAGAGCTGAGGCCAGCTTTCCAGAGTGCTCCAGCCAGTGAAGGATAGGGAATGTTCTGCACAGCCCCTGGACATCCACGTGGTCCCTGGTGGCTGCCCCAACCAGGGACGTTGTAGAGGAATTTTAATTCAGAGCATGGCTGTTTTGGCAATAGATCACATCCAAAGACCCTCTAGGTCTGTGTGATCCAACTGGAATACAAACACACCTTTAATCCAGGATACAGACTCAAGCATATCTGAGTTCAAGGCTGGCCTTGTGTAGAGCAAGTTCCAAGTAAAGAAAAGCTTAGATCTAGGCGTGGTGGTACATGCCTTTAATCCCAAACAATGAAGGTAAAGTTAGTCTGTAGAGGAAGCAGCCATGTTTGAAAGTTGATGTCTAATTAGAGTGGCAGAAACAGTGACTAATCAGAGAAAGAGTTGACAAGAATAGGGTACGCCCAACTCTCAGAAGAGAAAGGAAAGGGAAGCTACTCAAGGGGCAAATGAGTACTTTTACCAGGAAAGCTGTACAGGGAGAAAACAAAATAAGTCAGCTGGAAGAGGAGTTTGAGCCAGAATAGCTGGGTTGAACCAGCCAGCCCAGAGCTCAGAACGAACAATAAGAATGAGGTTATTAAGCACTAAGTCTCACAAGCTGAAAATATTTTAGGCCTAGGTTAGATTGTATGGAGGCTAGAGGCTTCCAGAACTAGGCCTGGATTAGCAGACAAGACAGTAAGCCTCCCGGACAACAATTGAGATATGCAAATAAAAGTATCTTTTACAAGATGTCCCATGTATTCTAGTGGTAACTTGAGCCACAGATATGGACACCAACCCCTGCTGCTGTGTAGTAATGGATCCAAACATGGCTCTCATCAGCAGCTTGGTCTGGGATCTCATCATGGCCTCAGGTGGTGGGGCTGGCTGCGCATAACAGGCTCCTCTTTTCTACCCTTGAGTCTCCGGTTCCATCTCTCTTCATAATGCTCAAGCTGCTTCCCTTCTCTTTCTCACATATCTGTCCGCCACATACTCACACACTGTGGTATCTTTTGCAACAGGCTGGCCACATGGGTAGCGGGCCCCTGGGTGACATCCTCTGGCAAATGGGCCTCCCTGGAAGGCAGGTCTGTGGGTGGCATGACTGTCCAGGGGTCTCTGTCTTCCTCCTCCAGTGCTGCAATATGTCGTGATAGGCGGGGCTCTGCATGTCTATGGCCAGCCTCAGCTTGGGGCAGAGGACAGGTCTGTGAGCATCTCTCCCACCCATACTATGTGGCATACTAGTCTGCAGGTCTGTCTTCTGCCTGCTGTGCTGTACTGCCTGGATTTGATTTGATTTGATTTGATTTGATTTGATTTGATTTGATTTGATTTGATTTGATTTGATTTGGTGAGTCCTAGGCATAAAAGAGCTTTGGCAATTAAGCCAGGCATCAAGCTAGGATGAAAAAAGGACTGCTATCTGCTTTGCCCCTGACTGATACAAGAACAATACCACCAACAAGGGGTCTCTCTGCCTGTTGCCAGGGCAATCAAGGGTAACAACACTAGCTTACATTGTAGCATGCCTTCAGTTGTATATGTGTATACACATACACTTATATTTGTTGTGTATAATTTTAGGTGAATATAAAACACTATGATTGCTTGAATCCTTATCAAAAAACCGTGTAGTGATTTTTCCTTTTTCCCTCCTTTTTCTTCTGTATTGACCACCCTTTCACCCTCCTCAGTTGGAGACTACCTAGGTTTCCCATTTCCCATTTCGTATTACCTGTATTCTGCCATTATCTTCAAAAGCTCTCCACCCCTTCTCCTTGTACACTTTCCTGGTTTCTGCAGTTACTCTGTGTTATAACTCAGTTTTGAAGATATGGAGCTAGGAACAACAGATGAAAGAGAATATGCAATATTTGTCTTTCTGTGTCTCAAATACTTCACTCAATATAATCTTTTCTAGTTCCATCCATTTACCTGCAAGTTTAATGGTTTAATTTTTTTCACAGATAAATAGTATCCCATTGTGTAGATGTACTACATTTTCATTAACTATTCGTCAGCTGAAGGACATTAAGTTGTTTCCATTTCTTAACTATTTTGAATAGCGTAGCAATGAACATAGCTAGGCAAGTGTCTGTGGAATAGATTAGTATGTTGAGTCTTTCGGACATATTCCAAGGAGTAATATAGCTGGATCATTTGGTAATTTTAGTGTTCTTTTTTTAATATTTTTTTAAAACCAATTTACAGGGTGGATGGACAATTTTGAGATCCTACTAATGGTGAATGACAGTTCCTCTTTTCCCCGAACCAGAATTTGCTGTCAACAGTTTTGATGATCTTAACTATTCTGACTGGGGTGAGAGGAAATCTCAGAGTTGTCTTAGCATTTCCCTAACTGCTAAGGGTGTTTTTGAGTTCTTTCTTAGCCATTTTTATTTGTTCTATTAAGAACTCTGTTTAGCTCCTGTACTGACTAGTTTTGTTTCGGTTTGGTTTCTTGTCAACTTGACCCAAGATCAAGTCATCTTAGAAGGAAGTGAGAAAATTTCTTCACAAAGTTTGCATGTAGTCATACCTGTGGTGAATTTTCTTGATTGATGATTGATATGGGAGTTCTGGGATCGTTGTGGGTGGTACCATCCCTGAGATGGTGGTCCTGGGTACTACCAGAGAGCAATCTGAGAAAATCATGAGAAAAAATCCAGTGTAGTGAGTAACACTCCTCCATGCCTTCTGTATCAGCTCTGTACCGAGGATCCTCCTTGAGTTCCTTGAATGATGAGCTACAGGCTATACAATAAAATCAATCCTTTCCTGTATGAGTTGATTTTAGTCATGAGGCTTGATTACAGTGATAAAAACCCTAACTAAGACAGATCTTTAGCCCATTTTCAAATTGGGTCACTTCCTTGACTGTTTTCCAACTTCCCATATATTCTGGATATTAATCTTTTGTCAGATGGGTAGGTGCCAAAGGTTATCACCCACTCTATGGTATCTTCTTCACTTGATTCATTGTCTCCATAGCTATACAGAAGCTTTTAAGATTTATGAGGGCCCACTTGTCAGTTGTTGCTCTTAACCCCTGGGCAAATGGAGTCCTATTCAGAAAGTTCTTACCTGAATCTATAAGTTGTAGAATAACACCAATATTTTCTCTCCTTTTTTTTTTTCAAGACAGTCTCTCTGTGTATCCTTGGCTGTCCTGGAATTCACTCTGTAGCCCAGGTTAGCCTCAAACTCAGAGATACACCTGCCTCTGCCTCCCAAGTGCACTGCCTATACTTTCTTCTAGCAGCTTTAACACTTATGATTTCAAATTGATGTCTTTGAACCACCTTGAGCTAATTTTTTTTGTGCATTGTGATAGATATGGGTCTGAATTCATTCTGTATGAAGGCATGCAGTTTTCCCAGCACCATTTGTTGAAGAGTGGTATAGCTGGGTCTTGAGGAAGCGCTATTCCGAGTTGTCTGAGAAAGTGCCAGATGGATTTCCAAAGTGGCTGTACGAGTTTACATTCCCACCAGCAGTGGAGGAGGGTTCCCCTTTCTCCACAACCTCTCCAGCATGTGTTGTCACTTGAGTTTTTCATCTTGGCCATTCTGATAGGTGTAAGGTGAAATCTCAGGGTTGTTTTGATTTGCATTTCCCTAATGGCTAATGAGGTTGAACATTTCTCTAAGTGTTTCTCTGCCATTCGATATTCCTCTACAGAGAATTCTCTGTTTAGATCTGTTCCCCATTTTTTAAGTGGATTACTTGGTTTGTTGCTATTCAGCTTCTTTAGTTCTTTATATATAGTAGCTATTAGCCCTCTGTCATATAGAGGGTTGGTGAAGATTCTTTCCCAATCTGTAGGCAGTCGTTTTGTTTGGATGACTGTGTCCTTTGCTTTACAGAAGCTTTTCAGGTTCATGAGGTCCCATTTATTGATTGTTGCTCTTAGAGCTAGTGCTGTTGGTGTTCTGTTCAGGAAGTTGTCTCCTGTACCAATGAGTTCCAGGGTTTTCCCCACTTTTTCTTCTAACAGATTTAATGTGTCTCGTTTTATGTTGAGGTCTTTGATCCACTTGGACTTCAGTTTTGTGCAGGGTGATAAGTATGGATCTATTTGTATTATTCTACATGTAGACATCCAGGTAGACCAGCACCATTTGTTAAAGATGCTATCTTTTTTTCCATTGTACAGTTTTGGCATCTTTGTCAAAGATCAGGTGTCCATAAGTGTGTGGGTTTATTTCTGGGTCTTCTGTTCGGTTCCATTGATCCACCATTCTGTTTCTATGCCAGTAACTTGCAGTTTTTATTGCTGTTGCTCCAGAGTACACCTTAGGATCAAGGATGGAGATACCTTCAGAAGATCTTTTATTGTAGAGGATTGTTTTAGCAATTCTGGGTTTCTTGTTATTCCATATGAAGTTGAAAATTTTTCTTTCCATGTCTATAAAGAATTGTGTTGGTAATTTGATGGGAATTGCATTGAAACTGTAGATTGCTTTTGGTAAGATGGCGATTTTTACTCTGTTAATCCTGCCAAGCCATGAGCATGGGAGATCTTTCTATTTTCTGATATCTTCTTCTAATTCTTTTTTCAGATACTTGATATTTTTTTCATACAAGTCTTTGACTTGCTTGGTTAGGGTTACACCAAGATACTTTATGTTTTTATGGCTCTTGTGAAGGGTGTTGTTTCCCTAATTTCTTTCTCAGCCCTTCTGTCTTTTGTATACAGGAGGGATAATGATTTTTTTGAGTTAATTTTATATCTGGCCACTTTGCTGAAGGTGTTTTTCAACTGTAGGAGTTCCCTGGTAGAGTTTGTGGGGTCACTCACGTATACTATCATATCATCTGCAAATAGTGATAATTTGACTTCTTCCTTTCCAATTTGTATCCCCTTGATCTCCTTCAATTGTCTTATTGCTCTAGAAAGGATATCTAAACTATGGTGAAGAGATATGGAGAGAGTGGGCAGCCTTGTCTTATCCCTGATTTCAGTGGGATTGCTTTAAGTTTCTCTCCATTCAGTTTGATCTTGGCTATAGGCTTGCTGTATATCACCTTTACTATGTTTAGATATGTGCCTTGTATCCCTGATCTCTCCAATACTTTAAACATGAATGGATGTTGGACTTTGTCAAATGCTTTTTCAGCATCTAGGGAGATTATCATGTGGTTTTTTTCTTTCAGTATGTTAATATAGTGAATCACATTGATGGATTTCCGTATATTGAACCACTCCTGCATACCTGGGATGAAAACTACTTGGTCATAGTAGATGATATCTTTGATGTGTTCTTGTATTCAGTTTGCAAGTATTTTGTTGAGTATTTTTGCATCAATATTCCTAAGGGAGATTGGCCTGAAATTCTCTTTCTTTGTTGGGTCTTTGTGAGGTTTAGTTACTAAGGTGACTATGGCTTCATAGAATGAGTTTGGTAGTGTTCCTTCCATTTCTATTTTGTGGAGTAGTTCGAAAAGAACAAGAGTTAGCTCTTCTTTGAAGGTGTGGTAGAATTCTGCACTGAAACCATCTGGTCCTGGGCTTTTTTTGGATGGGAGATTTTCGATGACTTCTTCTATTTCCTTGGGGGATATAGGACTATTTAATTTATTTACCTGGTCCTCATTCAGCTTTGGTAAGTCGAATCAATCAAGAAAATTGTACATGTCATTTAGATTTTCAAATTTTGTGGCATATAGACTTTTGAAGTAAGTCCTAATGATTGTTTGGATTTCCTCAGTGTCTGTCGTTATATCCTCTTTTCATTTTTGATTTTGTTGATTTGGATGGTGTCTCTCTGCCTTTTAGATAGCTTGGCTAAGGGTTTGTCTATCTTGTTGATTTTCTCAAAGAACCAGCTCTTGGTTCATTGATTATTTTAATTGTTTTATTTGTTTCTAATTGATTGATTTTAGCCCTGAGTTTGATTATTTCCAGCGATCTCTACTCCTTTTTGGTGTGTTTGCTTCTTTTTTTTCTAGGGTTTTTAAGTGAGCCATTAAGTTGCTTGAATCAGCTGTCTCGAATTTTTCTTGAAGGCACTTAGTGCTATGAACTTTCCTCTTAGCACTGCTTTCGTTGTGTCCCACAAGTTTGGGTATGTTGTGTCTTCATTTTCATTGAATTCTAGGAAGACTTTAATTTCTTTCTTTATTTCTTCCCTGACCCAGCTGTCATTTAGCAGCGAGTTGTTCAGTTTCCATGTATGTGTAGCCTTTTTGCCATTTCTGTTGTTGTTGAGGTCCAGCTTTATTCCATGGTGATCAGACAGGATACAAGAGATTGTTTCAATCTTCTTACATCTGCTGAGGCTCGCTTTGTGACCAACTATATGGTCTATTTTGGAGAAGGTTCCATGAGGTGCTGAGAAGAAGGTAAATTCTTTTGTGTTTGGGTGTAAGGTTCTGTAAATGTCTGTTAGGTCCATTTGATTCATGACCTCTGTTAGAGACATTGTTTCTTTGTTTAATTTCTGTTTTGTTGACCTGTCCTTTGTTGAGAGTGGGGTGTTGAAGTCTCCCACTATTAATGTGAGGGGAATCTATGTGTGGTTTAAGTTTTATCAATGTTTCTTTTACAAATGTGGGTGCCCTTGTATTGGGGGCATAGATGTTCAGGATTGTAATGTCTTCCTGGTGGAATTTTCCCTTGATGAGTATGAAGTTCTTCCCCTTAAGTGTCCTTAATCTCTTTTGATTAATTTTGGTTGAAAGTCTATTTTATCAGATATTAGAATGCCTACTCCTGCTTGTTTCTTGGGTCCATTTGCTTGGAAAGTCGTCTTCCAACCCTTTACTCTCAGGTAATGTCTATCTTTGTGACTTAGGTGTGTTTCTTGTATGCAACGAATTGCTGGGTCTTGTTTATGCATCCATTCTGTTAGTCTGTGTCTTTTTATTGGAGAATTGAGTCCATTGATGTTGAGAGAGATTAGAGGCCAGTGGCTGTTAGATCCTTTGATTTTGATGTTGGCTGTGTTCTTGGTTGCTTTTTGTTTTACTGTAGTGAGGTTAATTATTTCCTGGGTTTTCTTAAAAGTAGCTAGTTTTCTTGGGTTGTATTTTCCCTTCTAGTGTCTTCTGTAACGCTGGATTTGGTTGTAGGTATTGTTGAAATTTGTTTTTGTCATTGACTATCTTGTTTTCTCCATCTATGAGGACTGAGAGTTTTGCTGGTTATAGTAGCCTGGCCTGACATCTGTGTTCTCTTAGGGTCTGCATGATATCTGTCCAGGCCCTTCTTGCTTTCATAGTCTCTGTTGAAAAGTCAGGTGTGATTCTAATGAGTTTACCATGATATGTTACTTGGCCTTTTTCCCTTGCAGCTTTTAGTATTTTTTCTTTGTTCTGTATACTTACTGTTTTGATTACTATGTGGCGGGAGGATTTTCTTTTGGTCTAATTTATTAGGTGTTCTGTAGGCCTCATGTATTCTTATTGGCCTCTCCTTTAACTTGGGGAAATTTTCTTCAATGATTTTGTTAAAAATATTTTCTGGGCCTTGGAGCAGGGAATCTTCTTTTTCCTCTATTCCTATTATTCTTAGGTTTTGTCTTTTTATGTTGTCTTGAATTTCTTGGATGGTCTCTTTCAGGAATTTTTTAGTTTTAACATTTTCTTTGACAGATACATCTATTTCTTCCATTGTGTCTTTCACACCTGAGATTCTTTCCTCCATTGCTTGTAGTCTATTAGTTATGCTTATCTCTGTAGTTCCTATTTACTTCCCTAAGTTCTTTCTCTCCACAATTTCCTCCATTTGTGTTTTCTTTAATTTTTCCAAATCTATCTTCAGATCTTGAGCCATTTTGTTGGTTTCCTTCACCTGTCTGACTGTATTTTCCTGTGTTTCCATCAATTCCTTCAGCTGTTTGAACAATCCTCTGTTTCTTTTATTTCATTCAGTGATTTAAGCATTTCCTCTCTAAAGGCCACAAACTGTTTGGCTGCAACTTCCTGTATTTCTTTATGGATGGCCATAATCTGTTTGACTTTATCTTCCTCTAGTTCTTTACGCATTTTATTTGTTTCCTCTGTTATCTTCTTCATGAGCATAGATGTTAGGTCATCTTAAATTTCAATTATGCTGGGGTGTCCAGGGCTACTTGCCCCTAGATAACTGGATTCTGGAGATGCCATATTGCTCTGTCTTTTGTTGGTTGAGCTTTTATGCTGGCCTCTACTTGTTGTGCTATTTTCGGTGTTTGGAGTTAGTTTCTGATGGTTCCTGGAATCCTGTGGTGGAGAGAATCCCCTTGGCAGGAAGATGGTTTTTCCTGAAGGAAACCTTCTCAGCTTTTTGGGTATAGTCACTGGATGGCTGGTGTTTTTTAGGAGTTGCCACTGCTCACCTCAGGCATAGAGACCTGGGTGGTAACTGTGGTTCTTGTTAGTCAAGAGGGCTCCCCTCTCACCCAGAGAAGTCCTGGAGACAGGTGCCCTCCTTCTGGGTTTCTTGCTGTAAATTTAGTGAGCTGCTGCTGTAACCTGTATGTCCCGTGGTTTGGTCAGTTTTGTTAGGGATAACTGGTTGCTCCTTGGAGCAGTATCTGGGGGTTCATCTCGGGGATTCCGGGCTTCTGTAGGTCTGAGGTTGGGGCTCTGTTCCCCAGTACCCAAAGGGGTAATCTGTGGTGGGTAGGTACCACTCTCCTGGTAACAGCAGACTATCTGGTGCACAGCAGGTCCCTGGGTTGGGCTGGTCTGCGGGACTTTTTCCAGGGATATACTGGGTGGCCTAAGTCTGTCCCCTTTACTTCGATCCCTGTGTGGATTTCTTCCAATAGTGACTCTCAGTCTCGGGTGCCCTGGGGCACACAGCTCTGTCTGTCCCGGAGAGCTGGCCGCGCAGCAACTGTCTGTGCTTGCAGCTGGAGCCCAGTTCAGTGATGGAGGCTTGTACCTGCTGGTCTGCGAGACTTTTTCCAGGGAAAGACTGGGTGATCCAAGTCAGTACCATTTCCTTCCTTCCCTGTGTGGTTTTCTCGTGACTGGGACTCTCAGTCTCTGGTGTTTTTTGTACACCATTCAACCTGGGAAGGTGATCAGGACACGCAGGCGTGTGGCTCTGGTCTGGCAACCTAGTGCCTGCGGGACCCGGGATCTCTTCTGGGTTCTGGCTGGGTGACCTGAGCGTGGACCCGACTGATTCCCACGCCATGGAGGTTTCCTCTCACCTGGGAAACATGATCGCTGTTGTTTAAGGCCCAGAGTTCAGTCTCTTGGTCGCTGTACGGAAAATGTTGTCCTGCTACTCAGAAGCAGTGTCCTCCTGGCACCGCCATCTTGTCCCCCTCCTCATTTTAATTTTTTAAATGAAGTCACTTAGAGCCAAAAGTTTTCCTTGTAGGACTGCTTTAAATATGTTCCATAGGTTTTGTTATGTTGTGTTTTCATATTCATTTAGTTCCAGGAATTTTTTATTGCTTTCTTGATTTCTTCTTTGACCCATTCATCTTTCAGTAATGAGCTGTTTAATCTCCATGATCCACAAAGTCATGAAATTTGTATATGCACTAGAGAATTATTTTATGTCACTTTTAAGTGTTATTGCATTGTGGTCAGATAGGATAGTCAGAATTATTTCAATTTGTCCATATTTGTTAAGAATTGTTTTGTGTCCTAGCATGTGGTCTGTTTTAGAGATGCTTCCATGGGCTGTTAGATAGAATGTACAGAAATTAGTGTTTGAGGGAAATACTCTGTATCTATCTGTTAATGCGTCTATCATTTAATGTATGATATCATTTAATTCTGGTGTGTCTCTGCTTATTTTTTGTATGGATGACTGTAAGGGGTTAGAATCCCCCCCAAATCAGTACAGGACACACATAGACACCAAGTTCTCAGCACAAAGGAAATTTATTATACTGGAGGGGTAAAAGCAGAAGCTGCCTCTAGATCAAGCAAAGGAAGCCAACAGCAGCAGCAGCAGCAGCAGCAGCAGCAGCAGCAGCAGCAGCAGCAGGTGATGATTTTGTTTTGTTTTGCAGTATTGGGTTTTCAAGGAGAAAATGGGGGAGTCTGTGCTGGGGTAAGTTGGTAAGCTCTGATTGGGCATGTTAGCCAACTTTTGATTGGTTCTTTTTATTATTGTTTTGATTGTTGAACCTTAGTGATTAATCTCAGGAATGAATCAGTGGCCAAATAAGGGAATAGACTACAGAGGCTAGCTTTATGAATGTAATCTAATAATTTAGAAAATGGGAGAAAAGGGTAAAGCGCAAAACCTGTCGGCACCATGTTGGCCATGCTTGGGCCCGTAAGAGAGCCCTTTAAGTGACCTTTATATTGGACAAAGTATGAGCACTGTAATTACCTATAATGAATTGATGTTATCTGTGTATTAAGTTCCAATGATACAGTTTTCAAGATGTAGTGTGCACTGTAATTTGATGCATAAATGTTAATAGTAGTAATGTCTTCATGGCTAATTGTTCCCTTGATTATAATCATGTGTTATTATTTATTTCTTCTGATTACTTCTACTTGGAAGTCTGTTTTATCAGATATTAGTATAGCAATGGCTGCTTGCTTCCTGGTCCTTTTTGACTGAAATACTTTTCCTACCCTTTCACTCTAGGGTACTGCCTATCTTTAAATATAAGATGAATTTCTTATAGACAACAAATATATGTATATTTGTTTCTTGATCCATTAAACTTTCATGGGGGCCATTTATCTTTTAAGTTATTAAAAGGTATGTTTTTTTTTCCTTTTTTTATTATTATCACTTATTACAATTAATTCAATTTGTATCCCAGTTGTGGCCCCCTCCCTTGTCTCCTCCCAATTCCACCCTCTCTCCTTCTTCTCCTCCTATGCTCCTCCCCTAGTACACTGATAGGGGAGGTCCTCCTCTCCTTCTATTTGATCCTATCCTATCAGGTTTTATCAGGACTGGTTACATTGTCTTCCTCTGTGGACTGGCAAGGTTGTATCCTCCAAGGGAAGGTGATCAGAGAGCCTGCTACTGAGTTCATGCCAGAAAATTCCCTGCTCCCCTTACTAGGGACCTCAGTTGGAGACTGAGTCTATGAGCTACATCTGAGCCAGGGTTTTAGGTCCTCTCCATGTGTTATCCTTGGTTGGGGTATCATTCTCTTCAGGGCCCCCAGGGCTCAGTTCTTATGGCTCCATTGTTCTCCTTTTGGAGCTCCTGTCCCCACCAGGTCTTTCTATCTCCCCTTTCTTTCATAAGATTCCCTGCACTCTGCCCAAGGATGCCTTGATCAGTAGAGTTTTTCAGAGGCCCTCTGTGGTAGGCTCCTGTCCTGTTCCCTGTCTTCTCCTGCTTCTGATGTATATCACGTTTGTTCTGAATGAGAACTGAGCATTTTCCCTAGGGTTTTCTTTGTTGTTTAGCTTCTTTAGGAGTAGAGATTTTAGTATATTTATCATGTATTGTGCGGCTAACATTCTGCTGTAAGTAAGTACATACCATGTGTATCTTTCTGCTTCTGGGTTACCTCACTCAAGATGATCTTTTCTAGTTCCATCCATTTGCCTGCAAATTTCATGATTTCCTTGTTTTTAATTGCTGAGTAGTATTCCATTGTGTAAATGTACCACAATTTCTGCATCCATTCCTCTGTTGAGGGACATCTAGATTGTTTCCAGATTCTACCTATTACAAATAGAGCTGCTACGAACATGGTTGAACAAATGTCCTTGTTGCATGCTTGAGCATCTTTTGGGTATATGCCTAGGAGTGGTATAGCTGGATCTTGAGGAAGCACGCTTCCTAATTGTCTGAGAAAGCACCGGATTGATTTCCAAAGTGGTTGTACAAGTTTACATTCCCACCAGCAATGGAGGAGGGTTCCCCTTTCTCTACAACCTCTCCAGCATGTGTTGTCACTTGAGTTTTTGACCTTAGCCATTCTGATGGGTGTGAAGTGAAATCTCAGGGTCATTTTGATTTGCATTTCCCTAATGGCTAAGGATGTTGAACATTTCTTTCAGTGTTTCTCTGCCATTCGATGTTCCTCTACTGAGAATTCTCTGTTTAGCTCTGTACCCCATTTTTTAATTGGATTGTTTGGTTTGTTGGTGTTTAACTTCTTAAGTTCTTTATATATTCTGGATATTAGCCCTCTGTCAGATATAGGGTTGGTGACGATCAAAAGGTTTATTTTTATTATAATCATTTTGTTGTTTTCTTGTTTTTGGTGGCCTTTTGTCTTTCAGAAATTCAACTTTGTCTGTTTTCTTTCTAGAGTCTATTAGGTATGCTCCTTCCTCTCTTCATCCTGAAGTACTGCTTCTTGTACTTTGTTTAGGATTAAGTCTGTGCTGTGGAGAGGGAGGCATTCTGGTGTCTGTGCTGCTACCAAAGTCTGTATTGATGCCCATGATCCAATTTGCTGCCAGAAGCCATGTGAGGTCCATAGTCTGTGCTGCCACCTGAGACCATGTTGCTGTTCATGATCCTTGTTACTGCCAGAGGATATGTTCACATCTATGGCCTTGGCTGTCTCCTGAGGCCATGTTTATTTTCATGGTCTGTGTTATTGCTAGAGGTTACACTGATGTCTGTGGTCTGTATTTCCTCTAGAGGCTATGTTGTAGTCCCTGTTACCACTGGAGGCTATGTTGATGATGTCCATAGTCTGTACTGCCACTGGAAACCATATTAGTGTATGTTGTCCATGCTGCCGCCAGAGACTATGTTTATGTCTGTGATCAGGGCTGCCTCAGGAGACCATGGTGAGACCATAATCTGTGCTGCCACTGGAGACCATGTGGGTATCTGTGATCCATGTTGCTGCCAGAAGCCATGTTGAAGTCTGTGGTCCATGCTGCCACTGAAACCCACGCGGAAGTTCAAGGTCTATACTTCTACTGGCTGTTTCAGGCAAGGAAGCTTCTTTTGCAGCAGTGTTGATGACTCATAATTGAGAATGAGAGACATTGAAGGTTTCTGGAACAACCTCCCCCCTCCCCCAAAAGAGGAAACAGTCTAGATAGGAAGCTATCGACAAGAGTTCTTAAGAATTGTGGTAAAGACGCTGAAGTGCACAGTTGATGGCTTCTGGTAGGGAAGAAGATGGGGAAGTACATAGTATATTTAAGGGGATGGCCACTGGGAGTTTGACCATGCTCCAAAGAGTATATGGGAAACACAAATTGGACTTGGTGTAGGGTTTTTTTTTTTTTGGTGGGGGGTACAAAGGTGGGAGGGTGAGCCTGGGAAGAATGAGAAGTGAGTATGATTGGAGCACACAGTATAAAATTCCCAAGTAATCAATAAAAACTATGTTGGAAAAAACAAATAAAAATTCTGCATCCTGGGTTTTATCTAAGTCATTCCCATTAAAGGAAATTTCTATAGGACTGCTGGGCTTCAGGTGGGTAAATACTGAGTTGATCTTTCCTATTGTTTGTGTTTTTGAAATGCAATTTGGGCAAGAGCATTTCTTTTATGAGTTCTGTGTCAGATATGAACACACCAGGCTGAAGCAGATTACAGGATCTGTGGGCCAAGATGAGCCTGAAGGCTGTATGTGGCTAAGATAGAATGAAGTCAGGCAGAAAGGGGGATGGGTTGGAGTGCAGGATGTGCTTTCTGATCCAAGCATGGAGTTTGGAGGTAGATCTGAAGTTTTGAGAAGGTGCATGAAAGGGAGGATTAGGTGGAGTCACCTGCCTAGACCCTGATACAGGTGTGCAAGACATGGCTGGGCAAAGTGTTTAGATAGGCATGCAAGGGGCCTTTAGACTGTGGGCAGGCAGCATGAGTAGTAGCCAAAACCATGAAGGTTTCAGGCAATGCAAGTAGGGGTAGCTATACTAGGCTGGGATATTAGGTATGAGATCCAAGCCAGATCTCAGGATTTGAAGAAGTTTTAAGGTGGAAAGATTAAGCATGCTCTCCCAGCTAAGTCATAGCACAACATTTGTAGGAGCTGGCTTGGCAGAGAAATTGTATATAGCATGCAAAGGGCTTGTTGGTTGTGAGTGGGAAGTGTGGGTCATGTCTAGAGCTTGGAAGTTGGGGGTAGCACAAAGTAGCAGTGGCCATAGTAGGCTTTGACACTGGACCCAGATTAGATATGAGATCTGGAGAGAGTAGAGGGGAGGGAGGGTCAGGCAGACTCAACTGGATGGACCTTGGTACAAGATGTGAAGCATCTAGCTGAGCACAGTCAGAGGTTGGATGTGACAAACAAGAACCATGTAGGATGTGGGCAGATGCTGTGGGTATTGTCTGGAGCCTGGAAGTTAAGGGTTGCACCAGCAGGGGTGAGCATACTAGGCTGGAGCCTCAACTATCTTTCTTAAACAGCTCAGGTCCTCCTTCCCAGGGATGCCACAATGAACAGTGGGTTGGACCTCCTACATCAATCATTAATTAAGAAAATGTCCCACAGATGCACCAATAGGCCAATATGATGGAGGTAATTCCTTAGCTGAGATTATCTCTTCCTAGGAGACTCCAGTTTGTGCCAAGTTAACAAAAACTAACCAGTACAGATGTCTTTACTTATGAGTGATTCCAAATATTTAAAGAATAAAACTCCTAGAGAGTGAAGAACTCCCAGATATGGTGGTGCATATCTGTAATACTTGCAGGCTGCGGGCCTGAGGCAGGAAAAGCATGGATTCAAGGATAGTCTGGATACAAAGTAAGGGATAGTATCCGAAAACGAAGGAAAACTCCTTAATTTGCTTCATAAAGACAGTGTAAAGTAGATACTAAAAACAACAAATACAAATTACAAGAAAATAAAATGGCAGATCAGTATCCCTTAAGGGTGTTGGCATTAAAATCTTCATCAATGGGCATCCAAGATGACGGTTCCGGGAGGACACTGTGTCTGAGGAACAGGACAGCAGTGACTGCACAGCGACCAACAGACCAAAATCTGGGCCCTAAAAAACCAGCAACTGTGTTTCCCAGGTGAGAGGAGACCCCACAATGTGGGAAGCAATCAGGTTCAGGTCACCCAGCTAAACCCCAGAAGAGTTCCCGGGTCCTGGCAGGCGCTCGGTCCAGAGCCACAAGCCTGTGTGCTCTGATCACAATCCCAGACTGAACTGTGGGCTCCATAACACCAGAGACAGGGTTTTCCTGTTGGGAGGAAACCCCATGGTGGGGGGAACATAAGGTTCAACCTCCCAGCATTCAGCCAACCCCTGACCCCCAAAAAGTTCTCCAAAAAAGTTCCATGGTTCCTGCAGGTGCCCCATTGCCACCACAGAGCCACTCGCCAAGGCCTCCATGCTCTACTCACCATCTCAGGCTGAACTGTGAACCTCAAAACACCAAAGTCTGGGTCTCCCTGTCAGGAGGAAACCCCACAGTGGGAGAACATCAGGTCCAACCTCACCATACCCAGCTCTGGAAAAGTTTTCTGTGTTCCCACAGGTTCCAGGCTCTGGCCTCCTGCCCCAGGCATAAGTGCTGCGCTCATCTGCCACTAATTACCACTTGGGTACTGGGCACAGATCTCCAACCTAAGACCTACAGAAGCCTGGGATCCAAGGGATCAGCCCTGAGATACTGCTCCAAGGCACAACCAGTATCCCTAGCTAAACTGTCAAAACCACGGAACTCCCTGGTTCTTCACGAGGGCTGCACACTACAAATGCAGTGTAAGAGCAGCAGCAGCAGCTCACTAAATTCAGAGCAAAAAAAACCCAGCAGCAGAGCAGCTGTCTCCAGAACTTTTCCTGGGGAGGGGAGAGACCCCCTGAATACTCACAACCTCAGTTACCACACAGGTCCATGTGCCTGAGGTGAGCTGTGGTAATACCTGATAAGCCCCAGGTATTCTGTGACCATACACAAAAAGCTGAAGAGGTCCTTTTCAGGAAAAACCATCTTCCTGCCAAGGGGATTCTACCCACCCCAGGATTCCAGGAGGCACCAGAAACTAAAAAGCAACACCTGAGACAAGCAGATTGGTAGAGGCCAATGTAAAAGCACAAGCAACAAAAGCCAAAGCAATATGGCATCTCTGGAACCCAGTTATACAGGAACAAGCAGCTCTGGACACCCTATCATAAGTGAAATTCAAGAAGATTACCTTACATCTATGTTTGCAAAGAGGATAATGGAGGAAACAAATAAAACACATAAACAAATAGAGGAAGATAAAGTCAAATAGATTATGGCCATCCATAAAGAAATACAAGAGGATGCAGCCAAATAGTTTGGGGCCTTCAGAGAATAAATAATTAAGTTACTGAAAAAAATAAAAGAAGGAGAGGAATGTTCAAAAAAAAAAAAGGTGAAAAAATTGAAGGAAAATACAGTCAGATAGGTGAAGGAAATCAACAAAACAGTTCAATATCTGATGATAGAATTGGAAAAATTAAAGAAAACGCAAAGAAGGAAATCAGGGAGAGGAAGGACTTAGGGAAGAAAACGAGAACTACAGAGGTAAGCAATAGACTATAAGAGATGGAAGAAAGAATCTCAGGTGTGAAAGATACAATGGAAGAAATTGATGTATCTGTCAAAGAAAATGTTAAATCTAAAAATCCCTGACACAAACTGTCCAAGAAATCCAAAACATGAAAAGACAAAGCCTAAGAATAATAGGAAGAAAGGAAAAGGAAAGATTCCCATCTCCAAAGCCCAGAAGACATTTTCAACAAAATCATAGAAGAAAATTTCTCCAATTTAAAGGAGAGACCTATAAGCATACAAGAGGCCTATAGAACGTCAAGTATAAAGAACAAAGAAAAAATACTAAAAGCTGCAAGGGAAAAAGGTCCAAGTAACATATCATGGCAAACCCATCAGAATCACACCTGACTTCTCAACAGAGACTATGAAAGCCAGAAGGTCTTGGACAGGTATCATGCAGACCCTAAGAGAACACAGTAGCCCAGGCTACTATAACCAGCAAAACTCTCAGTCCTCTTAGATGGAGAAAACAAGATAGTCAATGACAAAAAAAAAAAAAATTCAACAATACCTACACACAAATCCAGCATTACAGAAGATACTAGAAGGAAAAATACAACCCAAGAAAACTAACTACTTTGAAGAAAACACAGGAAATAAATAATATCACTACAGCAAAACTAGTGGGACAAGGACACTTCAACACCCCACTCTCAAGGACAGGTCAAGAAAAAAGAAATTAAACAAAAAAAACAATGTCTCTAACAAAGGTCATGAAACAAATGGACCTAACAGACAGCTACAGAACCTTTCACCCAAATACAAAAGAATTTACCTTCTTCTCAGCACCTCATGGAACCTTCTCCAAATTAGGCCATTTAGTTGGTCACAAAGCAAGCCTCAACAGATACAAGAAGATTGAAATAATCCCTTGTATCCTATCTGACCACTATGGACTAAAGCTGGACCTCAACAACAACAGAAATAGCAAAAAGCCTACACACACATGGAAACTGAACAACTCGCTACTAAATGACAGCTGGGTCAGGGAAGAAATAAAGCAAGAAATTAAAGTCTTCCTAGAACTCAATGAAAATGAAGACACAACATACCCAAACTTATGGGACAAAATGAAGGCAGTGTTAAGAGGAAAATTCATAGCACTAAGTGCCATCAAGAAGAAATTCAAAACATCTCATTCAAGCAACTTAATGGCTCACCGGAAAGCCCTAGGGGAAAAAAAAAAGAAGCAGACTCACTAAAGAGGAGTAGATGCCTGGAAACAATCAAACTCAGAGCTGAAATCAATAAATTAGAAACAAATAAAATAATTCAAAGAAAAAATGAAACCAAGAGCTGGTTCATTGAGAAAATCAACTAGATAGACAAACCCTTAGCCAAACTAACTAAAAGGGAGAAAGACACTATCCAAATCAACAAAATCAGACATAACAACAGACACTGAGGAAATCCAAACAGTCATTAGGTCTTACTTCAAAAGCTTATATGACACAAACTTTGAAAATATAAATGAAATGGACAATTTTCTTGATTGGTTCCACTTACAAAAGCTGAATCGAGACCAGGTCAATAAATTAAATGGTCTTATATCCCCTAAGAAAATAAAAGCTGTCATCAAAAGTCTCCCATAAAAAAAAAAAAAAAACACCCAGGGCCAGATGGTTTCAGCACAGAATTCTACCAGACCTTCAAAGAAGAGCTAACACCAATATTCTTCAAAGTATGCCACAAAATAGAAACAGAAGGAACATTAACAAATTCATTCAATGAAATCACAGTTACCTTGATACCGAAACCTCACAAAGACCAACAAAGAAAAAGAATTTCAGGGCAATCTTCCTTGGGAATATTGATGTAAAAATATGCAACAAAATACTTGCAAACCAAATCCAAGAACACATCAAAAATGACCAAGTAGGCTTCATCCCAGGTATGCAGAGGTGGTTCAATATATGGAAATCCAGCAATGTAATCCACCATAAAAACAAACTGAAAGAAAAAAAAACACATCATAATCTCCTTAGATGCTGAAAAAGCATTTAATAAAATCCAACATTCGCTTATGTTTAAAGTTCTGGAAAGATCAGGGATACAAGTCAAATACCTAAACATAGTATAGGCAATATACAGGAAGCCAATAGCCAACATCAAACTAATGGAAAGAAACTTAAATCAATCCCACTAAAATCGGGGACAAGGCAAGGCTGCCCGATCTCTCCACTTCTCTTCAACATAGTTCTTGAAGTCCTTGCTAGAGCAATAAGACAATTACAGGAGATCAAGGGAATTCAGTTCAGAAAGGAAGAAGTCAAAGTATCACTATCTGCAGATGCTATCACAGTATACATGAGTGACTCAAAAATTCTACCAGGGAATTACTACAACTGATTGACACCTTCAGCAAAGTGGCTGGATACTAAACTAACTAAAAAAAAAAAAAAAAAATCAGTAGCCCTCAAAAGGGCCGAGAAAGAAGTTAGGGAAAAAAAACACACTTCATAATAGTCACAAAGGACCAAAGAACATAAAATACCTAGGTGTCACTCTAACCAAGTAAGTCAAAGACTTGTATGAAAAAAAAATTCAAATCTCTGAAGAGAGAAATAGAAGATATCAGAAGATGGAAAGATCTCCCATGCTCATGGCTTGGCAGGATTAACATAGTAAAAATGGCCATCTTACCAAAAGCAATCTACAGATTCAATGCAATTCCTATCAAATTACCAACACAATTCTTTACAGACCTGGAAAGAAAAATTCTCAACTTCATATGAAATAACAAGAAACCCAGAATTGCTAAAACAATCCTCTACAGTAAAAGATCTTCTGGAGGTATCTCCATCCCTGATCTCAAGCTGTACTATAGAGCAACAGTAATAAAAACTGCATGGTACTGGCATAGAAACCATGTGGTGGGTCAATGGAATCAAACAGAAGATCCAGAAATATACCCACACACTTATGGACACCTGATCTTTGACAAAGATGCCAAAACCATACAATGGAAAAAAGATAGCATCTTCAACAGATGGTGCGGGTCTAACTGGATATCTACATGTTGAAAAATGCAAATAGATCCATACTTATCACCCTGCACAAAACTAAAGTCCAAGTGGATGAAATACTTCAATATGAAAGGAGACACACGGAGGCAGGGCAAGATGGCAGCGCCGGGAGGACTCTCATTCTGACCAGCAGCACAGCAGGATCGGCACAGTGACCAGCAATCAGAACTCGCGACCAAAAACACAGGCGATTGTGTTTCCCAGGTGAGAGGATACCCCACGGTGGAGGATTCAATCAACTTTTAACTCACCTGGCTAAACCGCTGAAGAGATCCCGGTTCCACCAGAAGCTTGGCCGCCAACCCCACCCCAGAGCCACACGCCAGTGTCTCTGGTCATGGTCCCAGACTGAACCGTGCGCACCGCACTATCAGAGACTGAAATTTACAGTGGAGAGATAACCCCACGGTGCAGGAAAAGATTGGGACCGACCTTAGGTCACCCAGACATCCCCTGGAAAAGACTCGGGTTCCGCGGGTGCCCCAAGAGCCAGCCCAGAGCCAGAGCCGGGGACCCAGGCACCTGCACAGAGCACTGCCTGCATGCCTGATTTGCTGCCTCAGATAGAACTGTGGGCCCCAGGGCACTACAGACTGCGATTCACTGTCCAGTGCAAACACACAGGAGGGAAACAGCTGGTCTGATCTCAGAGCATTCAGCCGACACCCCCACCCTGAAAAGGTCTAGGGAAAATTACCCAGTTTAGGCAGACACCCAGGCTCCCAAAGGCCGGAAAGGCAGACCCAGGCAGTTTCTGCACACCAGCTAGCTGGCGGAGACTGAGTGGTGCGGCCCAGGGCAAAAAAGAGACTGGGAGTCCCTGTCTCCAGAGAATCCACAAGGAAGGAAGGAAACTGTACTGACTTAAATCACCCAAGCCTTCCCTGGAAAAAGTCTCGTAGACTGGCGGGGCGAACCGCCATCACTCAGGTGTGCTCCAGACACAGGCACAAACAGTTGCTGCGCGCCAGATGTCCAACTGGATCACAGCAGCTGATCATTAAATTTACAGCAAGAAACCCAGAAACAGGACAGCTGTCTTCAGGACTTCCCTGGATGAGAGGAGAATCCTCTCAACTAACAAAGACCACAGTTACCACTCAGGTCTCTATCCCTGAGGTGAGCAGCAGCAACTCCTGAAAAAACGCCAGCCATCCAGGAACTATACCCAAAAAGCTGAGAAGACTTCCTTCAGGAAAAACCAGCTTTCTGCCAAGGGGATTCTCTACACCACAGGATCCCCAGGAACCACCAGAAAATAACCCCAAACACCTAAGATAGCACAATGGGTATAGGCCAGCTTAAAAGCTCAAGCAACAAAAGACAGAGCAATATGGCGTCTCCAGAACCCAGTTACCCAGGGGCAAGTAGCCCTGGACACCCCAGCATAACTGATATCCAAGAAGATGACCTAACCACTATGCTCATGAAGATGATAACAGAGGAAACAAATAAGATACGTAAAGACATAGAGGAAGATAAACTCAAACAAAATATTGCCATCCATAAAGAAATAGAGGAAGTTGCAGCCAAACAGTTTATGGCCTTTAAAAAGGAAATGCTTAAAGCACTGAATGAAATAAAAGAAACAGAGTTGAAGGAACTAAAAGAAAAACAGGAAAGTACAAACAGACAGTTGAAGGAAGTAAACAAAACAACTCAAGACCTGAAGATAGAACTGGAAAAATTAAAGACAAATGGAGGAAATAATGGAGAGGAAGAATCTAGGGAAGAAAACAGGAACTACAGAGGTAAGCATAACCAATAGACTACAAGAGATGGAAGAAAGAATCTCAGGTGTAGAAGATACAATGGAAGAAATCGATGTATCTGTCAAAGAAAATGTTAAATCCAAAAAATTCCTGACACAGACCATCCAAGAAATCCAAGGCAATATGAAAAGACAAAACCTAAAAATAATAGGTATAGAGGAAAAAGAAGACTCACTTCTCAAAGGCCCAGAAAATATTTTCAACAAAATCATTGAAAAAAGTTTCCCCAAGTTAAAGGAGAGGCCAATAAGAATACAAGAGGCCTACAGAACACCCAACAAATTTGACCAGAAAAGAAAATCCTCCCGCCACATAATAATCAAAACAGTAACTATACTGAACAAAGAAAAAATACTAAAAGCTTCAAGGGAAAAGGGCCAAGTAACATATAATGGCAAACCCAGTAGAATCAAACCTGACGTTTCAACAGAGACTATGAAAGCCAGAAGGGCCTGGACGGATATCATGCAGACCCTAAGAGAACACAGATGTCAGGCCAGGCTACTATACCCTGCAAAGCTCTCAGTCCTCATAGACGGAGAAAACAAGATAGTCAATGACAAAAACAAATTTCAACAATACCTACACACAAATCCAGCATTACAGAAGACACTGGAAGGGAAAACACAACCCCCCCCAAAAAAAGCTTCTTTCAAAAAAATACAGGAAATAATTAACCTTACTACAGTAAAAAAAAAAAAAAAAAGCAACCAGGCACACAACCTTATGACCACAGCCAACAACAAAATCAAAGGATTTAACAGCCACAGGTTATTAATCTCTCTCAACATCAATGGGCTCAACTCTCCAATAAAAAGACACAGACTAACAGAAAGGATACGTAAACAAAACCCAGCAATCTGTTGCATACAAGAAACACACCTAAGGCACAAAGATAGACATTACCTGAGGGTAAAGGGTTGGAAGACGACTTTCCAAGCAAATGAACCCAAGAAGCAAGCAGGAGTAGCCATTCTAATATCTGATAAAATAGACTTTTAACCAAAATTAATAAAAAGAGATGGGGAAGGACACTTCATAGTCATCAAAGGAAAATTCCACCAGGAAGACATCACAATCGTGAACATCTATGCTGCAAATACAAGAGCACCCACATTTGTAAAAGAAACATTGATAAAATTTAAACCACATATAGATCCCCACACATTAATAGTGGGAGACTTCAACACACCACTCTCAACAAAGGACAGGTCAACAAAACAGAAATTAAACAAAGAAACAATGTCTCTAACAGAGGTCATGATTCAAATGGACCTAACAGATATTGACAGAACTTTACACCCAAACACAAAAGAATTTACCTTCTTCTCAGCACCTCATGGAACCTTCTCCAAAATAGACCATATAGTTGGTCACAAAGCAAGCCTCAACAGGTACAAGAAGATTGAAATAATCCCTTGTATCTTGTCTGATTATCATGGAATAAAGCTGGACCTCAACAATAACAGAAATAGCAAAAAGCCTACACACACATGGAAACTGAACAACTTGTTACTAAATAACAGCGGGATCAGGGAAGAAATAAAGAAAGAAATTAAAGTCTTCCTAGAAATCAATGAAAATGAAGACACAACATACCCAAACTTGTGGAACACAATGAAAGCAGTGCTAAGAGGAAAGTTCATAGCAGTAAGTACCTTCAAGAAGAAATTCAAGACAGCTGATTCAAGCAACTTAACGGCTCACTTAAAAACCCTAGAAAAAGAAGAAGCAGACACACCAAGAAGGAGTAGACGGCTGGAAATAATCAAACTCAGGGCTGAAATCAATCAATTAGAAACAAATAAAACAATCCAAAGAATCAATGAAACCAAGAGCTGGTTCTTTGAGTAAATCAACAAGATCAACAAACCCTTAGCCAAACTAACTAAAAGGCAGAGAGACACCACCCAAACCAACAAAATCAGAAATGAAAAGGGGGACATAACTACAGACACTGAGGAAATCCAAACAATCATTAGGACTTACTTCAAAAGTCTATATGCCACAATATTTGAAAATCTAAATGAAATGGACAATTTTCTTGATGGATTTGACTTACCAAAGCTGAATCAGGACCAGGTAAATCAATTAAATAGGCCTATATCCCCCAAGGAAATAGAAGCGGTCATCAAAAGTCTCCCATCCAAAAAAAGCCCAGGACCAGATGGCTTCAGCGCAGAATTATACCAGACCTTCAAAGAAGAGCTAACACAAATTCTCTTCAAACTATTTCACAAAATAGAAACAGAAGGAACATTACCAAACTCATTCTATGAAGCCACAGTCACCTTGGTACCTAAACCCCACAAAGACTTAACAAAGAAAGAGAATTTCAGGCCAATCTCCCTTATGAACATTGATGCAAAAATACTTAACAAAATACTTGCAAACTGAATACAAGAACACATCAAAGATTATCCACTAGGACCAAGTAGGCTTCATCCCAGGTATGCAGGGGTGGTTCAATATATGGAAATCCATCAATGTGATCCACCATATTAACAAACTGAAAGAAAAAAAAACCACATGATAATCTCCCTAGATGCTGAAAAAGCATTTGACAAAATCAACATCCATTCATGTTTAAAGTATTGGAGATATCAGGGATACAAGGCACATATCTAAACATAGTAAAGGTGATATACAGCAAGCCTATAGCCAACATCAAACTGAATGGAGAGAAACTTAAAGCAATCCCACTGAAATCAGGGACAAGACAAGGCTGCCCACTCTCTCCATATCTCTTCACCATAGTTTGGATGTCCTTGCTAGAGCAATAAGACAGTAGAAGGAGATCAAGGGGATACAGATTGGAAAGGAAGAAGTCAAATTATCACTATTTGCAGATGATATGATAGTATACATGAGTGTCCCCAAAAACTCTACCAGGGAACTCCTACAGCTGATGAACACCTTCAGCAAAGTGGCCAGATACAAAATTAACTCAAAAAAATCATTATCTCTCCTGTATACAAAAGACAAAAGGGCTGAGAAAGAAATTAGGGAAACAACACCCTTCACAAGAGCCACAAATGACATAAAGTACCTTGGTGTAACCCTAATCAAGCAAGTCAAAGACTTGTATGAAAAAAATTTCAAGTCTCTGAAGAAAGAATTAGAAGAAGATATGAGAAGATGGAAAGATATCCCATGCTCATGGCTTGGCAGGATTAATATAGTAAAAATGGCCTTCTTAGCAAAAGCAATCTACAGATTTAATGCAATTCCCATCAAATTGCCAACACAATTCTTTACAGATGTGGAAAGAAAAATTCTCAACTTTGTATGGAATAACAAGAAACCCAGAATTGCTAAAACAATCCTCTACAATAAAAGATCTTCTGGAGGTATCTTCATCCCTGATCTCAAGCTGTACTAAAGAGCAACAGTTATAAAAACTACATGGTACTGGCATAGAAACAGAATGGTGGATCAATGGAACCGAACAGAAGACCCAGAAATAAACCCACACATTTATGGACACCTGATCTTTGACAAAGATGCCACAACTATACAATGGAAAAAAGATAGCATCTTCAACAAATGGTGCTGGTCCAACTGGATGTCTACATGTAGAAAAATGAAAATAGATCCATACTAATCATCCTGCACAAAACTGAAGTCCAAGTGGATCAAAGAAGTCAACATATAACCAGACACATTAAATTGGTGGAAAAAAAGTGGGGAATACCCTAGAACTCATTGGTACAGGAGAAAACTTCCTGAACAGAACACCAACAGCACAGGCTCTAAGAGCAACAATTAATAAATGGGACTTCATGAAACTGAAAAGCTTCTGTAAAGCAAAGGATACTGTCATCAAAACAAAGCGACTGCCTACAGATTGGGAAAGAATCTTCACCAACCCTTTATCTGACAGAGGACTCATATCCAGTATATATAAAGAACTAAAGAAGCTGAAAAGCAGCAAACCAAGTAATCCACTTTAAAAATGGGGAACAGAGCTAAACAGAGAACTCTCTGTAGAGGAATATCGAATGGCAGAGAAACATTTAAAGAAATGCTCAACCTCATTAGCCATTAGGGAAATGCAAATCAAAACAACCCTGAGATTTCACCTTACACCCATCAGAATGGCCAAGATCAAAAACTCAAGTGACAACACATGTTAAAGAGGTTGTGGAGAAAGGGGAACCCTTCTCCACTGCTGGTGGGAATGTAAACTTGTACAACCACTCTGGAAATCAATCTGGCGCTTTCTCAAACAACTAGAAATAGCGCTCCCTCAAGATCCAGCCATACCACTCCTAGGCATATATCCAAAAGAGGCTCAAGTACACAAAAAGGACATTTGCTCAACCATGTTTTTAGCAGCTTTATTTGTAATAGCCAGAAGCTGGAAACAGCCCAGATGCCCCTCAACTGAAGAATGGATTCAGAAATTGTGGTACATCTATACAATGGAGTATTACTCAGCAATGTAAAATAAGGAAATCATGAAATTTGCAGGTAAATGGTGGGACCTGGAAAGGATCATCCTGAGTGAGTTGTCCCAGAAGCAAAAAGACACATATGGTATATACTCACTCATATAAACATACAACATAGGATAAACCCACTAAAATCGGTACATCTAAACAAACTAAGCAAAAGAGAAGACCCTAACTAAAATGCTCAATCCTCATCCTGAAAGTCAAAGAGGATGTACATCAGAAGAAGAAGAAAACAGGAAACAACCTAGGAACCTGCCACAGAGGGCCTCTGAAAGCCTCTGCCCTGCAGACTATCAAAGCAGATGCTGAGCCTGATCGCCAACTGTCGGGCAGAGTGAATGGAATTTTATGTAAGAAGTGGGAAATAGCAAGAGCTGGAGAGGACATGAACTCCACAAGGAGAGCAACAGAACAAAAAAATTTGAACACAGAAAACTTCCCAGAGACTCATACTCCAATCAAGGACTATTCATGGAGACAACCTAGAATCCCTGCACAGATATAGCCCATGGCAGTTCAGTTTCCAAGTGGGTTACATAGTAATGGGAAGAGGGACTGCCTCTGCCGTAATCTGATTGGCCTTCTCTTTGATCACCTCCCCCTGAGGGGGGAAGCATCCTTACCAGGCCACAGAAGATGACAGTGCAGCCACTTCTGATGAGAACTGATAGTCTAAAATCAGAAAGAAGGAGAGGAAGACCTCCCCTATCAGTGGACTTGGGGAGGGGCATGCATGCAGAAAGGGGAGGAAGGGTGGGATCAGGAGGGGAGGAGAGAGGGGCTTATGGGGGGGGGTTCAAAATGAATAAAGTGTAATTAATAATAATAATAAATCTGTGGCTATAGAAAAAAAAAACCCAGACACACTAAACCTATTAGAAGAAAAACTGGGGAAGAGCCTAGAACTCATTGACACAGGAGACAACTTCCTGAACAGAACATCAACAGCACAGGCTCTAAGATCAACAATCAATAAATTAAACCTCAGGAAAATGAAAAGCTTCTGTAAAGCAAAGGACACTGTCATGAGAATCATATGACAACCTACAGATTGGGAAAGGGTCTTCACCAACCCTGTATCTGACAGATGGCTGGTAGTCAGAATATATAAAGAACTCAAGAAGTTAAACAGCAACAAATCAAGTAATCCAATTAAAAAATGGGGTGTAGAGCTAAATAGAGAGTTCTCAATAGAGGAACATCGAATGGCAGAGAAACACTGAAAGAAATAAATGTTCAACATCCTTAGCCATCAGGGAAATGCAAATCAAAACGACCTTGAGATTTCACCTTACACCCATCAGAATGGCTAAGATCAAAAACTCAAGTGACAACACATGCTAGAGAGGATGTGGAGAAAGGGGAATCCTACTCCATTGCTAGTGGAAAAGTAAACTTGTACAGCCACTTTGGAAATCAATCTGGCACTTTCTCAGAGAATTAGGAATAGTACTTCCTCAAGATCCAGCTATACCACTCCTAGGCATATACCCAAAAGATGCTCAAGTATACAGCAAGGACATTTGCTCAACCATGTTCATAGCAGCTTTATTCGTAATAGCCAGAATCTGTAAACAACGCAGATGTCCATCAACTGAGGAATGGATACAGAAATTGTATTATATTTCACAATGGATCATTACTGAGCTATTAAAAACAAGGAAACCATGAAATTTGTAGGCAAATGGATGGAACTAGAAAAGATCATCTTGAGTGAGGTATCCCAGAAGCAGAAATACATGGTATATACTCATTCAAAAGTGGATATTAAACATATAACATCAGATAAACATGCTTAAATCTGTTCACCTAAAGAAGCTAAGGAAGAAGGAGTAACCTGGGTAAGATGCTCAAACCTCATTCAGAAAGGCAAAAGAGATAGATATCGAAAGAGAGAGAAAACAGGGAACAGGAAAGGAACCTACCACAGAGGGCCTATGAAAGACTCTGCCCAGCAGGGTATTAAAGCAGATGCTGAGACTCATAGTCAAACTTTGGGCAGAATTAAGGGAATCTTATGGAAGAAGGGGGAGATAGAAAGACCTAGAGGGGACAGGAGATCCACAAGGAGAACAACAGAATCAAAAAATATGGGCATGGCAGTCTTTTCTGAGACTGATACTCAAACCAAGGACTATTCATGGAGATAACCTAGAACCCCTGTATAGATGTAGCCCATGGCAGCTCAGTGTCCAAATGGGTTGCCTAGTAAGGGGAACAGGGACTGTCTCTGACATGAACTCAGTGGCTGGCTCTTTGATCACCTCCCCCTGGGGGGTGGCAGCCTTACCAGGCTACAGAGAAACACAATGCAGACAGTCCTGATGAGACCTGATAGGCTAGGGTCAGATGGAAGAAGAGGAGGACCTCTCCTATAAATGGACTGGGGAAGGTGAAGAGGAGGAGAAGAAGGATGGAGGGCACGATTAGGAAGGGATGAGGGAGGGGGCTACAGCTGGGATACAAAGTGAATAAATTGTAATAAATAAATAAGTAAAAAAAATATCTTTATCTAGTAGAAACAAATTAAATTCAGTGGCCACTAAAAGATTGTGGACTAGATAGGTGACTCAGGTTAGGAGCCCTTACTGAACAATTATGAAGACTGGAGCTTGGATCTCAGCACTCATGTAACAAAACAAGTATATAGTGCATGATTGTAACCTGCATTGAAGCAGAAAGGCAAAGTATTTCCGGCACTCACTAGCTTCTGGACTATCAAGAAAATGTGAGCTAAGGATTTGAGAGGTACCAGCCTCAAAAGAACAGGTGGGGAATAATAAAAGAGGATACCCTTCTGGACTTGCACACAAATATACACACATACACACACACACACAAATAAATTAAAGAAAATTAAAATTACATATTATAGGGAACTTATTCCTGTAATATAGAAATTATTTGATATGCAATGATTAATCAATATGGGGTATTAGATGAACAGTGAAAGACAAAAGTCACATCATCTCAGTAGAAGCAGGAAGAGTCCTTATCAAAACTCAATATGCTTTCATAATAAAAACACCCTATAAAACAAGATAGAAACTACTATGAATATATTAACAATATTGTGACAAGCATACAGCTAATATCATATTCAACAGTGAGAGATTACAAGCTTTTCCTCTAACACAAGGAAGGATAGTTATGTTCCTTTCAGCACTTTAAGTCAATGTGATATTAGAATTTTAGTTAAAATAGGTAAGCAAATCATCAGAGAAGCTTCCTTCTGTAGTACACGGGAACAAATAGAGAGACCCATAGCCAGACATCATGGAGACAGAGAGAGAGAGAGAGAGAGAGAGAGAGAACCAGAGACAGAGACAGAGAAATAGACAAAGAAAGAACTTGGAACACACAACTCTAAATGGGATGTCTCCATCAAACCATCAAACCATCAAACCCCTCCCCTCAGAGGTCAGGGAACCCTGAGGGAGAGGAGATGGAAAGAGTGTAAGAGCCAGAGGGGATGGAGGATACCAAGAAAACAAGGCTCTCTGAATCAAGTGAGAAAAGCTCACGCGAACTCACTGAGACTAAAGCAGCAAGCACAGGGCCTGCAAGGTTCGGCATCAGCTCTTCTCCATGTCTATTAGGTTTCCAATTTACTCATTTCATAGGATTCCCGATTGCATCAAAGAGTGGATCTGTGATTCTTACGAGTTCTCTTGAGTTCTCTTGGTTTGCCTTGTCCAACTTCAATGTGATAGCTTTGGGTTTATCTAATTATATTTTATTTTGTTGTGGGGATTTTTTTGTTATCTCTTTGAATCCCATTCTTTTCTAGTGAGAGACAGAAAGGGAGTGGATTCAGATGGGAGGTGAGGGAGGAAGAACTGGGAGTATAGGGAGAGAAAACTAATCATATATATTGAGAAAGGGATCTATTTTTTAATAAAATGGGAGAAATAAAATAAAATAAAATATTTAGGCAAAAACTGAAATTCAAGGCACCCATACTGAAAAGAGAAAAGTAAATGTATAAATGATAGGATATATATGGAAACTCCTAATTATTACACAAAATACTACAGAATTCAGTAATGTTCTAATATACAATCAAATGGTTGCATTTCCATGCACTAACAATGAACATTTTAAGAAATGTCAACCAAAGCAAATTCCACAGTTTAATTTATAACAGCATTCGAAAAAATAAAATGTTTGAGAATTGATTTAATTAACAAAGCAGGAAACTCATACACTATGAATTCTGAAACAGTACTGAAGAAAATTCAGTGAGATATAAATGGAGACATCCCATGTTCGTGACCTGGAATGTCCTGTATTGTGAAGATGACAGTGCGACCAAAAGCAGCCCAGTAAAAAAATTCAATCACTATAAAAATATCATTGATAATTTTCTAGTAATAGAAAAAAAAACACTCCAAAGATCACATGAAGTCTCAAAGAACCCTTAAATGTGTTAATAAGCTTGAAAATAAAAATAAATGTATATGACTTCTACTTTCTAATGTCAAACTTATTATAAAATTTCAATAAACAAGAGAAGAGGGGTCTGGTATAATGAGAGACTCATAGACAGATGGAATATGATATAAGGAGCGCAAGAAAACCTGCACATATGTGGCCAAATGATTTTTACAAAGTTTCCATAACCACTAAATGTAGGAAAGACAGTCTTCTTGGTAAATGGTGCCAGAGAAAAATTATATACGTATGAGAAAGAATGAAAGTGGACCAAATCTATATATACTCATTCTAGCATTGAAATGTTCTACAAACACCATATTAATTTATGGTAATAACATGGAAGTTTAATGTTTGGACATGAAATGTAAATATTTTAGATTGGCTAATATAGGTCTTAGCAAAGAAAAACTATTCAGTGCCTGTAATAAATGCAAAAAAAAAAAATCACAGATAGTCTGTTGTGGTGGTACATACCTTTAGTCCCAGCACTTGGGAAGCAGAGGCTGGTGGATCTCCGTGAGTTTGAGGCCAGCCTGATCAGGACAGCCAGGGCTGTTACATAGAGAAATTCTGTCTCAAAAAAAAAGGTGATAGAGAGAAGGAAAAAAAGCATCACCAATTATTCATTATTTCCTTATCCACAGGATCACGGCAAAGTCTAGGCACTATTTGGAATAGAAAAAAATTATCTGATTATTTCCACTTATTACTGGGAATTCCTTAATGAAATAAGCATATTTACACAGATGCAATCATATACACATATGCAAAACATCACATTGACCTCTTCTGTGTACCTTGAGAGGTAAGGGAGAATTATTAAATGTCAATGCACTTATTGACATTCACTTCTTCTGAGAAGCTATGAGCTTCTCATTCTGCGTCATCCAGTCTTGTATGTGTGGGATGGATGGTAGAGAAAGAATGTGAAAATATGAAAGTGCGTTCAGTTTGAAATATGAAAATACAGAGTTACCTGTCTTGATTAATATGCTACTTAGGACTCCCTACCACTTGTCAACTTGACATAACCTGAGTCTTTGAAGGGAGTCTCAGGTGAGGGATTGATTCAGAGCAGACAGGTTTGTGGCCATGTCTGTGAGAGATTGTCTTGATTGATGATTGATTCAGAAAGACCCAGCTTGCTGTGAATGGGTGGCACCATACCTAGTCAGGTGGTCTTGAGCTGTATAAGAAGCCTACCTGAACATGACTCAAGGAGTAAGCCAGAATGAGTTCAGAGAATGAGTCAATGAACAGTGTTCCTTTGTAGTTTCTTCTTCATTTTTTTTTAAATTTATTACAATTTATTCACTTTGTATCTTAGCTGTAGCTCCCTCCCTTATCCCCTCCCAATCCCACTCACCTTCCCTCTTCTCCGCCCATGCTCCTCCCCCAGTCCAATGATAGGAGAGGTCCTCCTCCCTTCCCTCTGACCCTAGTCTATCAGGTCTCATCAGGACTGTCTGCATTGTCTTCCTCTGTAGCCTGGTAAGAGAGCTCCCCCTCAGGGGGGAGGTGACCAAAGAGCCTGCCACTGAGTTCATGTCAGAGACAGCCCCTGTTCCCATTACTATGGAACTCTCTTGATGCTGAGCTGCCATGGGCTACATCTGTGCAGGGGTTCTAGGTTATCGCCATACATGGTCCTTGGTTGAAGTATCAATCAGTCTCAGAAAAGACCCCTGGGCCCAGATATATTTTGGTTCTGTTGCTCTCCTTGTGGAGCTCCAGTCCCCTCCAGGTCTTCCTTCATAGTTTCTGGGTGAAAATCCTACCCAGATTTCACCTTAATGATGCTGACCTCTTATTAACACCAACTGATTCTGACTCCAATGGTCCTGATGGAGTCTTCCCTTCCCTCTGAAGCTTTACCAAGCAGGCATCCAAGATCTGCATTTCTCTCAACACTCTCATCTGACAAGTTCAGCTTTTCTCGTTCAAAGTTCTGAAACTTTCCACAAACTTCCCCATTAAACAATATGGCCATGTCCATTACAGCAACACTACACTCCTAGGAACAATTTTCTATTCTAGTTTCATTCTGTTGCTTGGATAAACCACTCATACAAAAAAAAAAAAAAAAAAAGCAACTTACAGAAAGAATGGGTTTATTGGGCTTATATTTACAAGTACAAATCCACTATTGAGGAAAGTCAGGACAGCAACTCAAGCAAAACTTGAGGCAGAAGCTATTTAATCTAGGAGTTACTGTGTTTTATGTTTTGATATTAACGTAAGAGCTTGGAGACAAGAATTGAAAGGTTGTGGCTTAAGTGATGTGTTTGTGTGAAGCTGACAAGTGGTAGGGAGTTCTAGGTAGCTTCAACTATCAGGCTGAAACAGCCTGTAGTCTTGTAAGGGAGTCCCAGGTGTGGGGTTACCTGGATAAGGTTGGACTGTAGACATGTCTGTGAGGAACTACCTTGACCAATAACTGATTGATGTGAGAGGATCCAACCCACTGTTGGCAGCACCATCTCTAAGCAAGCAGGCCTAGCTTTTTTGAAGAAGGCTAGCCGATCATGAGCCAGATAGTGATCCAGAGTGCAATCCAGAGAGTGAGCCAGTTCTTCAGTTCTTTACTGAGTTCCTGCCCTGAATTCCATCAGTGATGGACTATTATCAGAACCCAGTAAGAGAATGAAGTCATGCAAGGAGAATTCTCAGTGCTTATGGGAAAAAAAAAAAAAAACTTCAAGAAAACAAGACAAGTGACCTCTGAATCTTCAAAAATACAAAACTATTCTTAGAATGTGTTTTTGTGCCCCTCAGGTGTAGCAGATAAAAGTGAGTTTATTTCAGATTATTCATTATTATTATTATCATTATTATTATGTATGCCTCAATGGAAAACCATGGTTCTGCATTTTGTGCCTTGTCTGCCAGTGCATCTTGCCCTTATAATTGTATGCTCTACTGACATGACACTCAGAGTATAAACTGGCTCGTACTCTGAATAAAGTTGGCTATTGCATTAGACTTCAGTCATCCTCATTTCTTGGCTCCATTTTCCCAGGTCCAACCACCTCCAAAGCCGTAAACAGACTGTGACTTGGAAATGTAAACCAAATAAATTCCTTCCTCCTCTAGTTTGCTTTTGGTAAGGGTGGTTTAACACAGCAACAGACTCAAAAGGGAGCATGAATTTTATCATTTTCATGAAGTTGCTTTATGAAGTTCTTTTATCAGTAATTTTACCAAACAAGAATGCCTTAATAGCTTCTATTTAAGCCAAGTGATGTCCTTGATTGAGAGACAGAACATTTGCTACAATGTTTAAATTAATAGATTCAAAACCCCATTTTACTATGTTAGTGAAATATAACTAGATAATTACATATTATCTATTTTTTCTTCTAAATGCACCTACAGGAGGATTGACATGGGAGTGCTCAGCAGGCATCACAGCAGTAACCCTTTTATGTACCATTTCTTGTGTATATGTACGTACTTGCTATACACCTGAGCTCCCATTCTGTCCTAGGACCAAGTCACGGTCATATTTCATTCATTAAAAGAATAGTTATTCTGTGGGTACTAGAGTTCTGAGTTATGTCAAAGCTGAACTAATCCAAAACCTCCCTCATTGCTCGTTTCTAAGACACTCCACTTGATTTTTTATTTCCCTTTAGGTTGCCAACTGTACTTCTCAACTTAAACTTAGCCAAAAGCCAAAAAATGATCATCAATCCTTCTTTTCACTACCTATGGTCACTTTAGTGGGCACAAGAGAAACACTGGACTTCAAAGCAAAGAAACACATATACTTTCATAAACTTCTGCAAAGCCCCTTAAGGCACCCACTTACAGCACCCACTTTTTCCTCATTAGCCACAGACAGGCTTCCGTGCCTTAACAGTCAGAGACCAAAAGTCAGACTAAACTAATCTTCCCATTCCCTAAAGAACAAAGTCATAGAAGGACGGGAATCTTTTCTGTGGAGTAGCAATGCCCCACCTCTCACACTGCTATTACACTTCATGTTTCATCTCTGACTCATCTATGCGCCCACAAAGAAATAGGCAGGCACTCAAAAACCTATATACACAGAGTCGGTGAGAGCATGACAGTGTACGAGCGAGCAGACTATGGAGGAACTGGGTTACATATTGTCTGCTTGAACTCCACTTTTATTGTCTTTGAGCACATAAAATAGGCAAACCAAGAGATAATTAATAGTGTTTATTTATTTTTTTTCTTTTTTGGTATTTTATTATTATTATTATTTATTGCAATTTATTCATACTTTGGCTGTAGCTCCCTCCCTCATCCCCTTCCAATCCCACCATCCCACTCTTCTTCCCCTCCCCAGGTCCCTTCCCTATTATCTTACCTTAGCCTATCAAGTATCATCAGGAATGTCTGAATCCTCTTTCTCTGTGGCCTAGTAAGGCCACCTCACCAGGGGGAGGTGTTCAAAGAGCAGGCAATGGAGTTCATGCCAGAGACTGTCCCTGCTTCCCTTACTAGGAGATCCCCATGGAGACTGAGCTGCCCATGGACTACTGAACAGGGGTCTAGGTCCTCTCCATGCGTGGTCTTTGGTTGATTCATCAGTTTCTGCAGACCCCACCATTCAACAAGGACATTTGCCCATCCATGTTCATCTCAGCTTTATTTATAATAGCCTGAATCTGGAAACAAATAGTGTTTATTTTTAAATGGCAGATAAAAACTGCTTCATTTTGAACATTCATTTCTCTTTTCAAAATGTGTCATTTGACAAATCATTTAAAGAAAATATATCTTTAAAATATATATGTATCAAAGAGCAGGCAACTAAGTTCATGCCAGAGACTGCCCCTACTTTCTTTACTAGGGTACCCCCATGGAGACTGAGCTGCCCCTGGGATACATCTGAGCAGGGGTTCTAGGTCCGCTCCATGCATGGTCCTTGGTTGGTTCATCAGTCTCTGCAGCCACCCACTGGGCCCAGATTTTTGAGTCTGTTGGTCTCCTTGTGGAACTCCTGTCCCCTCCAGGTCTTTCTATTTCCTCCTTCTTCCACAAGATTCCCTGCATTCTGTCCTAAGTTTGGCTATGAGTCTCAGCATCTGCTTTAATACCCTGCTGGGTAGAGTCTTTCAGAAGCCCCCTGTGGAAGGCACTTGTTTTGTTCCCTGTTTTCTCCCTCTTCTGATGTCTATCTCGTTTTGCCTTTCTGAATTACGATTGAGCATCTTACCCAGGGTCCTTCTTGCTTAGCTTCTTTAGGTGTACAGATTTTAGTATGATTATCTTATATTATATGGCTAATATCCACTTATGAATGAGTATATACCATGTGTGTCTTTCAGTTTCTGGGTTACCTCACTCAAGATTATCTTTTCTAGTTCCATCCAGTTGCCTGCAAATTTCATGGTTTCCTTGTTTTTAATAGCTGAGTATTATTCCATTGTGTAAACGTAACACAATTTCTGTAACCATTCCTCAGTTACGGAACATCTGGTTGTTTCCAGATTCTGGCTATTATGAATAAAGCTGCTATGAACATAGCTGAACAAATGTCCTTGTTGAATAGTGGAGCATCTTTAGGGTATATGCCCAGGAGTGGTATAGCTGGATCTTGAAGTAGCACTATTCATAATTGTCTGAGAAAGTGCCAGATTTATTTCCAAAGTGGTTGTACAAGTTTACATTCCCATCAGCAATGGAGGAGGGTTCCCCTTTCTCCACATCCTCTCCAGCATGTGTTGTCACTTGAGTTATTCATCTTAGCCATTCTGATGGGTGTAAGGTAAAATCTCAGGGTCGTTTTGATTTGCATTTCCATGATGACTAAGGACATTGAGCATTTCTTTAAGTGTTTTCTCTGCCATTCTATATTCCTCTATTGAGAAGTCTCTATTTAGCTCTGTACCCCATTTTTAACTGGATTACTTTGTTTATTGGTGTTTAACTTCTTGAGTTCTTTATATATTCTGGATATTAACCCTCTTATTTTCTATATTCTATTTGTCCCCGGTTACCATGTATTTAAAATGAGATTCATGATATATTTGTTGGTCACTGTTTAAGTCAGTATTCTATTAATATGAAGAGATGTCATGACCATGGCAACTCCTATAAAAGAAAGCATTTCACTGGGGCTTGCTTACAGTTTCAGGGATTAAGTCATCATGCTGGGAATCATGGCAGTGTGTAGGCAGACCTGATGTTGGAGAGGTAGCTGAGAGTTCGACATCTGGAGCTGCAGGCAGCAGGAAGAGAGAGAAACTGGGCCTAACTTGGGCCCTTGAAACCTCAAAACCCACCCCAAGTGACACACTTCCTCCAACCAGGCTACATGGACTCCTACAAGGCCATACCTCCTAGATCTTCTCAGGTAGTGCTACTCTGTGGGACATATAGGCTGGGTGACCAGGGAACACAGGCATGGGGCTAAGGGTTAGGGTGAACGTTAGAGACATGTCCAAACCCCGAAAATCTCAAATCTGAGACCAAAGGTCTCATCCTGAGACCGGTAGGAGTAGGACCCCTTCCTCCCTGCTTCCGTGCTGCATGCTCTGAGGCACATAGCCTGACAACTCCCACCTCTCAAGGTAGTCACGGGATGTCATGTACCTGGCATATGGATGTGAATAGAGCATCACCAGCATCCCAGCCACAAGCAATGATATGCACCCACCCTGGAAACCCTTTCCATTCCCCAGCGTTTATGTAGTTCTTGTCCACCTCAAATGAAGGTGCATGAGCTGTTTAACAGAAGGTTGTCCAAGAGCTGCTGTTTCACTGGGCTGTAACGTTTTAAAGGCTGTTCTGGAGAGGGCTTTGTCTTTTTGGACCTTCGGAGCTGACCATTCCCCAGCCTTGGGGGCCTAAGCTTTCCACCATCGTCTCTCCAGGCCCTGGAGTCCAAGTTTCCACCCGGCCCGGCATCCACTGCCGAACTCCTCCTGCCAGCAACGCTTGCGTCATTGGCCACCCTACCGCTATTGCTCCACGCTTTTGCTTCCCGTCCCTCACGGCAGAAAGCCATAATCGCCTGGAAGAGCTACAACACTAAAAACTGAGAGGTTGTTCTCCCGCAGCTGGACCAGGATCCTACACCTGTTCCAGACTCTTTTGCATCTTTCCTGGCCCAGGGCTGCACCTGGAATAAGCAGAACATGGAACCACACTACTCCCTGATGACTAAGCATTCAAATATATGAACCTATATGGGCCATTCTTCTTGAAACCATCACAGCCATTGAGCAAATGGCCTCAAATGAATATTGGGCTCAGTAAAACACAAATCAAAATCTATGTACATACTTGGCAATGTGGAAATGTCTCAATAGTAACTGACTTTACCTTTCTTATGAGCGAAATTTGGTGGTTTGAATGAGAAATGTCCTCCATAGACTCAGGTATTTAAAAACTTGGTCCTAACAGAGACTGTCTCTGACATGAACTGATTGGCCTGCTCTTTAATTACCTCCCCCTGAGGGGGGAGCAGCATTACCAGGCCACAGAAGATGACAATGCAGCCACTCCTGATGAGACCTAATTGACTAGGATCAGAAGGAAGGAAAAGAAGTCCTCCCCTATCAGTGGACTTGGAGCGGGGCATGCATGCAGAGGTTGGAGGAAGGGAGGGATTGGGACGAGAGGAGGGAGAGAACCACAGAGGGGATACAGAGAGTGAATAAAGTGTAATTTAAAAAGAATTTTAAAAAAAACTTGGTCCTAAGTTGGTGACAGTAGTGACAGGGTGGTTGTAGGCTTGCTGAAGGAAGTAAATTATTGGACTGGGCTTTGAAAGTTTATAGCATAGCTTCCTTCCCAGTTATCTTTCTCTGCTTCCTTCTTGCAGTTGAGTATATAATCCCTCAGTTTCTTATTTCTGCTGTCATGTCTGTCACCTGCTTCCATGCTACCCTGCCATGGTGGATTCATCTGTCTGAAACTATAAGCCAAAATAAACTATTTCATAAATTGCTTTGGATTGTTATGTATTGTCTCAACGATAGAAAAGTAACTAAATATACTGGTCTTGTGAATGATTTAAGTACTGCTTTTCAACTTGCCGCTTACTCTTACTATTTACATATATCTTGGAGACTCTTATTGAAATGCAAAATGTATACTTTTACTTTATTTACATTGGAAAGTAATTAGGGAAATATTATTATTTATTAATAATTAATAGTTTAATAATGTGTAGTTGTTAATATTTCACAAATACAAGCATTATAAAATAACAAAGATAGATAGATATACTGTTTATACACCTTGGTTACCTGATAAGTTATGAAGTTGGGATTGGAATTCAGATTACTTGACCTTAAAGACTAAACTCTCTGATATATAGTTCTAAGTACTTTAAGTTATTTATTATTATGTATTAAAAATGGGATTTTATTATATTTATTTTTTCAAACTATTCCCTAGAAGACAAAAATTCTCAAAATTTCTTCCTAATAGTTTCCTCAAACAACCTTCTAGAGTCCAGAATCACATGAATAATTTTAGACAATTAAAAAATTTTAAGTATAAGGAGAATTAAGGTAAAATTATATTTTTTAGCTTTTTTTAATATTTTAAAGATATAGTTATTAGCCAGGAGTTGTGGCATATGCTTTTAATCCCAGCACTTAGGAAGCAGAGGCAGGCAGATCTCTGTGAATTCAAGGCCAGCCTAGTCTACAGAGCAAGTCCGGGACAGCCAAGGCTACAGAGAGAAATTCTGTCTCAACCCCTCCATAAAATCATTTATTTTTATTTTATGTGTGTGTGTATTTTCCACACATGTCTGTTTGTGTGCTGTATGTAGAGTTCCCACAGAGATCAAAAAATAAATCCGCTGGACCTGGAGTTACAGGCCGTCATAAGCCACCTGATGTGGCTTCTGGGAAGTGAACCCAAGTCCTCTGCAAGAACAGAGGACTTAACAACGAAGCCATCTCTCCAGCCACTATTTTTTCTAATTGTGTATGAGAATTTATGTCTGTGTCTGTGCACGGGTATGGCATGAATGAGTACAGGTGCCTGTGGGAGTCAGAAAAGGATGTCAGGACCCCTGGAGCTGGAATTATCAGGCTGTTGAGAACTGTCTGACATGGAGGACAGGAACTGAACCTGGCTCCTCTGCCAGAGTGTTATTACCTGAGGAGCTGTTTCTCCAGCCTCCATATCCTATTTTTAACATAGTTGGGACCTAAACTCTAGTACAGGACTATGCGGTGGCCTGAAAGACCCTTACACTAAAGATAGATCAAATGAACCTCCATCCCATTGCAACGTACTGAAGCAATAAGAGCCTTAAACTGTTCCCTGAGAAAAAGAGAAAGAGAAAGGAAAATGGACAACAATCCCTGTCATCAAGAATCCAGCCTGTTGACACACACACACACACACACACACACACACCCCGAGGGAAGAGCAGCCTTGCCAGGCCACAGAGGAGGACGTTGCAGCCAGTCCCGGTGAGACCTGATAAACTAGGGTCATATGAAAGGGGAGGAGAACATCCCCTATCAGTGGACTTAGAGAGGGGCAAGGAAGAGATGAGGGAGGGAGGGAGAGATTGGGCGGGAATGAGGGAGGGGCGCTACAGCTAGGATACAAAGTAAATAAACTGTTATATATATAAAGAATCTGGCCTGGTTCATACAGGCAGGACATATTAGTCTCTTGCTCGACATAAATTACTTGGGGAATGCAATATAATGAGACAAACCTGGGCCACTTAATTTTTCTAAACATATACTAAAGGTTAATATAAAATACCCCCATAGAGAAGTTAAAATGTGTGCATCCTTCTTTCGACATTGTGTACATGCTTACATGTGCACACGTGCACCTGTGGAGGTCAGAGTGCAGCTTGCAAAAGTGTGTTATCTCCCTGACCCTCTGGGCTCGGAGGATCAAACTCGGGTCATCAAGGTCTGTGTCAAGTTGTACAGTCTCACCAGCCAGGCTTCAACTGTTTTACTAAATATAACTTTATTTTTCTAGTCTTCCCAGATACAACTTAGCTAAGATTTATTGAGTTACTACTTATAAATAGTTCCATTTTTTTTTTTTGGCAGCATCTAATCTAGAGCAACCCTCTACTTTTTACATATCAAATATTATTACTATTTTTATTTATTTATCATAAATAAATAAATAATATTTACAGCCTGTTTCCATCCCCCTCCTTCCTCTCCTCCTAGCCCTACCTGCTTGTACCCCTTCTCCATTCCTCCACTCTTCTCAGAGAAAGAGAGGTCCCCAAGGGATACCAACCCACCCTGGCACCTGAAGTCACAGCAGGACTAAGGGCATCCTCTCCCACTGAGGCCAGACAGGGTAGCCCAGCTAGGGGAAAGGGATGCAGCACAACAGACATCCCTTACTCCCATTGTTATGGAACCCACATGATGACCAAGCTGCACATCTGCTTTATATGTGTAGGAGATCTAGGTCCAGCGCATGTGAGCTCTTTGGTTGGTGGTTCAGGCTCTGTGAGCCCCCATGAGCCCAGGTTAGTTGACTCTGTGGGTCTTTTGTGGTGTCCTTGACCCCTCTAGCTCTGCCTTTCCTTCTTCCCACTATTCCATAAAAGTCCCTAAGTTCTGCCTATTGTTTGGCTGTGAGTCTCTGCATCTGTTTCCATCAGCAGCTTGATGAAGCCTCTCAGAAGACAGTTATGCTAGGCTCCTGTCTGCAAGCATAGCAGAGTATCATTAATAATGACAGGGGTTGGCTCTCTGCCACGGGGTAGGTCTCAAGTTGGACCAGTCATTGGTTTGCCATTTCCTTAATCTCTCCTCCATCTTAATTCTTATACTTCCTCTCTCCCTGTCCTCCACACTCCCAACCCCCACTCCTACTCTCCTCACACCTCTTCCCCTCTCTTCTTTAAATATTCCACCAAAACACACAAAGACCAAAATCTGCATTATGTTTTAATACGTACGGATCCATTCTATGGTCCTCTGTAATATGCATTACCTTTCTCTGCAGTGAGGACTGGAAAAGGCTTGGTAAACCCCAGGTGCATTCCTTGCATACCTTTGACAGAGGGCACTGACATAAAAGTTATATTAATGGGTCCTGGTCTGCTATCAGGGTAAATCCTGAAGAAGCACATTATTTAACCATTCTAGCTCATGGAGACAACAGAAAAAGCCATGGGAAGCTCTAAGGTGCTACGCATTCTCTGCAAAATGGCAGGAGAGTCACCCACGTTCCTGATATTTATATGTTTGTTTGTTTTTACAACAGTGTCTCTCCATAGCCCAAGATGGTATTAAACTCCTCCATAGCTGAAGCTGGCCTTGAACTGCTCCTCCTTACGGATATCCACCCACCAAGTGCTGGGATTACAGGTGTGCACTGCCAACCCCAACTTTAAAACTATTTTTAAGTTACTTCTATTTTTTACTGCATACTAACAGTGGCACAAGAAAAAGGAACTAATAGTGGTGGTATAAGTTTGGGGGTGGGAGTAAATTTCAAAGCCAGCATTAATCATTGTGAAAAGTGTGCGGCTGTCTGTATTTACAAGCTGCACATTGGCAGAATCTCTCGTTTCTTTATAGGAGGTTGTTTTTCTACATACTTCCATTTATTGCAATTCCAAAGAAAAGCACCAGAACATCTATTATTATATTTGGGAGAAGGACTTGATTTTGAAAGTCTTATCTGGAATGGAATAGAAAAAGGCAAAGCTTTTCTTTTCTGCCTTGGTTGAACCAGACAGAAGGAAGAAAAATAGGCAGGGCTAGAAACTTACCTCTCTGGACCACAGTTTGAAGCAGGAGGCATGTTCAATAGTGGATAGAAGACTAAGTCACAGCAGGCCTTTTGTACTACTTAGATTCAGTGACATCTCACCACTGAAGATGGAAGCGTGGGTAGGCAGCAATAACAAAACTGAGTTAGCATTTCCTTGCCACTCACAGCTTCTTTTTTATTATTTCATAATTTTTTTCTTTATTAATTACACATTATTCACTTAGTATCCCCCTGTGGTTCCCTCCCTCCTCCCATCCCAATCCCTCCCTTCCTCCTTCCTCTGCATGCATGCCCCTCCCCAAGTCCACTGATAGGGGAGGTCTTCTTTTCCTTCCTTCTGATCCTAGTCAATTAGGTCTCATCAGGGCCACTCACAGCTTCTATGTGACATGAAAGTGACCAAGAAGGTCCCTTATCCTAGGGAGATAGATGTGATTCTCCATAGAATTTATCAAAAGAAGTCAAACATCTGACCAGCTAGATCCCACTGTCCCCAGTCAATACTTCCCTCCAGTGTCATAAGGTGATATATACAAGTGACACTGTAGAAGGATAGATAAGAAATTTAAAATATAGACTAGCACTTACATTATTGGGCAGTAATGAATTTATTGGATTAATTAAAATTAAGGATTTTGTTTCCCTGCAAGCCAATCTGGAGATTAAAATTAGATAAGTTATAAATAATTTTAGAATATGACTGTTAGACAGTGTTGGTAAATTTGCATATATATGTAAACACATACCAAAAGAACTATAGAAAATAAATTAAAATATTAACAGTGTTTATCTGGTGAAGTAAGAAAATGGCTTTTGATTTTAATGTATATTAATATTTTTTATATGTGTCTTCCAATGAACATACTTCCTTTATAGTTAAAATGTTTAATTTTTAAAACATAAAACATCATAAAATTTTTATTTATTTTATTTTTCAGTGAATGAACAGAATATGAAATATGTTTTCAGGAATGGTGAAGTATCCATTTCAATGAATGATTAAATATACTATAAAAGAAAAGTATACACTATAATCACAGTTTACACAATTACACAGATCAATATTTGCAGCTTTTGAAAATACACTAACTCACACTTCAATGGTAAACAGTAATTTCAATACAACTGAGGTTTATTATTTATCACAGTTACATACAATCAGGAGCCTTGCACAAGCTGTTAGCAATAATAAATATGATTTTGCCTGGAATTCTCAACTATATGCAGGCCTCTTAGGCATTAAATTTTTTAAATTCTACTGTATTTTTACTGCAAAATAAAGCCTATTGGGTAAAGCACTAAGAAAATAAGGGGAAACAGCAAAACACTCTTAAGTGGGTTACCAATATTTTCTTTGTAAACAAATAATCTCATGTAGTACATCTAATCTAATAATATCCACAGCCACAGATTAATAGCTACATGGCACAAGGACTTCAGAAGACTTATACTACCCACTATATTAATGTGTTTAATCATTTATTACAGTCTGCATGCCCTGAAAACATCATAGCACTATAATGCAAGGTCACATTAATTAGTATTTGAATTTTTAAAGTGGCATGACAGGAAAAAATACAGAACCCAAGACTATGATTAACTGCTTACATCTTCAGTAACTGCATGTAAGGGCAGCTAATTTCAGAAGCATCTACTCTGTTTTAGCGATCAATATCTTCTACCATTGCCTCAAGATTTTTGCAACAGGCTTTCACCTCCTCAATTGCAGCCATCCAATCATCATAAATAATCTTGTCATAAATTTCATCATTAACTTCCCTAACTACACCCTCCTGCTGAGATTCAAGTGCATCTCCTGAGAAAAACAGCACTGATCTCGGAATTATGTAAGTACGCAAATTATGACCAAGTAAAAAATCATCATTTTCATCCCCTCCGTTTAAGTTGATCCCATGAGGAGAGAAGAAATGGAAGAAAGAGTCCTTGGGAAAATCTTCAGTCACGGTTCGGACTGTTCCCCAGACGCGATGCCTCTGTTTTTTCTTGATGGTTCTCATAGTGACGTTCTTCCCTTCATTCCAATCTATGTCGCAGCCAGTGGCATACTCAATGGCAGTTCCCCTATAGGGGTGGGGATCATAGCACGCAAGCTTGGACTTCAGCACATAAGTCTTTGTCAACAGCTCATTTTTAAAATACTCATTGGGTTTGAAGTGAAATTCAAGCGTGAAGCTGAGAGGCTCACCGGGTTCCGAAAGCTTCACTTTAATATCTGTCAGCAGCCTCAGAATGGGCTCGTCATACTTCTTAATCAAAGGAGTGAGTGCTTCAACGTTTTTTAAAACAGTCAGCCAAAAATCCGGAATTCCCTTAGGATCTTCTTCGTTAGTCTCTTCTCCTCCGTTGGCTCCAGTGCTGTCATCTTCCTCCTCCTCTTCATCGTCATCATCATAATCATAATAACAGTCCTCATAGCCGTCATCTTCATCCACGTATTCATGCACCATGCCCTCTTCGTTGCCGTTCGTCTCTTCCTCCTCATCCATCTCCTCCTCAAAATAGTCCTCACAGTCTGATTTATATTCACATTCCTCTTCTGTGGGTTCATAGACTGCATTGATGATCTGACGTCTTTTTTCCAGTAAGGGTTGATACATTTCAGCAAACTTCCTTTCAATGTCATGAAATTCCCTCAGGAATTTCGATTCCAAATGAGCTGCTCTTGTTTGAAGCTTTTTAAGAGCTAACACGCGGTATTTAACTTTCACCGGGAGACTTTCAACGAAGTCGGTATCTAAAAGATAACCGATAAGTCCTTTTGGACGGTCTGAGTCTGAGTCATCAGCATCCTTGCTTTTCTCACCATCTTCCCCAGACCCTGCAGCAGCCTCATCACCTTTTCCCTCTTCCGGGACTCCAGCAGCCGCGGCTCCTTCACCGCCTTCCCCGCTAACTCCAGACTCAGCGGAGGCACCTTCACTGGGGTCCTGACTTTCCCCGGGCCCTTCCGCCATTACCTGGCTAGCAAGCTCTTCTTGGTTGCATTCAGACAGTTCCTTCTGTTCGGCTGACTCAGCCATTGTTTTCAAAAGATCGCCTGCACTTATGGTGGCTAAGCCCGCAGATCAGGAGACCTGACCTACGCAGGAAGACTCACCAGTATAGCAGATGCGCGGTGGCTGGTGGCTGGTGGCAGGACGGAGATGGACCAAGAGACAGCCTCGGCCGCGGGACTGCTGAAGTGATGACAGGCAGGAGACGATGCTGAAGCTGGGATGGCGGGATGGAAGGCGGGCGGTCTCGGCAGAGACTCAGGGCCGCCGATGGCTGCTGTGATGGCTGCTGCGGTGGACCCTGAAGGAGCAGGCTCGAGACTGCAGAAAGCCGCAGTGGGCAGACCTGCGCAAGCAGCTGCTCCAGCCACTGCAGGGGGTGGGGGCGGGGTTAAAAAAACCTGGTGCCGCAGTATGATTACGCAGTTGTCTCCTGGCTTTTTTTTTCAAGTGTATGCAGCTTGCTGCGTCACCCCTTCCCTCCCAGAACTCTTCACTAATCTCATTTGTCAGGCTGCAATGATTGACAAATCCTGAGCCAGTAAATTAGTAGATGAATCAAGTTTCCGACTCCACTTGACTTCCCAGGTTCTCTAATAGGGCTGATTCGTTCACCTATGGCTCATCTTCCACCCTTATAACTTGTGAAATTTTGCAGAAATGCTGTATCATTCATTCAGTTTTTCAACTGATACTATAATTTCAAAAGAGCTATATGAAAACAGTGACCGGGAATGAAAAAACAAACAAACAAACAAAAAAACTGGCAAGGCACCCACTCATTTTAAGTCTATTTCTTTGATTATAAACTGAGGCTCTAGGGAAGAGAGGAAGGTGGTGGAGGAGCTCACAAAGTGATTCTTTGAGATTTAAAAATACTGAAAATAAGCATAGGAAGCTTTTGGATGATGTAACTGACAATGGCTGAAATATCCTGTAGTTTGATTTTCTGTATTTTTCACAGCCTGTATATGGCTTTAAATTTTCAGATTTTCCAACTTAAAATCATACACTGTGAAAAAAAAACACAGGCTAACTAAAAAATTCTCATGATATTTCCTAGTGAAGAAGAGATGACAGATGAGCAAAGGTGAAACATTGGTCCTGTGTGTGTGTGTGTGTGTGTGTGTGTGTGTGTGTGTGTGTTCATGTATCTATTAAAGCCTGTGTAGAGAAGCCAGCTATATGACTGGTGAGCTTATAGGACAATAGCCGCAGTCCTAACTAGACTTCCCACTTTCGCTTTTGTGATGTTGCTTTAGCATGTAATTTTGTCCTTAAAAACAACAAAACAAAAGCCATTGGGATTTTAACAAAGAAAAACCAAATGTAAAGTACTATTTTGTTTGACATTTTGAAGTTTATTGGAAATAATACAAATCTCAGCACTAAAGAGATAGCTAAATAAATGATAGGATACTCATTAAACAGAATGCTATGCAATAAATCCAAATTTCCTCTAGGTGATGTCCCAGTGGATAAAGGGGCTTGCTACACAAGCCTGGCAAACTGAGTTTGCTTCCTAAACCCACGCAAATGTTAGAGAGAACTGACTCTATACAGTCGCCACCTGGCCTCTGCACATGCTTCTTAGAATTCACTACCCACAACAACAAATACAATTTTCAAAAATCGTTTTTAAAGATTATCAGTATAGTCAATTTTGGAAGGAAAGCCCAAACCATAACTAGATACAATTCCATATCTACTAAGAGAACTTAAAATACAGAAAATAGCAAGTTGTGGCGAGAGTCAGGACAGCGGAAATCGTTATAGCAACACCTCAAAGCATTAAACCATGATGATAATGTGAGCTGGCAATTCCACTTCTGGATATATATTGAAAAAGTTGAAAGCAGTCTCAGGTGTTCACACACCAGTGTCCACAGCAGCACATTCATATTAGCAAAAAGTTGGAACCAAAGCTGGGGAGATGGCTTAGCAGTTTAAAGCACTTATTACTCTGCCAGAGGAACCAGGTTTACTCTGCCAGAGGAACCAGGTTTGGTTCTCAACATCCACATGGCACATACAACTACCTGTAACTATGGTTACAGGTGATCAGACTTTCGCTTTTAACCTCTGCATGCACCAGACACACATTCTTTACATGTGGGTAAAACGTACATCTAAAAACTTTTTTTTAAGTCAGAAATAGACCAAATGTCTAGTGATGGATCAATAGAGAAAAAAAATGTTGATAATTTCTGTCACTGTGTTGCATTATCTTTTAATGCCTACTAAAATAGTGTTTTTGAACCCTATTTGATAATAAAATACTGTTCTGAATTTTGATAAGACTGATTTTACCATTTTTTTTGTGTATAGATGTATATAGGTTCAAGTACACATGAATGCATAGAGAGAGAGAGAGAGAGATCAGAGGTAAACATCAGATGTCTTCCTCAATTACTCTCTACTTAGTTTTTGAAAAGGGTCTCTTACTGGACCTCGAGCTCACTGATTCAGCTAGACTTGTCAGCCAGCTAGCTCCAAGGATCCTCCTGTGTCTTGCTTCCCCAGACCTCGGATAACAGGTGCACTGCAGCAGCTGACATTCATGTGGATAGCTGGAGATATGAACATAGATCCTCCTGTTAGAGCAGCAGGCACTTTATTGACTGTACTAGCTCCCCGGCCCAGTTTTGTTATTTTTAGTGGACTATGTTTAACGTCATAGGTAAGAAACCCCCATGTAATCTAAAGAATCAAAGACTTCCGGCATGCTGTTCTTAAAAAACAGATATGAAGACCCATAACCAAACCTTCAGCAGAATGCAGGGAATCATATGAAAGAAAAGGGAGTTAGTATGACCTGGAGAGGACAGGAACTCCACAAGGACCAAATATATCTGGGCACAGGGGTCTTTTCCGAGACTCTTTCTCCAAACAAGGACCATGCATGGATATAATCTAGAGCCCCTGCTCAGGTATAGTCCATGGTAGCTCAGTATCCAAGTGGGTTCTCTAGTAAGGGGAACAGGGACTATTTCTGACATGAACTCAATGGCTAGCTCTTAAATCTCCTGAGGGAGGGGCAGCCTTGCTAGGCCACAGAAAAGGACATTGCAGCCAGTCCTGAAGGGGAGGGTGGTCAAAGAGCCAGCCACTGAGTTCATGTCAGAGACAGTTCCTGTTCCCTTTACTAGGAAACCCACTTGGATACTGAGCTGCCATGGGCCACATCTGAGCAGGGGTTCTAGGTTATATTCATGAATGGTCCTTAGTTGGAGTATCAGTCTCAGAAAAGACCCTGGGCCCAAATTTTTTGGTTCTGTTACTCTTGTTGTGTAGCTCCTGTCCTCTCCAGGTCCCACTATCTCCCCCTTCTTTCATAGGATTCCCTGCACTCTGCCCAAAGTTTGGTTAAGAGTCTCAGTCTATTTTTAATTTTTTAAAGCTATAATCTCTCTAAAGCACAGTGTCCTGAAGGTTCATTCAAACCATCACTATTAGCAGTGTTTTCTTCTATTTTAAAGCTAAAATATATTTCATTGTATGTATATAACTAGCTTTCTTTAACATTCACCTGTTGAAAAGTGCTTAAGTTACTCCATGTATATTGGAAATAACATTGTTAGAGAATGGGAAAACAACCATTTTTAGATCCTGTTTTCTTTCCCTTTGGAAGAAATAATAGGGTTTACAAATGAGTATTTTTAATAAAAACTTCATGCAGATTTCTAATCTTCCTGCCCTACATCTCTCTCCACTTTGGACTTGTCTGAGGTTGCATTTCACAAACAAGTGCTGTAACCTGCTTAAACTCTATAGGCCCTCTATTGAGACCTACTTTTGTTCTTAGCATAACTATGGCTCCTCTGTGAACACCTGCTGTAGCCTTTAGCATATCAGAAGCCATTTTGATCAAGTCTCCATTTTGATCATAAGGTGAAATTAAGTTCAAGTTCTCAGGCCCTGCATGCCTGAGACCAGGATACAATTCAATAGTTCAGTGCTTGCTGCTTAAAATAAAATAATAGATGATAGACACATGTTATGCTTGAAGAAAAGATCAGAACATCCTGCTATGTTCCTTATTCCTAGAAAGCTGGAAAGCCCCAAAGAGCTCCCCTATCCTAAATCCCAGCCAATCTGCTTAAGTGCTTTGTCTAGCTACCTAGATACAACACAATATACTTGGAACAAAATTGATTATGTTTAGTTAGTCAAAATGATGTCATGCTGCCCCCTCATTTCTTACACTTGATTACCTGGTTACGGTTTTTTGTACAGAAAACCTGCCTTAAAAAGAGACTGTCATCATAGCCTGGCTCCTGAGTCCAGAGTATGGTCCTGACCAATCTTTGTTCAACATTCAAAAAACTCCCATCAGTCTGTCTCGTATTCAAGTGGTCAGTGTGTGCATATTCTTGAACCCATGACACGGCAGCATATGAAATACTTTGAAATACTTTACAAGAAAAAGCATAGTTGGTACTGAAGAATAAGGAGCTTAGTCGTATAGTAAGGGTATTAGGAACAACAGCCGCTAGCTTGTTAGAAATGCATGAATGGCTGCCATAGGACCCGTGGTCTTTCAAAGAGCCAGGGAAATAAGAATGGCAGAAGCCTCGGAATGACTATTATAAGAAATGGTATGTTTCTGTGGAGTAAGCCTTGGGCAGAATAGGGAGACAGGTTCTTGTATTTTTATCAGACCACCCATGGATTAAAGCTAGACTTCAAAAACAACAGAAACAAAAGAATACCTACAAACTCATGAAAACAACTCTCTACTTAATTACCACTGGGTTGGGGAGCAAATAAAGAGAGAAATTAAAGACATCCTAGAAATTAATGAAAATGAAGGTTCATCATACCCAAACTTACAGGAAACAATGGAAGCAGTGCTAAGAGGAAGGTTCATAGCACTAAATGCCTTCATAAAGAAAGTGGAGAAGTCTCATACTAACATCTTAACAGCACACCTGAAAGCTCTAGAAAAAAAGGAAGCAAACACACCCAAGAGGAGTAGACGGCAGAAAATAATCAATCTCAGAGCTGATATCAATAACCTAGAAACAAAGAGAACAATACAAAGAATAAACAAAACCAAGAGCTGGTTTTTTGATAAAATCAACAAAATAGACAAACCCTTAGCCAAACTAACTAAAAGACAGAGGGACACTATCCAAAATAAAATCAGAAATGAAAAGGAGGATATAACAAAAGACACTGAGGAAATCCAAAGAATAGTTAGATTGTACTTCAAAATCCTGTTTGTCACAAAATTGGAAAATCTAAATGAAGTGAATGATATTCTTGATAGACACCATTTACTAAAGTTAAATCAAGATCAGTTAACAATTTAAATAAACCTATGTCCCCTAAAGAAATAAAAGCAGTCATCAAAATCCTCCCAACCAAAGCCCTGGGCAGATGGTTTTAGCACAGAATTCTACCAGACTTTCAGAGAGGATTACCAATGCTCCACAAAACAGAAACAGAAGGAACATTGCCAACCTCATTCTATGAGGCTGCAGTCACCCTGATACCTAAACCTCACACAGACCCAACAAAGAAAATTTCAGACCCATTTCCCTTATGAACATTGATGCAAAAATACTCAATAAAATACTTACAACCGAATCCAGGAACACATAAAAAAAAAATCATCCACTATGATCAAGTAGTCTTCATCCTAGGAATGCAGGGATGATCAACACTTCACAATAGCCACAAATAATATAACATCTTGGTGTAACTCTAACCAAGCAAGTAAAAGACCTGTATAACAAGAACTTCAAGTCTCTGAAGAAAGAAATTGAAGAAGATTTTAAAAGATGGAAAGACCTCCCAGGCTCATGGATTTAAAGGATTAACAGTAAAAATGGCCATCCTGAGAAAAGCCATCTACAAATTCAAATGCAGTTTTCATCAAAATTCCACCATAATTCTTTACAGACCTGGAAAGAGCATATGGAAAAATAAAAGACCCAAGATAGCCAAAACAACTGAGTACAATCAAAGAACTTCTGGTGATATCAACATTCCTGTTTTCAAGCTATACTACAGAGCAATAGTAATAAAAAACTACATGGTATTGGCATAGAAACAGACAAATTTGATCAGTGGAACTGAATTGAACACCCAAAAATAAAACCACACTCCTGTGGGCACTTGATTTTCAACAAAGAAGACAAAACCATACAATGGAAAAAAGAAAGAATCCTCAACAAATAGTGTTGATCTAACTGGATATCTGTATGTAGAAAAATACAAATAGACTCATATTTATCACCCTACACAAAAATCAAGTCCAAGTGGATCAAAGATCTTTACATAAAACCAGAGACTCTAAATTTGTTAGAAGACAAAAGTGGAGAAAAATCTAGAACTCATTGGCAGAGGAGACAACTTCCTGAGAGAATACCAACAGCACAGGTTCTGATATCAACACTTAATAAATGGGATCTCATGAAACTCTGAAGCTTCTATAAGGCAAAGGACACTGTCAATAGAACAAAACAGCAGCCTACAGATTGGGAAGAGATCTTCAACAACCCTACATCAGACAGAGGGCTAATATCCAAAATATCCAAAGCATTTAAGAAACTAAACATCAACAAATCAAATAATCCAATTAAAATTGGGGTACAGGGCTAAATTGATAATTCACAACAGAGGAATCTTGAATGGCTGAGAATAACTTAAAGAAATGTTCAATGTCCTTAGTCCTCAGAGAAACACAAATCAAAATGACTCTAAGATTCCATCTTATACCTGTCAAAATGGCTAAGATCAAAAACTCAAGTGACAACACATGCTGACAAGGATGTGGAGAAACGAGAACACTTCTCCATTGCTGGTGGGAGTGCAAACTTGTACAGCTTCTCTGGAAATCAATCTGGCACTTTCTCAGAAATCTGGGAATAGTTCTACCTCAAGACTCAACTATTCCACTCCTAGGCATATACCCTAAAGTTGCTCCACTATGCAATAAGGACATTTGCTCAATTATGTTCATAGCACCTTTATTCATAATAGCCAGAAACTAGAAACAATCTAGATGTCTCTCAACCAAAGAATGGATAAATTGTGACACATTTACAGAATGGAATATTACTCAGCTATTAAAAACAAGGAAATCATGAAATTTGCAGGCAAATGGTGGGAACTAGGAAAGATCTTCCTGAGTAAGATGCACATGGTATGTATTCATTTATACATGGATATTCGACCTATAGTACAGGATATCCATACTACAATCCACAGACCCAAAGAAGTTAAGGAACAAGGAGAGCCCAAAGGAGGGTACCAGAATGTCACTCAGAAGGGGAAATAGAATATACCGCAGAGTGAATGAAGTGCAAGAGATGAAATAGGGATGGAAACAAAGGTGGGGATCAGATGTGGGGAGAATAGGGATGGAAGGTGAGAGGACTGGAAACAAAAAGGAACACTGGGGGGGGAGGCATCTCTTTGTCAGGCTGGAGGCCTGTGACAGGATCCTGGGAGGATGTGGGTGTGATTCTAGCTGAGACTCCTAACATAGGGGTGAGGGGCTGGACATGAAGACTGAATTGACCACCTCCTAACCAGGTAGGACTAGTGGAGGAAAGGGAACAACAATCCTCCCACAATACCGTTGATCCAAAAATTGCTCTGCCTACAAGAAGTGCAGGGATACAAAGACTGAGGGAAAGTCCAACCAAAAATGGGCCCAACCTGAGATCCACTCCACAGTAGAAAGCCAGCCCCTGATACTATTAATGATGCTCTGCTGTACTTGTAGACAGGAGCCTAACATGACTGTCCTCTGGGAGGCTCCATCCAGACAGATGCTGAGACTTTCACCCAAGCAGGGGGTGGAGCTCCAGGGCTCCAGTGGAAGTGTTGGGGGAAACAGAATGACAGGGAGAAGACAGAAACCTCACAAGAAGACCAAAAGAGACAACTAATCCAGACCCAAGGGGGTTTACAGAGACTGATATCAACTAAGGAGTATGCATGGTCTGGACCTAGGCCCCCTGCACATCTGTGGCCAATGGGCAGCTTGGTCTTCTTGTGGGTCACCTGGCAAGTGGAGAGGAGATGTTTCTAACATGGACTCTACTGCCTGCTTTTGGATCACCTCCTCCTCGTAAGGGTGCCTTGCCTGGTCTCAGGGGATGAGGACATGGTCAGTCCTGATGTGACTTGATTGCTAGGGAGGGTTGATACGGGGGGGGGAGGTCCCCTTTTCTGGAGGGAAATGGAGAATAAAAGGGGGAAGGAGGGAAGGACTGGGAGGAGAGGAGGGAGTCAGCAACCTTGGGATATAAAGTAAATAAACTGAAATGAAATAAAAATTTTAAAAAAACATACAATGTCATTGGCACAAAAACAGACATGTAGATCAACAGAACAAAATCAAAGACCCAAACATGTGCACACCCAACTCCAGACATTTAATATTTGATAAAGATGCCAAATCACATGCTGAAGAGAAGAAAGAATCTCCAACAAATGTTGCTGGAAAAACTGGATGCCCACATGCAAGAGAATGAAATTATTCCCCTATCTATCACCTTGCACAAAAGCAAACTCAAAATAGATCAAAGACCTAAACCTGAAACCTGGAAATCAGAAACTGCTAAAATCAACAACATAGGCAATATCTACTTGTTATAGATGTGTAAAAGGACTTCATGACTAGGACTCCATTGTCCCAGGACTTATGCCAACAATTGTCAACTGAGATTTCATGAAACTAAAAAGCTTCTTCTGCACAGCTAAAAGAACAATCGACCAGGTGAAGAGGAAGCCCACAGAACAGGGGAGAATCTTTGTTAGCTACACATGTGACAGAGGATTAATACCCAGAATCTTCAAAGAACTCAAAAACCAGGGTCAAATAATAAATGACCCATTTGAAAAATGGACCTAGAACCTGGTAAAGAGAAAGTTCTCAAAAGAAGAAAAAAAAACGGCAAAAATGGACAGTCATCATCCCTAGCAATTAGGAAAATACAAATCAAAACAGCTTTGAGATTTCATCTTTCCCAAGTTAGTTTCAAAGGTCAGTTGAACAACTGACAACAAATGTTGGAGGGGATGAAGGGGAAAAGAAACCTCTTTCATTGTTGTTAAGATTGCAAACTGTGCAGCCACTATGGAAATCAGAGTGGAGAACTCTCAAAGAACTAAAAATAAATGTACTACATGACCCAGCTATACCACTCCTTGGCATATGCTCAAAAGACTTGACATCTTACGCCACAGATACTTGCTTAGCCATATTCATTGCTGATCTTTTTATAATGGTTGGGAAATGGAAACACCCTAAATGTTCTACAAGCAACAAATGGATAATGAAAAGGTGGTCTATACACGATCTGAAATACTATTCAGTTGTAAAGAGAAATGAAATTATAAGCCTTGCAAATGAATGGATGGAACTAGAAAAGATCATATTGAATGAGGTAATCCAGACCCATCAAGACAAACATCCCATGTTCTCTCTTATTAGAGGCTCCTAGGACCAAATATTTAGGTGGGAGGACATACATAGCTTGTAGCAACTACAAAAACCAGGGAAATTAGATAGGACCATTGCCAAAGTAGATGGGCTGGGGAGCAATAGAGAGGGAAATAGGGTACATGTGATCTGATAAAGAATATGGTAAAAGGGCTTCTTAGGAGAAGGGAAGTAAATACAGAGGAAGGCTGGAGGTGGATAAAAGGAAATAACAGGACACAAGTGGTCTGAGTTTTTTTTATTACTTACACTTTATTCATTTTGTATCCCCCCATAAGCCCCTCCCTCCTCCCCTCCCGATCCCACCCTCGCTCCCCTTTCTGCATGCATGCCACTCCCCAAGTCCACTGATAGGGGAGGTTCTCCTCTTCTTTCTGATCTTAGTCTATCAGTTCTCATCAAAAGTGGCTGCATTGTCCTCTACCGTGGCCTGGTAAGGTTGCACCTTCCTCAGGGGGAGGTGATCAAAGAGCAGGCCAATCAGATTATGTCAGAGGCAGTCCCTCTTCCCATTACTATGGAACCCACTTGGACACTGAACTGCCATGGGCTACATCTGTGCAGGGGTTCTAGGTTATCTCCACAAATAGTCCTTGGTTGGAGTATGGGTCTCTGGGAAGTTCCCTGTGTTCAAATTATCTTGTTCTGTTGCTCTGCTTGTGGAGTTCCCGTCCCCTCCAGCTCTTACTATTTCCCACTTCTTACATAAAATTCCATTCATTTTTTTTTAAATGGGAAAGGGGGACTCTGTAGGAAAGGGGGAAGGTGGTAAATACATGAGAAGGCAGGAGATGGGTAAAATAACAATATAGCTATCTGAAAAGGCCACAAGAAATACTGCTATTAACTATTTACCTAAAAAACTACAATATATATAATTTTATACAGAAATGTACATATATAGTTTAATGAACTTTTCTTATCTTGCCCAATGGGGCTTCCTCCAAGAGCCTAAGACCATGTAAGGAAAACCCCAATACCATACAAAAGAAACTCTCTTTTGGGTTGTTGACCAGGACTATGCAAGAGATGCCAAAGCATACAGAAACAGGGCCCAGAAACCCCTGAACAGGAATTGAGCTGAATGCTCCCGCCGGGATGACTAGCTTTTACAATACCAGAAGCTGTCATGCAACGTTCTAAAGGAGGAAAGCAACCAATAGTCCTACTCCGCCATGATACCTATGAACCACATTAACATAATGGCACAATCAACCTAAGAGTGACACAGTGGCATGGTGGTAACCAATAGCTCTATAATTGGACTCAAGACCCACTCAACAAAGGGGAAACCATGTTGGTACTTGAAACCTAGTTAACTAGTCGTGCTAGTGAAGTCAAGGATATTGGAAAAGAGCCAACATAATTCCAACAATACTCTAAACATTTTTCCTCATATACACAGATAAGTGTAGTCTTTACCCCTCATCAAGGAATCTTCTCTTCACAACAGATGGAGACCGTGACAGAAAACCTCAACCAATCAAAATACAGAGTTGTGCTGACCAAGATACATCTACAATAGGATACATCTACAATACAACCCCGACACCTAAGGCTCGGAGAACATTTTGGAAGAGGAGAAAAGATTGTAAAAGCCAGAGGATCAGGGCGTTTGATGTAAGGTTTTCTCTTAATAATGTTGGAAGTGACATCCATAAAAATTTCACCAATAGGACTTCCTGAATATGAACTAAACAAGGATAGCACCATCAGACATGCTTTTGGCAAAAAAAAAAAAAAAAGCACACAAGGCGTCAACCCTAAACAAAGAACTACAGGCAACTAAGGCAACTAAGCAATGCTGAGAAGAGGAGAAATGGTCTTCCCCAGTGAAGAGCACAATTACACGTTATCCAATATCAAGTGGTCCTTCCTAAAAACATATATACAAGCAACATTATGCAGACTGAGCAAGTTCTATTTAGGAATATATATGTGTATACATACATGCATGTAATAACATTTCATGAAAAAAATGAGGTCATGAATGGGAAAGAGAGCAAAGAAGAGTATATGACAGGATTTGAAGTACAGAAAGAAACAAGAGAAATGTAATTTTATTATGTCAAAACTAAAAATTTTTAAATGTATCTTTAGTAACAGTATTTGCTCTTAAAATATTCTTTGTGTAATGTTATTAAAGGTATTCTAGTTATCTTAGGATTGTTGTGTGGTATACCATTTTTCATTTTCAACAGAAACTAAAGCTTACCTTTTATAGGAAAAAAAACAGTGATTTGAGGTTTGTTTGTTTGTTTGTTTTAGGTCTTCCAATCTTTCCCTTTGAACTGGATAATTTAATACATTTTAATGTAATGTCTAATAAGCAAGAACTTTGGCAATTTGCTGCTAGGGACCAGTGTCAACCAATTGTGGATCTCGAGATTGGGAGGAATGGATCAGTGCGAGAAAAACATCACTTCACACACAGGGGCAGGTACAAGCTGAAGGGTGACTCATTTCAAGAGAATGTTCTCAGGAGGCAGTCTCTCTGGTGTCTGCTCATTTTTTTCCTCCTCCTCCTCTTCCTCCTTCTTCCTTTTCCTCTTCTTTTTCTTTTCCTTCTCTTAGAGCAGAGTCAATCCCAGTCTTTTATTGTTAAATCATTTTCTTATATATTCTACATGATCAAAAACCTGTTTATCTTTTCCCAGAATACTGGCTTTTACCCAAAGATCCACAGATGAGAATAAACAATAGAGCAAGCTGTACTCTACATACACTGTACTGAGGTTACATTGCAAGCAAGTATATTTAATCATTAACTCCGTGCTTTTTTTCAGACAAACTTTCACATCATAGGTCATCTGGGCAAAATCTTGTGGTTACAATAAGTGGCATAAGAACAATGAGGTACTAAACAAACTGGACTCTTAACTCTCAACTTCTTTTTTTTTCTTTTTTTTTTCTTTTTACACACCACTTTATTATACACATTCTTCTTTTTTTTTCTTTTTAGTTACAATTTGTTAACTCTGTGTCCCAGCTGTATCCCGCTCCCTCATTCCCTCCCCTACCCCCACACTCCCTCCCTGGTCTCCCCCCTGCCCCTTTCCAAGTCCACTGATAGGGGAGGACCTCCTCCCCTTTCATTTGACCCTGTTTTATCAGGTATCTTCAAGGCTGGCTGCAAAGTCCTCCTCTGTGGCCTAACAGGACTGCTCCTCCCCTGGGGGGGGGGGGTCAAAGAGCCTGCCCTTGAGATCCTGTTAGAAATAGTCCTTGTTCCCCTTACTTTGGAAAACTACTTGGTTACTGAGCTACCACGGGCCACATCCGAGCAGAAGTTCTATGTTATATCCATAGATGGTCCTTGGTTGAGTGTCAGTCTCAGAAAAGGCCCTGTGCCCGGATATATTTGGTACTTGTAGAGCTCCTATCCTTTCCATATCATACTAACTCCACTTCTTTCATATGATTCCTTGCACTCTGCCATGGTTTGGTTATGAGTCTTAGTGTCTGCTTTGAAACACTGCTAGGTAGAGTCTTTCAGATGTTTGTAGCCGAGCAAGTTCTTGCTGAGCTCTTCTAAACATCTTTTGTAATAAGAGTGACCTTTCAGAGAGTCTCTAGTCCCTTCCTCATAAACTATACAAAGCTCCTGTAATCTCCCTATCTTATCCCAAGGAGTCATGTCCATGTGACCAAGTCATTCTAGAAAAAGACGTTAGTATGAGTACATTAATTTCTCTAGGGTCTGATTCCTTTCTGACTGCAGCAATCTGGGGGCTGAGTGTGTAAACGCAAACAATTCCTGATATTGTTTGATATCCATGAGCTGACTAAAGTTTTTCAGGGAACAATTCCCACAAGAGGCCTCTATAAAATCAATCGCTTGTTCAGATAATTCAGGGTTCACTGCCTTTACAGCCAGGAGGTTGTTTCTGAGCCGTTTCCTTCTCCCCCAATCCCCCTAGAAATCTTACCAGTTGATTAACTAGGGTTAAATTAGAGAAAAAAAACGGGCAGACATATAGGAAAAAGCAACACCATTTGTGGGGTGGTAATCCAGAGATGTTTTCTCCAGAGCAACAGTGCGCCAGTAGCCAGAATTATGTCAAGCAGCTGCTTCTGTAACCATGTCATAACTGACAATTTGCCATTCTTCTTAGTGTTTCATTTCCATAGCTATAGCCTGCTAGATATCCCTTATCTTGCAAATTTACCAATCTTGCCATTTCTTTCAGTATATAAATTGGGGTTTTTTTTTTCTCTTTAGCAGTTTCTTACAAGACTAAATTTATCATTGCTTTATTATTGCCACATGACTCAGAAATTTCAATCTTGGATTTTCCCAAGGAAAAAAATATTTTTACACATAATCTTGTGAATAAATATTTATCAGTTTAGCATATATAATCAAGAACTTGACATGATTTTTATATCTATTGAACAGCTGAATTGTTAAACACATTATGATACATATATGCCATGTATTGCTACAGAATAAGACGTTTTAAAACTCTTGTCTTAGTCACTGTTCTATTGCTATGAAGAGATACCATGATCAAGGCAACTCTTATAAAAGAAACATTTAATTGTGGGTTTGCTTATGGTTCTAGAGACTTACTCTATTATTATTATGGCAGAGAGCAGGAAGATACACAGACAGACAGGGTGCTGGAGTAATAACTGAAATTTCTATACGCTGATCTCCCTGAAGGCAACAGGCAAAGAGACTGAATTTGCATTGGGTTTTGAAACCCCAGTGACACACTTCCTTCAATAAGATCACACCTCCTAATCCTTGTAATCCTATCAGAGTTCCACTGCCTGGTGACTAAGTATTCAAATACATGAGTTTATGAGGACCATTCTTATTCAAACCACCACATCCTCTTTTAGGATATACAATCTTAACAAAACTGTCATAGGATTATGGCCATATCTTGGTTTTGATTTATGTTATAATATTACAAAGTATTACTACTGAGAAAAAGTGAGGAAACTGTTTGTGGTATCTCTCTGTATTCTTTTTTATATTTACACACAAACTTAGATAAGTAAAAATTCCAATACATAATCCCTGGGTGTGATGGTTAGTGTTAGTTATCAACTTGACAAAGTCTAGAACCATCTGGGAGTTGGGCCCCTTGGTATGCCAGTGGAAGAGTGCTCTTCTAGGCTTGCTTCTGGACTCAGGGTATAGCTTGGGTGGGTTATGAGGATCTCAATTCCGTGGTGAGTTGGAGGAGGGAAAGAGAAAGCATTTGCCAAGACGGTTTTCAGTGAGACAGTTCTTTATTGGCGGGGGGGGGGGGGGGGGGGGGGGGAATAAGGAATATGTAAACCTTGGAAAAGTGAGTAGAGGATTTCTGGCTGAGTGTATATCATTGGCTGGGGCTGCAGTGCTGAGAATGTTTTATTGCAAGAAGAGGAATTCCAGGTGCTAGCTGGGCATATCCTTAGAAGAAAATAGGAAGTTTAACCTGAAAAGTGGCCACTAAGTCTACATGACTACCTCAAGGGTGGCAGACATGAGGTTCATGAGACTAAGTGCACCAGGCCTAGAACAAGAAGGGAGGAGTCACCACTGTTGTCGGTCTCAAGATGAGATTTTCGGGGTTTGAACACATCTTGACCTTACTCTTGCTCCAAGCTGGCACTCCTGCCCCCACAGGAGAGCATTTGGATTGTGTTAATTGTTGTGGGAAGAGCCATCTAAATTGTGGGTGAGACAATTCCCTGGCAAAGAATTTTGGACTGCATATAATGGAGAAAATGAGCTGAGCACTAGTATGCATTTTTTTTCTGATGGTGGATGTGATATGACCAGTTCCTTCAAGCTCCTGCACTGTGGGCTAGAATAAACTCTTCTCCCTTAAAGTTATTCTTGTCATAATGTTTTATCAAATCAACAACAACAACAAAAAACTAAGATGATTTAACCAGAATTCTTGATTCTTGAAAAAATAAGTTTTGTGTTCACACAAACACTGTGCACTAATGCCCATAGAAAACACTTGCAAGAATAAAAACCAGAAATAATCCAGATAGCCTTCAACATGTGAATAAATAGAGAAACACTGATACATCCATACTTTCTAATATAACACAGTGATTTAAAATAATTATGGGTACATACTGATATAAGCATTCATTTAGATCAATACTCAAGAAGTTATGCTGAATTAAAAAGCCATTTACAAAATATCATATGCAATATTATTCCAATCATAACATTGTCAAAAAGATCAAATTTTTGTGATGGAGAATATATTAGTGCATATTAAAGATTAGTGACAAGAATCTTGTTAGAAGGCAGTAGATGTGACTATAAAATGGTAACATGAGGCATCTTTATGGTAATAGCATTATTATATCTCATGATTATGAAGAAGTATACATAAATCTATATGCACTGAAAATTTCAAAGCAAACATATGTACAAATGAGTACAAATAAAACATGAAAATTATAAATGAAATTGATTAGTTAATATTCTGATGTTAATATTAATATTAATGTTAATGTTAATATTCTGATTATGATATTGACCTATATATAGTTTTTCAAAATTTTTACAATTTAGAAAAATGTAGCACAGGTAACTTCTTTGTATGTTTTTTTTAAATTCTGTGACTCTTCAGTTATCTTGAAATAATCTTTCAACACATAAGCCTTCAAAACTTCAAATTGATCCACATGTAAAAAGACCAGTCCTCTTAAAAATTAAAAAAAAAAATCCAGCACAAAACAAGATCCAATTAACAAGAAAGATATTTGCTTTTAAAATTGTTTTTATTTTAATTTTTTGAAAAAGGATAAGTGCTTACATAATTTTCCATTAAGACAAATGACATTTCATATGAGATAAAATAAGTTGTACAAAGGGACTAATGGTAATTTGTCTCAAGAAACATGTGAGCTCAATACAGACAAGAATTCTTACTATGACTACTTTACATTAGTGATACTTTAGGCTAAGACTGATCCGGGTGTCCATTGCTCTCAGATTCAGCTTGCAGTGTTAGGGTGCAATTTCATCTGTAGGCTTAAATAAAGGCTGGCCTTGTGGTGGCGCTGTACTGTACCGATTTTGGTATGAATGGTTTTTAACCTCAAGATTATTAAATAAAGGTGCATAGGTGACAAATGTAGGAGTTGAGGGCATACCTATGTTGATCGTTGGTAGAATCTGGAATCTATCAATTCCAGGGTGATTCTGAGCTACTACTGAATCTGGTTGATCTTGAGAACTTACAGCATTATAATCAAAGGAAGAAGTCCAGGGCTCAGTTGTACCACTTTGTTTCAGAAGCATTCTATTTTTTAAAGGATACATATCCAAAGAGTCATTTGTTAAAAGAGACTCCATAGACAGACCTGTTTTGTTAGTAACTCCGCCTGAAGTAAGGAGTTCCCCAGGTCCCTCTTTTTCAGATAAAGGGGAATTTGGTGCTAAGTTGGCCTTACTTGCATGTTGATTCTTAGATCTATTTGACAAGGCCCTCAAAATAGTATTGTATTCGTATATATCAGAATCATCAGTTGTACCTAACTCTTTGGATTTCAAGGGCTTCTCTTTTTCATCTACAGGTGGAGTCCATTGTTTAATTATAGTTGCCATAATCTTATCAAAAGAGTCACCAGAATTATTCACTCCAGAATCCAAGGATTTAGTTCTATCAGATTTAGGAGAAGTATATGACATAGCTATGTCAAAAATAAGCTGAGATAATGATTTACTTGAATTGCCTATATTAGGTGGAGAGGTATTCTGATGATTCTGAATTAAATTCTTTCCAGAATTTTCTGGAACTACAGTAACAGGCGATGACTTTTTTTGTTCAGCTAAAAATCTGGCAGCTAGGGTGGTGTGGGTTTTATCAAGGAACAATGTATGAGTATCAGGAAAAGAATTCATATCACTAAAATTAAAGATTGTTGGAAAATGTTTGATACGTTTGGTTTGTCGAGAAGTGCCTGTGCTTCGTTGAGAAGACCTGGGGGAAGAATTACGGGAGGACGTGGTTGGGGTATAATTCTGGCGGTTTTTGATTTGGGGGACAAGTTCATCTTCATGCATTATCTTACAGTGTAAGGGGGAAGCAGGATTCAGTGGTTTCTTAGATGCCTTGATTAATCGTTTCATCCAGGAATGGTAGGGAGCTGTTTTAATGACGAGTGTGGGATTCTGACATATCCTTGAAGTTTTTTGTATGAGGCCCACCAGTTCCCAGCGGTTCTTTAGGAGACATAGGACAGGGCTGGCTCTCTGTATCTGAATAAGGAAACCAAGAAATATGTGTCACTTACTCAAGTCTACTATGCATACAATTCTTACACTATGTGAGGAAGAGAAAAAAATCAATTAATATTTATTATCAAGCAGCTCCCAAAAATTACCAGTGTAAGACATGGGCACATGCAGTTGAAATATATGATAAGAGAATGAATATAGAAAGCGTTTGTAGTAATTGTAAAATTTCAAATTCTTACAATCAATAATTTTATCAGCACTGATCATGGATTTCTAAGAGTTATATCAAACTTCATGTGAAAACCAAAAAGAACCAATGACTTTCTTCACGCAAAATCTTCCTTTGTTTTGTTTCCCTAGTAACGGTCACAACACTCTTTCAAAAGTCCGTTTAAAAATTAAAAAAAAAAAAAAAACTCAAAATCATCCTCATTGCCACTCCTTCCTCCACACTATGTTACCAGCCCATCAATAAATAATGATTCTATTACTTTAATTTCCAAAGAGTTATGTTAATATTTAAATTAAATAATTCTCACATAGGTGGGTACCTATTTTTGTTAAAAAAAAATATAGTGTCTTTACAAAAAGGCATAGTTCTTGTCCTTCTCACATTTGATCTGAACACAGCATCCAAACTTATCCACTTAAAATCTAAGGAAGACCACTACATCTTTCTGTGTAAAAACTCTCCAATAAGTGCTTTTAAGTCTTCACAATGTTAACAGTGGTTGTTTTAATAGCTTAGAAGGCCTTTGCAATGCTTCTTGCCACCTTTATGCCACCTACTGTTGTTGGCTTGACCAGGATGCTATAGCCACCTGACTTCTCTTTTCTGTTATTTAAATATTCCAGACGTATTTACATAGCAAAATCTTTGCATTGGCTCTTCCTGTACACCATACTTGTAACACTGCTCTGATATCCAAATGACTTGCTTCATCACATCTTCCTTAAGTCTGTTCAAACACTGTTATTGTTTTTTTAAACAAGTCCCTTTTCTGATTACCTAATTGTATTAAATGGGATTATATAGACAAAATCTCTTCTATCTTATGTTGCAAGTATTTTAGACTAATACTGTCTTGGAGTCCAGTTCTTTCAGGTAGCACACAGAATTCAAAGTTATAATAAGCCCTGCTCTATGTTTATTATATTTTAATTATTTTACTCAAAATATTTAATATCATTTGTGTTACTATTTACTTGTTCTTGATTACCTCTCAAAAATATATAAACTCATGAGACCATGAGCTTCCCTATCCTCACCGCCATTACCTTAGTTCAGATAAAGTTACTCTGTAAGAATGAAGAGTATATAAATATTCTATCTTGAAAACTGTTATTTCAAATTTCTCCAATTGTTATTTCATGTTTCTTCTCTTTTATGGCATCTTCACACCAACTACGAGTAAACTTCACAATATAAACTTTGTCACATTTCTGTTGTCAAAATCTTTGCATGTCTCCCCATTCCCTAAATAATACAGTTTATGTTATAAAGTAACAACACATTCGTAATCTTCCCTGTGAGTACTTGTCTCTCACTTCTCTCCTAACTCATACTCTGGATAACACATTTTCCCCTAAATCCAAGGTATTCTACATTTTTCACACTTGTCTGCTTCTGCTTCATTTGGCATGAATACCATCACTTCATTTTATACTTCTTATCCGATTTGGTAAATTGTTACTTGTCTTTAAATAGTAGTTGAAACATTGACTTCAACACATTTTAAAGTAACCTTCCTTTTACTCTCAGTGTTAATTTCATACTGTGGAGATATCTAGCGTACTTATTTGTCCTACGGGGATATTATTCTCTGCCTTCTGTACAAGAAGGTGAGCTCTGGGTGCTGGGACCATTGATGATTTTTCTACCACCTCTATACTACTGTAAGCTCTCTGAGGTTTGTGACCACTCTGGCTCCGTTATCTCCACTATCAGCCTGTCATTCTAAGGACTGCTCTCATCTGTTTCTTTTCTATCTAAGTAAACAATAGCCTCTCAGTGCTTGCTTGAAATTTCTTGCAACAGTGTGTTTCTAGAAACTAACTCAAGACCCGATATTCAATATATGGTTCCTGGAATAGTACTGGTATTCATCTCATCCCCTGCAATTATCTTCCACTAGCTACTAACTCTACAATTTCTCATGTGTTATTTCTTCATCTCAGTTTGAAAGAAGGTTTTGAACAATTTTCCGTGCATTTTTGCTTAACTAAGTACTTCTCATCTCTCAAGACTTAGCACTCAAGACTGGTCATCTCACTCAGTAATTCAGCCCAGGATCTCCACAGTTCAAGTTAATGCTTCCTTTGAAGTCTTTCAATATTATTTGCCTGTGAGATTTCAAATTGTCCAAGATATGTTAATATCTAAAATTTTTCTTGCATAGGGAATTATTTTCTATAGCTTTCCTACATGAAAGCTGAGTTACATCTGTGCCTTTTAAACATCCCCACAGCAAAGTTTGAGCTGTACTGTGCTCATTATAGTACCTACAGAGAGGCAATAATAAAATTAGAAACAGAAAGGCAAAATGTATTTGTGTGCCCATTGATTCTTTTTTTATTGTATTTCTCATTTGTTTTTAAAGCCTTCCTTGTGTAAACTCTATGCCTCTCAAATGTCTAAAGAAACTTCCCAAATTTGCGTATTTGCCTGGCACCAACTTCCTTATGTCCTGTTAGTATTTACTTGCATATTTAAAGACTTCTACATTTTTATGTTTCCTTCCTGTTCTTAATATTTCTCTGGTGTATGCTTACCCAGCAGTCTTCCTGTAGTTGACTCTGAATACACAAGCCCTCTCTTTTCTCCAGAGAGGAACGCTGATGGTGGCATTTTGCGTACTCTAACAGCTGCACTTCTATCTTCTTTACTCTAGTGGTTCCAAGCTTCTTGCTACCTAAAGGCATACACAAGGAATGATGCTGAGACCCAAAGCAGCCAGTCTCTGGTTTGTCACCACTCTCAATTCAATTGCATCATCTTCCCAGACATTCTTCTTTCCCTTCCTTTCCTTTTTTCTTTTTCCTTTCCTTTTTCCTTTCCTTTTTTCTTTCCTTTCCTTTTTCCTTTCCTTTTTCCTTCCTTTCCTTTTTTCTTTTTCCTTTCCTTTCCTTTCCTTTGCTTTTTCCTTTCCTTTCCTTTTTCCTTTTTCCTTTTTCCTTTCCTTTACTTTCCTTTTCTTTTCTTTCCTTTCCTTTCCTTTCCTTTCCTTTGCTTTGCTTTTTCCTTTCCTTTCCTTTTTCCTTTTTCCTTTCCTTTACTTTCCTTTTCTTTCCTTTCCTTTCCTTTCCTTTCCTTTGCTTTTTCCTTTCCTTTCCTTTGTCCTTTCCTTTCCCCTTTCCTTTTTTTTTCTTTCCTTTCCCCTTTCCTTTCTCTTCTCTCTTTAGCCATTTCCTTACCTTGTATTTTCTGAACCATTCACACCTTCCTCAACCTGTTGTGATGGTTTGTCTTTTCTTTTCTGTTTTTCAAGACAGAGTTTCTCTCTGTGTCGCCCTGGCTGTTCTTGAACTTGTTATGTAGACCAGGCTGGCCTTAAACTCACAGAGATCCACCTGCCTCTGTTTCCCAACAGCTGGGACTAAAGGAGTGTACCACCACTGCCTGGCTTGATGGTTACTCTCGATTATCAATTTGACTGGACTTAGAAACACCTTGGAGTACTAAGTAAAGCCCACCTCTGGGTATGTTTTATAGCCTTTCCAAACATCTAGCTCATGACTACTCTGAACAAAACAATGAATTAATCACTTATGGATATAATATGATAACAGTACTGAGATATAGTTAAAGGTTTAAAGTGTACCCTATTTGGAGAAGTAGCTAACTGTGGACATGCTCTTGGGCAAATGTCTTCCTTCTGCCCCTTCCTATACTCTTCCCTTCTCTCTATCTCCTGATCACCAAGAAGTGAAGAGCAGCCCCTACCACATGTTCCAATTGCTGTAGCGTTCTGCCCAGTACACAAGGACAAGCAGCCACATATGGAACCTTCTGAAAGCATAAGTCAAAATAAATCTCTTCTGGGCTGGAGAGATGCCGCAGAGGTTAAGAGCACCGGCTGCTCTTCCAGAGGTACTGAGTTCAATTCCCAGCAACCACATGGTAGCTCACAGCCTCCTATAATGAGTTCTGGTGTCCTCTTCTGGCGAGCAGGTGTACATGCAGACAGAACATTGAGTGCATAATAAAAAAATAAATCTTTTTAAAAAATAAAAAAAAAAATCTATCCTATCTCAAATCAACTGTTAGGTCTTTCATCACAGCAACAAGAAAGAGTGAAAATATCTGGGTATAGAAAGTTCTGTAACAAAAATAAAGACTTAAATCCAGGCATATCCCATTCCTTATGCTTTGGGTAGTCTTTCAGCTGATATGAACTAAAAGACCTCCACTATTTCTTTGAGATTATTTTTCCTACTTTAGAGACATAATTTCTTTAGAAAATGAGTCATATTACTGTAACCAAAATCATAAAACAATTTCACCTGACTCCTTTTACTTACTCTGATATTCATACACATCACAGCGTCTGAATTGACACCTGGAGCAGCTCTTCAAGGTTATATTAGAGGCCTGAGACAATGGTATCTTATCCCCAGTGATAGGCTGTTCAAGAATAATTACGCCAATATCTGCTTTTACCGGATCATTTTCATTTAGGGGATTAAACTTGGGATGGAGGCAGAGTCTTTGTCCATATGGAATACTTTCTGGGTCCTTAACTCCTGAAATGTCCAGGTGTGACAGTTTTCTAGGGTAAGATAAGGATATGCAACAATGTAATTAATAATAATAAATAATTACACATATATTATCTTATGAAAGGCATTGTTTGGCAGCAAAGGTCAAATTCACAGTTACAAAATAGACCAACTTTTCATTTATTTGACATCACAACCTTATCTTAATTCCAGGCCACATAGTGCCTGTTATAAGGCTTTTTATTGGCCTTTGGTTCCCTTACATTTCTACTGCTCCACTATCAACTATTTGATTCTCAAAAAGTTTCTTTGTATACTGGATCTTAATGAGTTCCAGAAATTGAGAAAAGAGGGACTGCATATTCAAAGTCTGCTTCAAATTTAACATTCTCCAAGTTGAAAATAAACCCAGACTTTCTACCTCAAACCCCCAGTGTCCACAATAGTCTCAGACTCAGGTAGGCAATTTCTGTTTTCCCTTCTGTCCTCCACTACAATCTCTCCAGTCTCATCCCCAATCTTGTAACAGACTGCTTGCATGTGCCTCTCCTCCTACCCTACCTTCCATCCTTGGGGACTCCACCAAACTTGCTTTGATCTAGCCTTCTATTAGCCAGTGATACCTAGAAAACCTTTTTATGTGGAGCCCCCTGTGAGCACACTGGTCTGGGATTCGGGTAGGTGATTTTTACTCTCTTTCCTGTCCTCCATTAAAATCTCTCCAGTCTCATCCCCAGCTCTGTAGTTGCATACTTGCAGGACCCTGTCCTCCTACTCTGCCTCCATTCCCTGGGGACTCTACCAAACCTTGGTGTGAACACAGATTTCTTCCTTCCTGTGAGCTCTCTCTCGCTCTCTCTCTCTCTGACTGCCTTGTATCCCATCTTCATCCTTTTCTGCTAACCCCTGATACTTCAAAACATGTTCTAGCCAGGGCCCCATTGGCCAAACCTGGTAGGAACTCAGGTATGTTATTACTCTAACCTTACTGTCCTCCTTGATAATATCTCTATTCTCACCCTAAGCCTGGTAACTACTTCCTTACAAGTGTCCCTTCTCCCACCTCAACTCTATTCACCAGACACTACAATACCTGGTTCAGACCCAAAGTTCCCCTAGTCCATTCATCCCTGTCTCTCCAGATTATTCTTTGTCCTCCTGCAACTTTCAAAATCTCCTCTTTCCACCCTACCTGTAATTCTCAGAAAGCCTGCCTCTCAGTGTAGACAGGATCTTCTTAGCTCTTTCCTGAAACCCCTTTAAGCCTTTCCTCTTAGTCACCTCTACTGCTTTCTGTCATCAACTGACATGAAGAAGCACTCTCTACCATGAAACCCACAACCACCACACATTTCCTAAGACCAAGAGAGGGAAACAGAAACCAAGGAATAGAACACCCACCCAACAAAGACAAGGCCAACACCTAGAATCACCTCAGTGATCCCAACTCCAGATACCTAGAGGTGAGCAGAAAAACACAAACATTAACAACCAAGGCAATATACCTCCATCAGACCACAGCAACAATCCTACTATAATAGGCCCTGAGAAATGCAATATAGCTGAAGCACAAGACAGTGATTTCAAAATAGCCTCTATGAATATGTGCAAGGACCTTAAAGAGGTTATGAATAAATACCTTAATGAAATATGTGAAAACACCAACAGTAGAATGAAATAATGAAAATGGTTCAAGACATGAAATTAGTAACAGAATCACTAAAGAAAACTTGAACTGAGATAAAACTGGAGATGAAAAATTTAAGAAGTCAAGAACATGAAAGGTAAACCTCATCAACAGAGTATGAAACATCGAAGAGAGGATCTTGGGCATTGAAGATAAGGTAGAAGAAATGGACAACTCAGTCAAAGAAAATGTTAAATCTAAAAATTCCATACACAAAACATCCAGGAAATCTGGAACACTAAGAAAAGACCATATCTACAAATAATATGTCAGAAACCACAGTCAAGGGCAGAAGAAATATTTTCAACAAAATCATAGAAGAAAATTTCCCCAAGATAAATAAGGGGATGCCTTATATCAAGGTATAAGAAGGACACAGGATAGCAGAAAAAAAGAGAGACTATGTCTACAGTCAGTGTTCTGATCTGTGAACATTTGAATGATTAGTAGCCTAACATTTCCTGAAAAAAAGTGAGCTTGAGATGATCACCAGTCTGGTGCCATGCAGGCCTGGATGAGCTCCCAGGAGCGGGGACAGTGGGTTAAAAGAACCCCACCTGGGACTACAGGCCCCAGGCAGGATGGAGACTGAGACACACAACACTCACATGAGACCACTTGGGCAGGCCTGGGAGAGGAGCAAGATCAAAACAACCACCAGATTGGCACCATGGGTTCCAGACAGGAAACTAGCCTGAGATTACTACCAATTTAGTGCTGGGCAGGCCTCAGGGTCAGACCATGCCAGAGATAACCTCTGCCCAGTTGTCGTCATGCATGACCAAGGCGTAACATTCCAGAAACAACTCCTGAGATGACCCAAATCAGATGACTCAAGATGCTCAGAGACCACAGGCACCACTGAGAATAACTAGTGGAGAAATGAAAGAGAAACAGAAGGATGTGAGCACAATGAAGAGAGACAGAACTGAGACTGGAGGATAGTGAGAGACAGCCAGATGTGAGTACCCAATGGTCCCACTTGGGACCATGATGGGGTCCTGGCCTGTGCTGTCACTAGCACATGTCACCAGGGCCATGTCTCTGGGTCCATGATCCTACAGTACCAGGCGTCTGTTACTACCAAAGGCCAGGCAGATATCCCTGGTTTGGGCTACTGCGTAAGGACATGTTGATGTCTGAGGGTTGTGCAGAACTGGCCCCACCCCTCACCTGGGCATTGTGGGAGAGCTGGCCCTGAGACCATAAAAGCAGCAGGAGATCTGCCTCTGCCTCTAGACAGCTGCAGTACTCAGGAGAGTGGGCCTTGCACATTACAGGAGTTGTGGGTCAGAGAGCCCCAAGAATATGAGCATGGGAAAGCTGGACCTACCACTCATCTTCCACGTGATAGCATGGATGATAGAGAGAAACCGTCCTTTCCCCTCACCTCTCACCATTTGCAACAGGTGGGAGACCTAGCCCTGGGATCATGGAAACAGGAGATCTGTCTCTGCCCCTCAGCAGCTGCAGTACTATGGAAGAACAGGCCCTGCACCTCACCTGGGCAGCACAGTAGAGCTGACCCCAGTGGTAGGGATGCAGGCAAGCTAACCTTGAGGGCATGAGGATGAGAGAGCTGACCCCACCACTTGTCTGCTGTGCAGTGACATGGGCAAGAGAGAATTGCCCCCTCTTATTCTTTGCCACCTATATCAGGGAGGAGACCTGGACCCAAGGTTATCCGAGTGGGAGAGCTTTCCCTCAACTACTGCAGCACTTGGGAGAGCAGGCCCTCTACCTCATCTGGGCAACACAGTAGGCCCATCCCTGAATGTGGGGGTTGCAGGTGAACCAGCCCCTGAGAGCATGAAAATAGAAGAGCTGGGGAGCTGACCAGCTCAGATATCTCTCAGATACCTCTCACACCCAGATCCAGGGCTTTGAATTGGCCACCCCAACATCTACACCATTGATGAACCACTGTAGTATATGAAGGGGCTGGTCCTACAGATCCAAAACTACAGAATCTCCACACACATGGTAACAACAGTAGTCCCAGTGAAATTACAGTATTGATGGAGTAGCAAAAGCAATGGAACATTTGCAAGCAAAAAAGTGTGGATAAAAGGGTATACTATGGGACATACTGTGATCTACTACAGCTTCCACAGTAAGATTTTTTTTTTCTGTGTTTAGGGGAGGGAGGTTGCAGTGGTGAAGAATGGGTATGAGAGGAAGGGTAGATGAGTAGGATTGTGGTGCATGATGTGAAATTCACAAAGAGCCAATAAAAACATTTCCTAAGTATACAGAACACCAGACAGACAGGATGAGAAATGAAATTCCCCATGATACATAATAGTCAAAACACTAAAGGTACAGAAAAAAAATAAAAAAATATTAAAAGCTGCAGGGGGAAAAAGACCAAGTAACTTAGGTAGGCCCATTAGAATAACACCCAACTTCTTAGAGGAGAATCTAAAAGCCAATAGGGCCTGAAATAATGTTCTACACATTTAAGGGATCTCAGATTTTCACACTAGATTACTGTACCCAGCAAAGCTATCAATCATAATAGATGGAGAAAGAAAAATATTCTATAATAAAACCAAATTTAAGCAGTATCTGTCTACACCTCCAGCCCTACAGAATGTGCTAGAAGGAGACCTTTAGTGTGAAGAGGTTAACCACACCAAGAAAACAGAAGGAATAAATAATCCCAGAACAGTAAATCAAAACTGGGGACTCACACCATAATAACAAAATAACAGGAATCAATAAGCATCAATACGCTCAAGTCCCCAATAGAAAGGCACAGACTAACAGACTGGATTAGAAAGTAGGATCCATCCTTCAGTTGCATCAATGCAACACACCTGAACATTTAGGATAGACACCACCTCAGGATAAAAAGATGGAAAAAGATATTCCGAGCAAATGGACCCAAGAAGTAAGCAGGTGTAGTTATTTTAATATCTGACAAAATAAACTTCAAACCAAAACTAACTAATCTGAAGAGATGGAGGACACTACATGCTCATGAGGGTGAAACTCCACCAAGAGAATATTGCGTTCTAATCATTTAGGCACCAAATAAAAGGGTTACCAAGCTTATAAAAGAAAACACTGCTTGAGATAAAATCACATATTGGCCCTCACACAGGAATAACGGGTAACTTCAGTACTCAGCTTTCACCAATAGACAGTTATCTATCCAGACAAAAACTAAACAGAGAACTGCTGGAGCTAACTGACAGCATAAATCAAATGGACCTAACATATGTACAGAACATTTTACCCAAACACAAAATAAAATACCTTCTTCTCAGCACCACATAGAACCTTCTCCAAAATGGACCACTCAGTTGGACACAAAGCAAATCTCAACAGGTTTAAGAAAACTGAAAAAAGGGACTGACTCTGACATGAACTGAGTGGCCTGCTCTTTAATTACCTCCCCCTGAGGGGGAAGCAGCATTACCAGGCCACAGAAGAAGACAACGCAACCACTCCTGATGAGACCTAATTGACTAGGATCAGAAGGAAGGAAAAGAAGTCCTCCCCTATCAGTGGACTTGGAGAGGAGCATGCATGCAGAAGTTGGAGGAAGGGAGGGATTGGGACGAGAGGAGGGAGAGAACCACAGGTGGGATTCAAAGTGAATAAAGTGTAATTAATAAAGAAAAAATGCTCTAAAAAAAAAAAAAAAGAAAGAAAACTGAAAAAGCACCCTGAATCCTGGATTAATCCTGATCACCATGGATTAAAGATGAACATCAACAATAGAAACAACAGCAAGCCAGATACAGTGGTGCATGCCTGTAATCCCAGCACTCAGGGAGGCAGAGACAGGTGGATCTCTGTGAGTTTGAGGCCAACTTGGTCTACAAAGTGAGTCCAGGACAACCAAGGTTACACAGAGAAACCCTATCTCAAAAACAAAAACAAAAAAAAATTGGCAAGTGCACAAACTCATGGAAATTGAACAAATCACTACTGAATAAAAAAAAAAGTCAAGACAGATATCAAGAAGGAAATTAAAAACCTTTTAGAACTGAATGAGAATGAAAATGCATACATGCCCAAACCTGTGGGCACAATGAAGGCAGTACTAAAAGGCAAGTTCATAGAGCTAAGTGCCTAAATAAAAAATTTAGAGATCTCATATTAGCAACTTAATCACACACCTGAAAGCACTAGAATAAAAAAAAGATATGCCCAAAAGGTATGGACCATAAGAAATAATCAAATACAGGGCTGAAATCAATCAATCAATAAAAAAGAAGAATGCCAAGAATCAGTGAAATGTGGAGTTTGTTCCTTGAGAAAATAAAAAGGACTAATAAACTCTTAGATAAATTAATAAAAAGCAGGAGAGAGAAGGTATAAATTAATTAAATTAGAGACAAAATGAGGACATCACAAAAAACAAAAACAAAAACAAAAACAAAAAAAACACAGTAAGGAAATCCAGAGAATCATAGGACACACTTTTAAAAAAATCTGTACTCTATGAAACTGGAAAATCTGAAAAAAAAAGGATAAATTTCTCTATATACACAACCTAGCAAAGTTAAATCAAGATCAGATAATCAATTCAAACAAATCTAAAACCCCTAGTGAAATAGAAGCAGCAATTAAAAGTCTCCCAAAACCCCCTCAAAAAAAAAAAAAAAAAAAAAAAAAACAGAGCCATATGGATTCATTACAGGATTCTAAGAATCTTTCAAAGTAGAATTAATGTCAGACGGGGACAAGATGGCAGCGCCAGGAGGACACTGTGTCTGAAGAGCAGGATAGTAGTGTTGGCACAGGAACCAGGAGACTGAACTCTGTGACCTAAAACACCAGCGTTTGTGATTGCCAGGTGAGAGGAAAGCCTACTGTGTGAAAATCAATTGCGAACGACCTCAGGTCACCCAGTCAATACCTGGAAAAGGTCCTGGAGACTGGCAGGAGCACCTGCTGCCCCAGATCAAAGCACACAGCCTCCTGCGGCGCCCCCAGCTGCCATCCAGGACTGGGACACACAACCTCTGGCCCAGAGTGAGGCACTCAGCCTCTGGACCAGAGCTGAGCCCTCAATTGCTGGCCCAGATCAGAGTGCACAGCCACTGGCCCAGATTGGTGACCCCAGCCACCATCTCAGACCGGGGGGGACACAGCCTCTAGCCCAGAGTGAGGCGCCAAGCCTCCGACCAAGAGTAGAGCCCTTAGTTGCCAGCCCAGAGAGGTGGGCACAGCCTTTGGCCCAGAAGGGGACACAAACTACCATCGAGATCAGAGCCCAGAGCCTCAGGACCAGAGTGGCGCCCCCGGCCACCATTCCAGACAGGGACACACAGCCTCCCGCCCAGAGTGAGGCACCCAGCCTCCAGACCAGAGCAAAGCCCTCAATTGCCAGCCTAGAGAGGAATCCAATGGGTAAAGGTCATCGTAAAAGCTCAACCAACAAAAAACAGAGCAATATGGCATCTCCAGAACCCAGCCATCCAGGGGCGAGCAGCCCTGGACACCCCAGCATAATTGAAATTCAAGAATATGACCTTACATCTATGCTGATGAAGAAGATAATACAGGAAACAAATAAAATACATAAAGAATTAGAGGAAGACAAAATCAAACATATTGTGGCCATCCGTGAAGAAATACAGGAAGATGCAGCGAAACAGTGTGTAGCTTTCAGAGAAGAAATAATTAAATCACTGAAAGAAATAAAAGAAACAGAGGAATGTTCAAACAAACAGTTGAAGGAACTAAAAGAAAAACAGGAAAATAAAATCAGACAGGTGAAGGAAATAAACAAAACAACTCAAGATCTGAAGATAGAATTGGAAAAATTAAAGAAAACACAAATGGAGGAAATAATGGAGAGGAAGAATCTAGGGAAGAAAACAGGAACTACAGAGGTAAGCATAACCAACAGACTACAAGACATGGAAGAAAGAATCTCAGGTGTAGAAGATACAATGGAAGAAATTGATGTATCCATCAAAGAAAATGTTAAATCCAAAAAATTCCTGACATAGACCATCCAAGAAATCCAAGACAATATGAAAAGACAAAACCTAAGAATAATAGGAATTGAAGAAAAAGAAGATTCCCTTCTCCAAAGCCCGGAAAATATCTTCAACAAAATCACAGAAGAAAATTTTCCCACTTAAAGGAGAGGCCTATAAGGATACAAGAGGCCTACAGAACACCTAATAAATTAGACCAGAAAAGAAAATCTTCCTGTCACATAATAATCAAAACAGTAAGTATACAGAACAAAGAAAAAATACTGAAAGCTGCAAGGGAAAAAGGCCAAGTAACATATCATGGCAAACCCATCAGAATCACACATGATTTCTCAACAGAGACTATGAAAGCCAGAAGGGCCTGGACAGATATCATGCAGACCCTAAGAGAACACAGATGTCAGCCTAGGCTACTATAACCAGCAAAACTCTCAGTCCTCATAGACGGAGAAAACAAGATATGATATTCAACGACAAAAGCAAATTCAAACAAAACCTACAACCAAATCCAGCATTACAGAAGATACTAGAAGGAAAAATAGAACCCAGGAAAACTAACTACATTCAAGAAAACACAGGAAACAAATAACCTCACTATAGCAAAACCAAATGTAACCAAGCACAGAAACACACTACCAGAGTGAACAACAAAATCAAAGCATCTAACAGCCACTGGTCATTAATCTCCCTTAACATCAATGGACTCAACTCTCCAATAACAAGACACAGACAAACAGAATGGATACGTAAACAAGACCCAACAATCTGTTGCATACAAGAAACACACCTAAGTCACAAAGATATTCATTACCTGACAGTAAAGGGCTGGAAGAAGGTTTTCCAAGCAAATGGACACAAGAAGCAAGCAGGAGTAGCCATTCTAATATCTAATAAAATCAACTTTCAACCAAAATTAATCAAAAGAGGTGGGGAAGGTCATTTCATACTCATCAAGGGAAAACTCCACCAAGACGACACCACAATTCTGAACATCTATGCCCCAAACGCAAGAAAACCTACATTTGTAAAAGAAACTAATAAAAATGAAACCACAGATAGATCCACACACATTAATAGTGGGAGACTTCAACACCCCACTCTCAACAAAGGACAGGTCAACAAAACAGAAATTAAACAAAGAAACAATGACTCTAACAGAGGTCATGAATCAAATGGACCTAACAGATGTCTACAGAAGCTTTCACCCAAACACAAAAGAATTTACCTTCTCAGCACCTCATGGAACCTTCTCCAAAATAGACCATATAGTTGGTCACAAAACAAGTCTCAACAGATACAAAGAGACTGAAATAATCCTATGTATCCTATCTGACCACCATGGACTAAAGGTGGATCTCAACGACAACAGAAATAACAAAAAGCCTACATACACATGGAAACTGAATAACTTGCTACTCAATGACAGTTGGGTCAGGGAAGAAATAAAGAAAGAAATCAAAGTATTCCTAGAATTAAATGAAAATGAATGCACAACATACCCAAACTTATGGGACACAATGAAAGCAGTGTTAAGAGGAAAGTTCATAGCACTAAGGGCCTACAAGAAGAAATGCGAAACATCTCATGCAAGCAACCTATTAGGTCACCTAAAAGCCCTAGGAAAAAAAGAAGCAGACACACCAAAGAAGAGTAGACAACTGGAAATAATCAAACTCAGGGCTGAAATCAATAAATTAGAAACAAATAAAAGAATAAATGGAACCAAGAGCTGGTTCTTTGAGAAAATTAACAAGATAGACAAACCCTTAGCCAAACTAACTAAATGGCAAAGAGACATTATCCATATGAACAAAATCAGAAATAAAAAGGGGGGCATAACAACAGACACTGAGGAAATCCAAACAATCATTAGTACTTATTTCAAAAATGTATATGCCACAAAATTTGAAAAACTAAATGAAGTGGACAATTTTCTGGATCAATTCCACTTACCAAAGCTGAATCAAGACCAGGTAAATCAATTAAATAGTCATATATCCTCTACAGAAATAGAAGCCATCATCAAAAGTCTCCCATTCCAAAAAAGCTCAGGACCAGAGAGTTTCAGCACAGGATTCTACCAGACCTTCAAAGAAGAGCTAACTCCAATTCTTTTCAAACTATTCCACAAAATAGAAACGGAAGGAACACTATCAAACTCATTCTATGAAGCCACAGTCACCTTGATACCTAAACCTCACAAAGACCCAACAAAGAAAGAGAATTTCAGGCCAATCTCCTTATGAATATTGATGCAAAAATACTCAAGAAAATACTTGCAAACCGAATAGAACAAATCAAAGATATCATCCATTATGACCAAGTAGGCTTCATCCCAGGTATGCAGGGGTAGTTCAATATATGGAAATCCATCAGAGGGATCCACCATATTAACAAACTGAAAGAAAAAAACCACATGATAATCTCCTTAGATGGTTAAAAATCATTTGACAAAATCCAACGTCTATTCATGTTTAAAGTATTGGAGAGATCAGCCATACAAGGCACATATCTAAACATAGTAAAGGCGATATATAGCAAGCCTATAGCCAACATCAAACTAAACGAAGAGAAACTTAAAGAAATCCCACTGAAATCAGGGACAAGGCAAGGCTGCCCACTTTCTCCATATCTCTTCAACATAGTTTGGAAGTCCTTGTTAGAGCAATAAAACAACTGAAGGAGATCAAGGTGATACAAATAGGAAAGGAAGAAGTCAACGTATAACTATTTGCAGATGATATGATAGTATACATGAGTGACCCCAAAAATTCTACCAGGGAACTCCTACAGCTGATAAACACCTCGAGCAAAGTGGCAGGATACAAAATTAACTCAAAAAAATCAGTAGCCCTCCTATATACAAAAGACAAAAGGGCTGAGAAAGAAATTAGGGAAACAACACCCTTCACAAAAGCCACAAAAGACATAAATTACCTTGGTGTAACCCTAACCAAGCAAGTCAAAGACTTGTATGAAAAAAATTTCAAGTCTCTGAAGAAAGAATTGGAAGAAGATATCAGAAGATGGAAAGATTTCCCATGCTCATGGCTTAGGAGGATTAACATAGTAAAAATGGCCATTTTACCAAAAGCAATTTACAGATTCAATGCAATTCCCATCAAATTACCAATGCAATTCTTTACAGACCTGGAAAGAAAAATTCTCAACTCCATATGGAATAACAAAAAACCCAGAATTGCTAAAACAATCCTCTACAATAAAAGATCTCTGGAAGTATCTCCATCCTTAATCTCAAGCTGTATTATAGAGCAACAGTAATAAAAACTGCATGGTACTGGCATAGAAACAGAATGGTGGATCAATAGAATCGAATAGAAAACTCAGAAATAAACCCACACACTTATTGACACCTGATTTTTAATACAGATGCCAAAACTAAACAATGGAAAAAAGACAGCATCTTCAACAAATGGTGCTGGTCTAACTGGATGTGTACATGTAGAAAAATGAAAATAGATCCATACTTATCATCTTGCACAAAACTGAAGTCCAAGTGGATCAAAGACCTCAACATAAAACCAGACACATTAAATCGGTTAGAAGAAAAAGTGGGGAAAACCCTAGAACTAATTGGCACAGGGGACAACTTCCTGAACAGAACACCAACAGCACAGGCTCTAAGAGCAACAATCAATAAATGGGACCTCATGAAACTGAAAAGCTTCTGTAAAGCAAAGGACACTGTCATCAAAACAAAATGGATGCCTACAGATTGGGAAAGAATCTTCACCAACCCTCTATCTGGCAGAGGGCTAATAGCCAGTATATATAAAGAACTAAAGAAGCTGAAAAGCAGCAAACCAAGTAATCCAATTAAAAAATGGGGAACAGAGCTAAGCAGGGAATTCTCTGTAGAGGAACATCGAATGGCAGAGAAGCACTTAAAGAAATGCTCAACCTCATTAGCCATCAGGGAAATGCAAATCAAAACGACCCTGAGATTTCACCTTACACCCATCAGAATGGCCAAGATGAAAAACTCAAGGGACAACACATGCTGGAGAGGTTGTGGAGAAAGGGGAACCCTCCTCCACTGCTGGTGGGAATGTAAACTTGTACAACAACACTGGAAATCAATCTGGCGCTTTCTCAGACAACTAGGAAAAGTGCTTCCTCAAGATCCAGCTATACCACTCCTAGGCATATACCCAAAAGGAGCTCAAGTACACAAAAAGGACATTTGCTCAACCATGTTTGTAGCAGCTTTATTTGTAATAGCCAGAAGCTGGAAACAGCCCAGATGCCCCTCAACTGAAGAATGGATGCAGAAATTGTGGTACATCTACACAATAGAGTATTACTCTGCAATGAAAAATAAGGAAATCATGAAATTTGCAGGTAAATGTTTGGACCTGGAGAGGATCATCCTGAGTGAGCTGTCCCAGGAACAGAAAGACACACACGGTATATACTCACTCATATAGACATATAATATAAGATAAACCTACTAAAATCTGTACATCTAAAGAAACTAATCTAGAGGGAGGACTCTGGTTAAAATGCTCAATCCCCATCCTGAAAGGCAAAGAGGATGGATATCAGAAGAAGAAGAAAACAGGAAACAAGTTCGGAGCCTCCCACAGAGGGCCTCTGAAAGGCTCTGCCTTACAGACTGTCAAAGCAGATGTTGAGACTTATGGCCAAGCTTTGGGCAGAATGCAGGGAATCTTATAAAAGAAGTGGGAAATAGTAAGATCTGGAGAGGACAGGAGGTCCACAAGGAGAGCAACAGAACCAAAAAATTTGAACACAGGGGTCTTTTCTGAGACTCATACTCCAACCAAGTACCATGCATGGAGATAACCTAGAACCCCTGCACAGATGTAGCCCATGGCAGTTCAGTGTCCAAGTGGGTTCCATAGTAATTGGAACAGGGACTCCTTCTGTCATGAACTGATTGGCCTGCTCTTTGATCATCTCCCCCTGAGGGGGGAGCAGCCTTACCAGGCCACAGAAGAAGACAATGCAGCCACTCCTGATGAGACCTAACAGACTAGGATCAGAAGGAAGAAAAAGAAAGCCTCCCCTACCAGTGGATTTGAGGAGGGGCAGGCATGGAGAAGGGGGAAGAAAGGGAGGGGTTGGGAGGGGAGGAGGGAGGGAACTAGAGGGGGGATACAAAGTAAATTATGTGTAATTAAAATAAAATAAAATAAAATAAATTTAAAAAAAAAGAATCAATGCCAATTCTCCTCAAATTATTTCACAATAGAAACATAAGGAGCATTGCCTAATTCTTTTTATGGGAGCATGATTACCCTGATACCCAAACCACATGAAGGAAGAGAATTACAGACCAATTTCCCTTATGAACATAGATACAAAAATGCTCGATAAAATACTTGCAAACAGAATCAAAACACACACACACAGAATGGGGAAGGGTATGTGAGGGTGGGACTGTGAGGAGAGAAGGGAGGGGGCTGTGATCAGGCTGTAAAGTGATTAAATAAATAAATTAACAAAAACATACACACACACACACACACACACACACACACACATCAAAAATATCATTCTCCATGATCAAGTCAGCTTCATCCAAGACATCTCAGGATGGATCAAGATACATAAACTGATAAATGAAACCCATCACATAAACAGAATGAAGTAAAAAAAAAAAAAAAAAAAAAACAAAGATTATCTCATTAAATGCAGAGAAGGCCTTTTACAAAATCCAACACTCCTTCATGATGAAAATCCTGGAGAGACTAGGGATACAAAGGATATATACCTAAGCATAATAAAGGCAATTTATAGCAAGCCTATAGCCAACATCAAATTAAATAGAGAGAAACTCAAAGCATTCCCACTAAAATCAGGAACAAGAAAAGGTTGTTCGCTCTGTCCATATCTATTCAATATAGTACTTAAAGTCTTAGAGCAATTAGACAGCTGAAAAAGAGCAAGGGAATACAAATTGGAAAGGCAGAAGTCAAAGTATCTTTATTTGCAGATGATATTATTTTATACATTAAAGACCCCAAAAATTCATTAAGAAACAGCTGATAAACACTTTCAGCACAGTATCAATATACAAAGCTAACAATAGAAAATCAGTATCCTTACAATGTACAAATGACAGACTGAGAAAGAAACCAGGGAAACAATACCTTTCACAGTAGCCTCAAAAGAAAAATACCTTGAGATAATTCTAACCAAGTAATTGCAAGACTTTGATAGTAAAAGCTTTAAGACATTGAGGAAAGAAATTAAAGATGATATCAGAAAATGGGATGATTTTCCATGCTCATGAATAGGTAGGATTAATATAGTGAAAATGGCCATCCTACCAAAAGTAATCTACAGATTCAATGCAATCTCCATCACAATTCTTCACAGATCTTGAAAGAAAAAAAATCCCAGCTTCATATGGGAACAAAAAGACCCAGGGTAATTCAAACAGTCTAGAATAATAAAAGAACTGCTGGAAGTATGACCACCCCGGTCCTCAAATAGTACTCCAGAGCTACAACAATAAAAATAGACCAATGAATTAAATTGAAGACCAAGACATAAATTTACATACCTATGGACACCTAATTTTTTATAAAGAAGCCAGAAATTGACACTGGAAAAAAAAAAAAAACACAGCATCTTCAAAAATGGTGGTGGTCAAACTGGATGGCCATGTGTAGAAGAATACAAATAAGTCTGTAATTATCTTAATGAACTAAGGATCTCAAAATAAGCCTAGATACTCTGAATTTGGTCGAAGATAAGGTGGGCAATAGCCTTGAACTCAATAACACACGAAAAGACTTTTTGAACAGAGCACCAATATCACAGGCACTAAGATCAACAATTGATAAATGGGCAGTCATGAAGCTAAAAAGCTTCTTTAAGGCAAAGGACACTGTCATTTGAAGAAAGGGAAAGCCTATAGAATGGAAAAAGATTTTAACCATCTCATAGAGATTTAAGATCTAAAATATATTTTTAGAACTCAGAAAAGTAAATATCAAAAATTTAAATAATACAATTTAAAATAAGTATGAATCTAAACAGAATTCTCAACAGGAATCTAATGACTGAGAAACACTTAAAGAAGTGTTCAATATCCTTAGCTATCAGGGAAATGGAAATCAAAACTACTTTGATATTCCATCTTACACCTATCAGAACTGCTAAAATCAAAAACTCAAATGACAGCTCATACTGACCATGATATGAACAAATGTTCATGGTCAAAATGGCCACCCTATGAAAAGCAATCTATAGATTCAACACAATCCCATCAAAATTCCAACCCAATTCCTCACAGAAATTGAAAACATAATCTTAAATTTCATTTAGAAACATAAAAAGCAAATACCTCAAACAATCCTGAACAACAATAGAAATGTTGGAGGTATCTCCGTCCTTGATTTTAAGTTGTACTACAAAACTATAGTAATAAAACAGTATCATGCTGGCATAAAAACAGACACATTGATCAATAGAAAGAATTGAGGACATATTAATAGGTACATGGATCTAACCATTAATAACCACTTAATTCTTAAGATATTTTTATTTTTATTAGTTACAGTTTATTTACTTTGTATCCCACCTGTAGCTCCCTCCCTCTTCCCCTCCCAATCCCACCCTCCCTCCCTCTTCTCTACCCTCCAGTCCACTGATAGGGGAGTTCCTCCTCCCCTTTTATCTGATCCTAGTCTATCAGTCCTCATCAGGAGTGGCTGCATTATCTTCCTCTGTGTGACCACTTGATTTTTAACAAAGAAAATAACAATACTCTTTAGAGAAAAGAGCATTTTCAACAAATGGTGGTGGTCAAACTTCATATCTATATGTACAAGAATGAAGTTAGATCCTTATCTCTCATCTTGTAAAACTCAACTCCAAATGGATCAAGGATCTCAACATAAGACATGATATCCTGAATCTGATTAAAATAAGAAAGTAGGGGATATGGTTGCATTTATAAGTACAAGAAAGATTTTTCTGAACAGGACTCCAACAATTGACAAATAGGATCAGGTGAAACTAAAAAGTTTCTGTACCTCAAAGGATACCGTCATTCAAGTGAAGAGGCAAACAACAGAATGGAAAAGAATCTTTACCAGCTATACATCAAGGTTATACAGATGTTAGTGTCTATATAAAGGGTTAGTGTCTAGAATATACAAAGAACTCAAAAAAACTAAACATTAAGAACACAACACAGGAGGGCCAAGATGGTGGTGCCGGGAAAACACCATGTCTGAGAAGCAGGACAACACACTCTGTGCAGCGACCAGGAGACTGAACTCTGGGCCCTAAAACAACAGCGATCGATCGTGTTTCCCAGGTGAGGGGAGGCTCCCACGGCGTGGGAATCGGTCGGGTCCACTCTCGGCTGCCCAGCCAGAACCCGGAAGAGATCCCGGGTAACGCGGGCTTTGGGTCTCCAGGCTGGTGCCGCAAGCCTGCGTGTCCCGATCACTTTCCCAGGCTGATTGGTGGGCACAAGGGTGCCTAAGGCTGGGAGTCCCAGTCGCAAAAAAAACCCCACGGGGAAGGAAAGTTGCCAGACTGGTCACGGGTCACCCAGTCTTTCCCTGGAAGGTCTCTCGGACCACCGGTACCTGCCGCCATCACAACTGAGCTCCCGCCGCGCACGGATTGCAGCTGCGTGCCCAGCTCAAAATCCCTACTCCCTCTTGGGAGGAGGCAAAAGGCGGCCAGCAGAATCTGCCACAGACCACATTGTCTGTACCCCAACCCGAGATCGGGGCTGAGAAAACCCAATCCTTTCGGGCACTCCCCCAAATGCCCCCATAACCCTGCCGCAGCGGAGCAGAAGGATAAAGAGGCGGACAGCGGCTTCACAGTGCCGGAACTCCAGTGCTGCCGGCTGCTCCTAGCAAACAAACTACAGCTCGGGATCTGGGACTGTGGTCATTCTACACGTCCTGAGATTCTCCTGGGTCCAGCGCAATAAGGTCTAGCAGCAAGTTCTATCACCGGCGCCCCCCCCCCCCGACCCCTGGCAGAGAAACGCCGGCTCAGGATCCAACTGAGAAGCCCCAAACCCTGCTGGCACTCCCCTGAGAGCACCTCCATAAGCTTGCCCTAGCAGAGGGGAAGGTCAGAGGGGAAGGACAGAGAGGCAGCCTGCCAAGGACACAGCACCCTCTCTCCAGCTCACCCAACGGCCCCTAGCAGAGAAACCCAAGCTCTGGATCTGAGGACACTCAACCCTACCTGGTACTCTTTCGGGATCAGCAAACATAGATTCTACTGCCAGGCTGCTTCTGGCAGAGAGGTCTGGGCCCAGGATCTGGAATTGAGTACACTCAACCTAACTCTTTCCCGCACCACCCAGGGACCAGTCAACATAACCCATCCTGGCAGAGGGAAAGGACAAAGAGGCAGCACACAGGAAAAGTGGACACCGAGTCCTGCGGCCACAGTGTCACAGAGCTGACTGTTAGCCTACCCGTTTACTCCCGAAGCAGGACTAAATCAGAGAGTAGTGAGCAAGGGGAACTCCTGTGCATTCCAACTGGTCCTGCAAGAGAGTGGGTGAGCCTTCTAGGGAGAGTTTGCCCCAGACCCAGGGCCTCTCCACAGAAACAACCAGACGAGATCCCTGCCACCCATACCCCTAGTGTGGGCATCATAAGGATTCTTGGGATAGTGACCCCAGCATTGAAGCCTCTACCTTACGGGTCCACCAGTGTAATCCAGGCAAACAATTCCTGGATCTCAGTCAGAACTGCCTAATAGTGGCTTGCAGGCCACTGCAATAGTCAGAGAATCCTCGCATGCACACTGCGCCCGCTAAAAGCTCACGCGAATAGCACCAGCGTCACACTCCTTACTTAGGCAAAACTGAAACCATAGTGCACACTCCCAAACCAGTGAACCTCTCTCATCTTACTGAAAAAACAGTCCAGAAAACAGAAAGAGAGGATCATAGCCCGAACTACAATCTCGAGGAACAAACAGTGAGGATTATAAATAACCAGATGGCTAGAGGCAGACGTAAGAACACTCCCAACAAAAATCAGGACATAATGACCTCACCAGCAACCCCACAAAAAAATGGACACTTCAATTCACTAGATATACAAGAAAACGACCTCAAAACTATGTTTCTCCAGCTGTTAGAGGCCCATAAAGATGAAATGAACAAAGCCCTCAGAGAAATAACCAAAGAAATCGAGACTAACCAAGAGGAAACAAATCATGCTCTAGAGAAATGACCACGAAAATTGAGGCAAACAGAGAAGAAATGCACAAAGCTCTCAAAGAAATGTCCACACAAATGAAGGCAAATAAAGAAGAAATAAACAAAGCTCTCATAGAAATACAGGCAATTATACCCAAAGAAGTAGAGGCACAATTAGTGATACATGGAGAGGAAACGAACAAAAAAATAGAAGCTATCATTGAAAAGCAGGAGTCCACATTCAAACAGATGAAGGAAATTGTGCAAGACATGAAAACAGAATTAGAATCAATAAAGAAAACGCAAATAGAGAAAAACCAGGAGCTGGAGAACATAGAAAAAAGATCAGGCACCACAAAGGTAAGCATCACCAACAGAATACAAGAGATGGAAGAAAGAATCTTAGGAGCCGAAGATACACTTGCGGAAATTGACACATCTCTCAAACAAAAAATAAAATCAGAAAAGTTCCAAACACAAAACATCCAAGAAATCAAGGACACCATGTAAAGACAAAACCTAAGAATAATAGGAGTAGAAGAAAAAGAAGACATCAGGCTCAAAGGTCCGGAAAATATTTTCAAGAAAATTATAGAAGAAAACTTTCCCAACTTAAAGAAGGAGATGGCCATAAACATACAAGAGGCCTACAGAACACCAAGTAGACTAGACCAGAAAAGAAATTCTTCACGTCACATCATAGTCAAAACACTGAACCTACAGAACAAAGAAAAAATTCTAAAAGCAGCAAGGGGAAAAGGCCAAGTAACATATGAAGGTAGACCTATCAGAATCACACCAGATTTCTCAACAGAAACTATGAAAGCCAGAAGGGCCTGGACAGAAATCATACAGTCCTTAAGGGACCACAGATTCCAACCCAGACTACTATACCCAGCAAAACTTTCAATCAACATAGACGGAGAATTCAAAATATTCCAAGACAAAACCAAATTTAAACAATATCTACATAGTAACCCAGCTCTACAGAAGTTACTAGAAGGGAAACTCCAAACCAAAGAAAACAACTACATCGAAGGAAACAGAGGAAATAGATAACTACACAACAAAAAAACAAAACAAGACAAGCAATGAAACTCAGTGACACCACCAACCCCACATCTAAAGTAAGTAACAATTGTTGGTCACTAGTTTCTATCAACATCAATGGACTCAACTCCCAAATAAAAAGACACAGACTAACAGAATGGTTGCGGAAACAGGATCCATCATTCTGTTGCATCCAAGAAACACACCTATGCAACAAAGATAAACACTACCTCAGAGTAAAGGGCTGGAAAAATGTCTTTCAAGCAAATGGTTCCAGAAAACAAGTGGGAGTAGCCATCCTAATATCTAATAAAATAGACTTTCAACCCAAGTTAATCAAAAAAGATAAGGAGGGCCACTATATTCTCATCAAAGGAAAAATCCACCAAGAGTACATCACAATCTTGAATATCTATGCCCCAAATACAAGAGCACCTACATTCGTAAATGAAACAATATTAAAACTTAAATCACACATTGATGCTAAAACCCTAATAGTGGGAGACTTCAACACTCCACTCTCACCAAGGGACAGATCAACTAGACAGAAAACAAATAGGGAAATAAAAACACAGAGACCCTAAATAAAATGGACCCTAATAGACATCTACAGATCTTTTCATCCAAACTCAAAAGAGTATACCTTCTTTTCAGCACCTCATGGCACCTTCTCCAAAATGGACCATATAGTTGGTCATAAAGCAAGCCTCAACAGATACAAAAAGATTGAAATAATCCCTTGTATTCTATCTGACCACCATGGACTTAAGCTGGACCTCAACAACAGAAATAACAAACAGCCTACACGCACATGGAAACTGAACAACTTGTTACTCAATGACAGCTGGGTTAAGGAAGAAATAAAGAAAGAAATTAAAGACTTCCTGGAATTCAATGAAAATGAAGGCACAACATACCCAAATTTATGGGACACATTGAAAGCAGTACTCAGGGGAAAATTTATAGCACTAAGTGCCTGCAAGAAGAAATTCATAACATCACATACAAACAACTTAATGGCCCAACTGAAAACCCTAGAAAAAAAAAGAAGCAGATACACCCAAGAGGAGCAGAAGGCTGGAAATAATCAAACTAAGGGCTGAAATCAATCAATTAGAAACAAATAAAACTATTCAAAGAATCAATGAAACAAAAAGCTGGTTCTATGAGAAAATCAACAAGATAGACAAACCCTTAGCCAAACTAACTAAAAAGCAGAGAGAATCTATCCAAATCAACAAAATCAGAGATGAAAAAGGTGACATAACTACAGACACTGAGGAAATTCAAACATCATTAGATCATACTACAAAAGCCTATATGCCACAAAATTTGAAAACTAAATGAAATGGACAATTTTCTTGATAGATTCCATCTTCCAACATTAAGTCAAGATCAGGTAGAAAGACTGAACAGCCCTATATCCCCCAAGAAAATTGAAGCAGTCATCCACAGTCTCCCCTCCAAAAAAAGCCCTGGGCCAGATGGTTTCAGAGCGGAATTCTACCAGACCTTCAAAGAAGTGCTCACACCAATTCTCCTCAAACTATTCCACAAAATAGAAACAGAAGGTACATTACCAAACTCATTCTATGAAGCAACAGTCACACTGATACCTAAACCACACAAAGACCCAACAAAAAAAGAGAACTTCAGACCTATCTCTCTTATGAACATTGACGCAAAAATACTCAATAAAATACTTGCAAACCAAATCCAAGAACACATCAAAGATATCATCCACCACGACCAAGTAGGCTTCATCCCAGGCATGCAAGGGTTCAACATACGGAAATCCATCAATGTAATCCACCACATAAACAAACTGAAGGAGAAAAACCACATGATCATCTCCTTAGATGCTGAAAAAGCATTTGACAAAGTCCAACACCCATTCATGTTTAAAGTCTTGGAGAGATCAGGAATGCAAGGCACATATCTAAACATAGTAAAGGCAATATACAGCAAGCCTATAGCCAACATCAAACTCAATGGAGAGAAACTTAAAGCAATCCTACTGAAATCAGGGACAAGACAAGGCTGCCCACTCTCTCCCTACCTCTTCAACATAGTACTTGAAGTCCTAGCCAGAGCAATAAGACAACTAAAGGAGATCAAAGGGATACAAATCGGAAAGGAAGAGGTCAAAGTGTCACTATTCGCAGATGATATGATAGTATATATGAGCGACCCCAAAAATTCAACCAGAGAACTCCTCCAGCTGATAAACACCTCCAGCAAAGTGGCAGGATACAAAATCAACTCAAAAAAATCAGAAGCCCTCCTGTATACCAAAGAGAAAAGGGCCGAGAAAGAAATTAGGGAAACAACACCCTTCACAATAGCCACTAATAACATAAAGTACCTTGGGGTGACACTAACCAAGCAAGTGAAAGACCTGTTTGAGAAAAACTTCAAGTCTCTGAAGAAAGAAATTGAAGAAGATCTCACAAGTTGGAAAGATCTCCAGTGCTCATGGATTGGTAGGATTAACATTGTGAAAATGGCCATCCTGCCAAAAGCAATCTACAGATTCAATGCAATTCCCATCAAAATACCAACTCAATTCTTTACAGACCTTGAAAAAAAAGATTCTCAGCTTCATATGGAGAAACAAAAAACCCAGAATCTCCAAAACAGTCCTGTACAACAACAGATCATCTGGAGGTATCTCCATCCCTGATCTTAAGCTGTACTACAGAGCAATAGTAATAAAAACTGCATGGTATTGGCATAAAAACAGAAAGGAGGATCAATGGAACTGCATAGAAGACCCAGAAATAAACCCACACACCTATGAATACTCGATTTTTGACAAAGCAGCCAAAACCATTCAATGGAAAAAAGACAGCATCTTTAACAAATGGTGCTGGTCCAACTGGATGTCCACATGCAGAAAAATGAAAATAGATCTATATTTATCACCCTGCACAAAACTAAAGTCCAAGTGGATCAAAGACCTCAACATAAAACCAGATACTCTAAATCTGTTAGAAGAAAAAGTGGGGAACAGCCTAGAACTCATTGGCACAGGAGACAACTTCCTGAACAGAACACCAACAGCACAGGCTCTAAGAGCAACAATCAATAAATGGGACCTCATGAAACTGAAAGGCTTCTGTAAAGCAAAGGACACTGTCATCAAAACAAAACGACTGCCTACAGACTGGGAAAGAATCTTCACTAATCGTTTATCTGACAGAGGACTAATATCGAGTATATACAAAGAACTAAAGAAGCTGAAAAGCAGCAAACCAAGTAATCCAATTAAAAAATGGGGAACAGAGCTAAACAGAGAATTCTCGACAGAGGAATATCGAATGGCAGAAAAACACTTAAAGAAATGCTCATCCTCATTAGCCATCAGGGAAATGCAAATCAAAACGACCCTGAGATTTCACCTTACACCCATCAGAATGGCCAAGATGAAAAACTCAAGTGACAACACATGCTGGAGAGGTTGTGGAGAAAGGGGAACCCTCCTCCACTGCTGGTGGGAATGTAAACTGATACAACCACTCTGGAAATCTATCTGGTGCTTTCTAAGACAATTAGGAATAGCGCTTCCTCAAGACCCAGCTATACCACTGCTAGGTATATACCCAAAGTTTGCTCAAGTACACAAAAGGGATATTTGCTCAACCATGTTTATAGCAGCTTTATTTGTAATAGCCAGAACCTGGAAACAACCCAGATGTCCATCAACGGAGGAATGGGTACAGAAATTGTGGTATTTTTACACAATGGAATACTACTCAGCAATCAAAAAGGAGGAAATCATGAAATTTGCAGGCAAATGGTGGGATCTAGAAAAGATTATCCTGAGTGAAATATCCCAGAAGGAGAAAGACAAACACGGTATATACTCACTTATATAGACCTATAAGATGTGATAAACATAATGAAATCTGTACACCTAAAAAAGATATTCAAGAGAGCGGACATGGAGTAAGATGATCAATCCTCATTTAGAAAGACAGATGGGATGTGCATTGAACGTGTGACAGGAGTCTACTGAGCGCATTTGAAAGACTCTAACTAGCAGTATTTTCAAAGCAAAGTCTCATGACCAAACCTTTGGCAGAGTACAGTGAATCATAAGAAAGAAGGGGAGTTAGTCTGATGGGGAAAGGATAGGAGCTCCACAAGGACCAAATATATCTGGGCACAGGGTCTTTTCTGAGACTGACATTCAACCAAGGACCATGTATGGATATAACCTAGAACCTCTGCTCAGATGTAGCCTGTGGTAGCTCAGTAACCAATTGGTTTCCCATATTGAGGGGAACAAGGACTATTTCTAACAGGAACTCAATGACTGGCTCTTTGGCCTCCCCAGCCCCCAAGGGAGGAGCAGTCCTGTTAGGCCTCAGAGGAGAGCTTTGCAGCCAGTCCTGAAGATACCTGATAAAACAGGATCAGATCAATGGGGAGGAGGTCCCCCCTATCAGTGGACTTGGCAAGGGGCACAGTGGAGATGAGGGAGGGAGGGAGGGACTGGGAGGGAATGAGGGAGCGGGACACGACTGGGATACAGAGTTAATAAAATGTAACTGATAAGAAAAAAAAATAATATTTAAAAAAAAGAACACAACACAAGGGGCTGGAGAGATGGCTCAGAGGTTAAGAGCACTGTCTGTTCTTCCAAAAGTCCTGAGTTCAATTCCCATCAACCACATAGTAGCGCACAGCCACCTATAAGGAGATCTGGTGCATAATGAGATCTTGTATATACATAATAAATAAATAAATCTTTAAAAAAAAAAAGAACACAACACAATTAAAAACAGGACATGGAATGAAACAGAGTTCTCAAAAGATAAAATGCAGTAGGCTGGAAAAAATAGTTTTTTCTCAATGTTCAGCATTGTTAGCCATCAGGAACATACAAATTAAAAGTATTTTAAGATTTAATATTGCCATAAGCAGAATAGCCAAGTTCAAAAGAGTGACAGTAGATGCTGACATGTATGTAGAAAAGGAAAATGCTTAGTCATTATTGGTGTGAGTACAAAATGCTGCAGTCACAATGAAAAGTAGCGTGGTGGTTCCTCAAAAATAAATAAATAAAAGAGAACCACCACATAATCCAGTTATACCACTTATTAATATATATCCAAGGGACTGTATATCTTATAATCCATGTTATACTTATAATCCATGTTCATTGTTTCTTTATTCACAATAGCCAGGAAACAGTAACGGCCATTAAATAGTGAACGGATAAGAAAAAGGTGGGACAGTCACACAATGGATGAAATGTTATTCACATGTTAAAAGAAATGAAACTATAAAATTTTCAGATAAATGGCTGGTTGCAGTGGTACATACCCATAGTATTCACTGAAGGATGCTGAGGCAGGAGGATCATGAGTTCCAGGCCAGCCAGAGCTATACATTTTTAAAGCTGGGTTGTGGTGGCACATGTCTTTAATCCCAGAACTCATGATTTCTGATTTAGAGGCCAGAATGATCTACAAAGCGAGTTCAAAGACAGCCAGAGCTACACACAGAGAAACCCTGTAAATGGATGGGGTATCATCCTGGATGAGGTAACCCAGACCCAGAAAGACAAACATAACATGTATTCTCTTGTATGTGGATATTAACTTTGAATCTTTATATTTGTGTGTTGTGTTTTGTTTATCCCTAGAAGTTGTGAAACCAGTAGTGGCCTAGGGGGAGAAGAGGATCTTTCAAGGGAAGGAATATAAAATATAGTGTTATAGAGGGGAAAAAAAATAATGGGACAGGAAGGATTAAATGGAGCAGGTAATGGAAAAACAGGAGAGGTGACAGAACATAGGGATGGGAACACTACAGGCATTTTGGAAAAGCCGTAGGAAACCTGCTACTGTAGATGCTTCCTAAGATAAATACATATGTATATACAAAAAGCTTAAGTCGAGTTACCTTGTAACAGGGGAGATAATATTCCAACTAAGCACCACATGCTATAAATTAAAAAACAAACAACAACAACAACAAAAAAAAAAAAACAGTACCAAGAATGGGTTACCTCTTTTTCAGTTGTTGGTCAATGGTGTTCCATAGTTCCCCAAGTGATTGTTACTGTTATTGATCTTGGTTACCCCCCCAGAAATTGATGGTAAGACTGACTCTATTGCAGAAGACACACATAATTGGGTTATAAAGATGGAATAATCAAGCTGATACTCATGTGGCGGCATCATCCCTATGGGATAGCTTTCCTAGTGCTGGAAGGTGCTGTTATGCACGCTACCAGAGAAGAAAAGTAATCATCAGTGTTAACCAGCTGTGAACCTGTTAATCTATAAAAAGGATTGGTCTGGAAAGATATGCCCACCACCCAATGTTATTAGGGTAATCAACCAGTTTCTGATCATATTTAAGGCCTGGGAACCCATACCTAGCACCATTAACAGGACCAAGAACCTGTGGCTAGATAAGTCATAGATCCAAGGGAGGAACCTTCTACTCTTATTTTGCTAAAATGAACACAGTATTAAAGCCACCCCTAATAACTTATTGCTATACCCATACATCAGTGCATCTCTCAACTCTCATCAGAGAAGCTTCTTGTGGAAGATGGCATTTAACAGAGAACAACAACTGGTCAGCAAGTAGAGAATAGGAGACTGCAGAGTGCTCAGCCCTTAATATAACATTTAATTCGCACCTCTATTCTAAGGGTCAGGGATTGTCACAGAAGAGGAGACAAAAAGTTAAGAGCCAAAGGCCAAGGGAACAGTGTTTTCCAGGTATAACAGCAAAGTTGCATATATAAAGTCAGCAACTGTAACAGTATGCATAAGACCTGTGCAAACTCAAGCTAGAAAAAAAGACTTAATATGGAAGGTAAAAAGGTTGGCATTAAGTCTCACTCCTATTTGCAGAACTGCTGACATTTGGTAGCTACTGGAAGAAGACTCTGTTTGTTTGTTTGTTTGGTTGGTTGGTTGGTTGGTTGGTTTTTAAATGGTAGGATGACCACATCCAAGGGTAGGCACCCCACACAAGAGTAGTTGAAGAATACAGTTTGGACTCCATGAATCTTAAAATAGAAAGAGTAGATAAATTTGGGTGGTTAGGGAGGTGGGGGTGGACCTGGGAGTGGGTGGAATTATATGATCAAAATAAATTGTATGTAAAGCCTTGAAAATTAATTAAAATATTAAATTTTAAAAAGACAAGAAGAATATAAGTGATAGACTAAAGAACAGTTATGCATCATGAATATCTGAATTAAAGCAATGGCCATATGGAATGGGGACAAAGGTGCAAATGACATGACATTAGAGAGAAAAGGATGAACAAGGTTTTGTAACTGAACTGATACAAGATTAAATAAATATGAACAAATTCTGGTTATAACATCAGTTAATATTGCCATATCCCAAACTAAGATTTCTGTTTCTTGTTATATGTGTGATAAAATCCAACCTCTTCAGATGGCACAAAAGACCTTCCTTTATTTTTGATGAAAGACTAATGCCTTCAAGAATAAAGGTTGCATCTTTCCTTTTTTAAAAAAAATCATTTTATGTTATTAATTCATTTATTTTTATGTATGCCTGTGTATATACATGCCACATCAAGTGTATAGCACTCAGAGAACAATTTGCAGGAGTTCACTGTCTTTCCAGGAATCAAACTCAGGTCATCAGGTTTGATTATAGGCACATTTTAACCACTGATACACTTCTCCTACCCTAGATATAATACCTTTCACCTATGACTCCCCAGAACTTAGTTTTGAGCATGACCATGGTGGGTATTCAATTAATTTTCAATAGAATGAATGAGGAAGAAAAATGTGGAAAAATAAAGTGTGAGAAGACAGGTGTTGGCTACATAAAATAACAAGCTCATTACATCATTTCAGTACCAGAAAGTGATTCTTATCGGCATCTTCTTCATTAAGTTTCCCTGAAATAAACCCCCAGCAGGAGTCCCAAAAAGAAAAATTCACTTAATCATATCCAAGACACAAGAACATTCTTTCTCTCCAACCCCTACTTACGATTTCTTCAGACAGTTAGCTGTAGAAAGAATCAGCCATGGAGTCATAACAATACCCTGGCAATTTCCAGGCATAGATGCCAGCCATGGTAAGTTAATATTGTTATCCAATGATGGTAGTTCTTTAATTGTTGCATTTGAATTCACATTCTGTCCCTCAATTTGGAACACTGGAAAAGGGTATGATAGGAATAAGAATGAATGAACATAACATTAAAAACCTTTTCAATGCTGATGATCTTTCTCATATTTTAGTTAATCTACTCAAATTCAGCTAGAAAGTTTCTGTTGCATATTCAATGTGGCTTAACTTCCTTCACATGTGTCATTTTTTTGTATGTGAGTAGATATAAGTGTTATATTTCCACCATGACCACAACCTGATGCTACATCTCTTCTCCCTCTTCTACATTTACACATCCTCTTTCCTTCCTTTCACTTTCTTCTCTCTCCCATGACTTTCTCACCTGCTTTTTTAATTCCTCTGCATCAGACAGGACATCTTTGCCTACTTTTCCTTGCACAAATCTTGTTTTAGTTTGGTGTAAATGTTCAGAGAAGAGAATGAGAGGGGGTGGAGAAGGAGGAGGTTGAACTAATTCAGAAAGGGACAAGGAAAATGGGGAAAAGAAGAACAGGATAATGGTCTTTGGACATAGAAAGGAAAGAATACATAAGGATGCCCAGGTAGCTATGACTTACGAGCACAGCTGTCGCCAACAAAACACAAAATAAAGTAAAGCCAAAGTAGAGCCTTCATTCTGGTTCAACTGGCAAGATCTGTGTTGTGGAAATCCCGAGGCAACAGCAGTTCTAATATACTCTAGAAGCAGAGTTCAAAGGTTATGGAATGTATGACATCATAAAACCTACTATGAGATTCATACCCTTGTAACCTCCTTAAAATGCTTAAGATAGGGAACTAGAGACAGCAGCATAGTTAAAAATTAAGCATTATTTCATGTTTAAATTTTTGGGGCTTTTTTATGATTTATATGGTTAGAGAAGAGCTGATATTTGTCCCAGACTACTGTGAGAAGCTCATTTCTCTAGTGCATAGAATGAGTGATTATGATACTACTAGCATTTTTGGGGTAGTTCCCACAAAGCTTCAGTCTTCATTGAATAAGCTAGTACGTTCTAAACATGGTTTACACTTCTTTCTTGCAGATTTTATGATGATTCACATACTGTTGCCAGTTGTTTAGGTGCATAATCTGCCATCTTGGTTTCACTGTATTTTTAAAAATTATGAAACAGATCAGTAAAGAAAAATTAGTTTATTCCTAACCTAGCCAAATCAGGGTGAGTAAGAAACCTAATTTTCTCCCCGACATGCCTGTGATTGTCATATAATTTCTAGAATGTCATGGAAAAAAAGGGTAGAAAATATGTATACTCAAGTTTGGGGAAGGTTACCCAGTCCTTTCCTAAGTAAAAGAGAATGTAGGCCTGTGTTTTCCAGTTTGCTATTACAGAGACCGTTTTTCATTTGTCCTAGCCAAGGATAATGGGGATCTTTTTAATTTCTATTTTATTTTTATTAATTAAAGTTTATTCGTTTTATGTATCCCAGCTGTAGTTCCCTCCCCCATCTCCTTCCAATCCCATCCTCCCTGCCTCTTCTTCTCCTATGCCCCTCCCCCTGTCCAATGACAGGGGAGGTCCTCCTCCTCTTCCCTCTGACCCTAGTCTATCGGGTCTCATCAGGAATGGCTTCATTGTCTTCCTCTGTCCACTGGCAAGGCTGCTCCCTACTCAGATGGAGGTGATCAAAGAGCCAGCGCCTGAGTTCATGTCAGAGATGGTCCCTGTTCCTATTACTGGGGAATCCTCTTGTACACTGAGCTGAGCTGCCATTGGCTACAGCTGTGCAGGGGTTCTAGGTTATGTCCATGGATGGTCCTTGTTTGGAGTATCAGTCTCACAAAAGAGCCCTATGTCCAGATATTTTGGTTCTGTTGCTCTCCTTGCTGAGCTCCTGTCCCCTCCAGGTCTTTCTGTCTTCCCCTTCTTTCATAATATTCCCTGCACTATGCCCAAAGTTTAGCTATGAGTCTCAGCATCTGCTTTGATACTCTGCAGGTAGAGTCTTTCAGAAGCCCTCTGTGATAGGCTCCTGTCTTGTTCCTTGTTTACATCCTCTTCCCATTGGCCTTTCTGAATGAGGATCACACATCTTACCCAGGGTCCTCTTTCTTGCTTAGCTTCTTTAGGTGCACAGATTTTTAGCATGTTTATCCTATATTATAGGTTTAATACCCACTTATAAGTGAGTATATGCCATGCAGGTCTTTCTGCTTCTGGGATACCTCACTCAAGATGACCTTTTCTAGATATGACCATTTGCCTGCAAATTTCATGATTTCCTTGTTTTTAATTGCTGAGTTGTATTCCATTGTGTAAATGTACCACAATTTCTGTATCCATTCCTTAGTTGAGGGACAGCTAGGTTGTTTCTAGCTTCTGGCTATTACAAATAAAGCTGCTGCAAACATGGTTGGGCAAATGTCCTTGTTGTATACTTGAGCGTGTTTTGGATATATGCCTAGGAGTGGTATAGCTGGATCTTGAGGAAGCATTATTCATAATTGTCTGAGAAAGCACTAGATTGATTTCCAAAGTGGTTGTACAAATTTACATTCCTGCCAGCAATGGAGGAGGGTTCCTATTTCTCCACATCCTCTCCAGCATGTATTGTCACTTGAGTTTTTTATCTTAGCCATTCTGATGGGTGTGAGGTGAAATCTCAGGGTTGTTTTGATTTGCATCTCCCTGATAGCTAAGGACATTGAACATTTCTTTAAGTGTTTCTCTGCCATTCTATATTCCTCTACAGAGAATTCTCTCTTTAGATCCATATCCCATTTTTAATTGGGTTACTTGATTTGTTGCTTTTAAACTTCTTGAGTTCTTTATATATTCTGGATATCAGCCCTCTGTCAAATATAGGGTTGGTGAAAATCCTTTCCCAGTCTGTAGGCTGTCATTTTGTTCTGATGACAGTGTCTTTTGTTTTACAGAAGCTTTTCAGTTTCATGAGATCCCATTTATTGATTGTTGATCTTAGAGCCTGTGCTGTTGGTGTTCTGTTCAGGAAGTCGTTTCCTGTGCCAATGAGTTCTAGGGTTTTCCTCACTTTTTCTTCTAACTGATTTAATGTGTCTGGTTTTATGTTGAGGTCTCTGATCCACTTGGACTTCAGTTTTGTGCAGGGTGATAAATATGGATCTATTTTCATTTTTCTGCATGTAGACATCCAGTTGGACCAGCACCATTTGTTGAAGATGCTATCTTATTTCCATTGAATAGTTTTGGCTTCTTTGTCAAAAATCATGTATCCATAGGTGTGTGGGTTTATTTCTGAGCCTTCTATTTGGTTTCATTGATCCACCATTCTGTTTCTATGCCAATACCATGCAGTTTTTATTACTATTGCTCTGTAGTACAACTTGAGATCGGGGATGGAGATACCTCCAGATGATCTGTTGTTGTACAGGATTGTTTTGGAGATTCTGGGTTTTTTGTTTCTCCATATGAAGCTGAGAATCTTTTTTTTCAAGGTCTGTAAAGAATTGAGTTGGTATTTTGATGGGAATTGCATTGAATCTGTAGATTTCTTTCTGCAGGATGGCCACTTTCACTATGTTAATCCTACCAATCCATGAGCATGGGAGATCTTTCCATCTTCTGAAATCTTCTTCAATTTCCTTCTTCAGAGACTTCAAATTATTTTCAAAGAGGTCTTTCATTTGCTTGGTTAGAGTCTCATCAAGGTACTTTACATTATTAGTGGCTATTGTGAATGGTGTTGTTTCCCAAATTTCTTTCTTGGCCCTTTTGTCTTTAATATACAGGAGGGCTTCTGATTTTTTTGAGTTAATTTTTTTTTATTTTCATGTATTGTTTTTTTATTGATTATATTTAATGAGATGGTATAATTATTATTTCCCCCCCTGGTCTTTACAGTAGTAGTTAAAATTCTCCAGAAAGACAAAAGCCAATAGAAATTTTACACACACACACACACACACACACACACACGCACACACACACACACATTGATTTTCATGTGTAGCTTACAAAGTCTTAGCAGTTCCTGAAATCTGTATTCTGTATTCTGAGAAACACCCTCACAAACATGCCTGGAGTACTGTCTAGCCATGGAGCTAGGCAGCCTGCAGCCCAGACATGTTGACACATGATATTGGTACCCTATTTTTTTTTTCAGAAATAAGTTGTATTTAGTCCATTTTAGAGCAAAGAAAATTCCCCGTTAGAGGATTGAGGGAGGGTTTTGTCCAAGTTTGTGCAAGTTCACTCGCGAGGGGTTAATTTGGAACCAGCAGAGAAGGCTTCTGAGTTCTAGTATAAAATCATCTTCAGACTGTTGCCAGCAGAGACTCTACAGCATCTCTAATTATGATGAGCCAGAGTTCTTTTTAAGAAATTGATATTCTGGGCTGTAGAGATGGCTTAATGTTGAATAGAGCTTACTGCTCTCTTGGAAGAACAGAGTTCGAATCCCAGCACCCACATGTTTGCTAGCAACTATCTGTCATTCCAGTTCTAGGAAAGCCAATATCTCTTTTGGCTTGAGTTAATTTTTTATCCAGCCACTTTGCTGAAGGTGTTTATCAGCTGAAGGAGTTCTCTGGTTGAATTTTGGGGGTTGAACATGTATGCTATCATATCATCTGTGAATAGTGATACTTTGACCTCTTCCTTTCAGATTTGTATCCAGTTGGTCTCCGTTAGTTGTCTGATTGCTCTAACAAGGACTTCAAGTACTATGTTAAAGAGATATGGAGAGAGTGGGCAGCCTTGCCTTGTCCTGATTTCAGTGGGATTGATTTAAGTTTCTCTCCATTGAGTTTGATGTTGGCTATAGGCTTGCTGTATATCGCCTTTACTATGTTTAGATATGTGCCTTGTGTCCCCGATCTCTACAAGACTTTAAAGATGAATGGGTGTTGGATTTTGTCAAATGCTTTTTCAGCATCTAAGGAGATTATCATGTGGTTTTTCCCCTTCAGTTTGTTTATATGGTGGATTACATTGATGGATTTCCATATATTGAACTATCCCTGCAAGCTGATATGAAGCCTACTTGGTCATTGTGGATGATATCTTTGATGTGTTCTTGTATTCCGTTTGCAAGTATTTTGTTTAGTATTTTTGCATCAATGTTCATAAGAAAGATAGTCTGAAGTTCTCTTTTTTGTTGGGTCTTTGTGTGATTTAGGTATCAAGGTGCCTGTGGCTTCATAGAATGAGTTTGCTAATGTTCCTTCTGTTTCTATTTTGTGGAATAGTTTGAAGAAAATCGGAGTTAGCTCCTCTCTGAAGGTCTGGTAGAATTTTGCACTGAAACCATCTGGCCCTGGGCTTCTTTTGGAAGGGAGACTTTTGATGACTGCTTCTATAGGGGATATATGACTATTCAATCTTTCTACATGATCTTGATTTAATTTTGGTAAATGGAATCTATAAAGAAAATTTTCCATTTTATTTATTTTTTTCAACTTTTGTGGCAGATAGGCTTTTGTAGTAAGACCTAATGATTGTTTGGATTTTCTCAGTGACTGTTGTTATGTCCCCCTTTTCGCTTCTGATTTTGCTGATTTGGACAGTTTCTCTCTGTCTTTTAGTTAGTTTGGCTAAGGGCTTGTCTATCTTGTTGATTTTTTCAAAGAACCAGCTCTTGGTTTCATTGATTCTTTGAATTGTTTTATTTGTTTCTAATTTATTGATTTCTGCCCTGAGCTTGAATATTTCCAGCCATCTACTCCTCTTGCGTGTGTCTGCTTCTTTTTTTTCTTCTAGTGCTTTCAGTTTCAGCTATTAAGTTGCTTGTTTGTGATGTTTCAAATTTCTTCTTGAAGGCACTTAGTGCTATGAACTTTCTTTCCTCTTAGCACTGCTTTCACTATGTTCCATAAGTTTGGGTATGTTGTGCCTTCATTTTCATTGAATTCTAGGATGTCTTTAATTCTTTCTTTATTTCTTCCCTAACCCAGCTGTCATTGAATAGCAAGTTGTTCAGTTTCCATGTGTGTGTAGGCTTTTTGCTATTTCTGTTGTTGTTGAGGTCCAGTTTTAGACCATAGTAGTCAGATAGGACACAAGGGATTATTTCAATCTTCTTGTATCTGTTGAGGCTTGCTTTGTGACCAACTATGTGGTCCATTTTTGAGAAGGTGCCATGAGGTGCTGAAAAGAAGGTATACTCTTTTGAATTTGGGTGAAAAATTCTGTAAACATCTATTAGGTCCATTTGATTTAGGGTCTCTCTAAGTGTCTTATTTCCCTGTTTAGCTTCTGTCTTGGATCATCTGTTCCTTGGAGAAAGGGGAGTATTGAAGTCTCCCTCTATTAAGGTGTTGGGATAGTTGTGCAATTTAAGCTTTAATAATGTTTCATTTACAAATATAGGTGGTCCTGTATTTGGGGCATAGATGTTCAAAATTGTGATGTCCTCCTGGTGGATTTTTCCTTTGATGAGAATGAAGTGCCCCTCCTCATCCTTTTCTATTAATTTTGGTTGAAAGTCTATTTTATTAGATATTAAGATAGCTACCCCTGCTTGTTTTCTGGGTCCATTTGCTTGAAAAACATTTTTCCAGCCCTTTACTCTGAGGTAGTGTTTATCTTTATTGCAGAGATGTATTTCTTGGATGCAGCAGAATGTTGGATCTTGTTTCAGTAACCATTCTGTTAGACTGTGTCTTTTCATTGGTGAGTTGAATCCATTGATGTTGATAGATAATAGTGACCAATGAATATTATTTCCTTTTATTGTGGAGTTGGTGGTGTTACTGTGATTCATTGCTTGTTTTCTTTTAATTTTTGTTGGGAAATTATCTGTATCCTATGTTTTCTTGGGTATAGTTGTTTTCTTGTATTGGAATTTTCCTTGTAGTGTCTTCTGCAGGGCTGGTTTGCTGTGTAGATATTGCTTAAATTTAGTTTTGCCATGGAATATTTTGTTTTCTCCATCTATGTTGACTGAAAGCTTTGCTAGGTATAGTAGTCTGGGTTGGCATCTGTGGTCCCTTAGAGTCTGCCTAACATCTGCCCAAGCCCTTCTGGCTTTCATAGTTTCTGATGAGAAATCTGGTGTGATTTTGATAGGTTTATCTTTATATGTTACTTGGCCTTTTTTCCTTGCTGCTTTTAATATCTTTTCTTGTTCTGTAGATTTAATGTTTTGACTACAATGTGACGTGAGGAGTTTCTTTTCTGGTCTACTCTACTTGGTGTTCTGTAGGCCTCTTGTATGCTTATGGACAGCTCTTCCTTTAAGCTGGGAAAATTTTCTTCTATGATTTTTCTGAAAATATTTTTTGGACCTTGAAGCCTGGAATTTTCTTTTTCATCAATTCCTATTATTCTTAGATTTTGCCTTTTCATGGTGTCCTTGATTTCTTGGATGTTTTGTGTTTGGGACTTTCCTGATTTTACTTTTTCTTTGAGAGAAGTATCAATTTCTGGAAGTATATCTTCAGCACCAGAGATTCTCTCTTTCATCTCTTGTATTCTACTGGTGATGCTTACCTTTGTGGTTCCTGATGTTTTCTCTAAGTTCTCCAACTCCAGGGTTTTCTCAGTTTGTATTTTCTTTATTGATTCTAATTGTGTTTTCATGCCTTGAACCATTTCCTTCATCTGTTTGAATGTGGATTCCTGTTTTTTTTTTATGATGGTGTCTTTTTGTTGTTGTTCACTTCCTCTCTATATGCCACTATTTGTGCCTCTACTTGTGCCTCTATTTGTTTGGTTATAATTGCCTGTGTTTCTTTGAGAGCTTTGTTCATTTCTTCTTTATTTCTCTCCATTTGTGTGGTTATTTCTTTGAAATATTTGTTGTTTCTTCTTAATGTGCCTCTAATAACTGATAAGCACAGTTTTAAAATCATTTTCCTGTGTTTCCAATGAATTGGAATATCCATTTATTTGGGGGGTTGCTGGTGAAGCCATGATGTCCTGATTTTTGTTGGATGTGTTCTTACGCCAACCTCTGGCCTTTTGCTTATCTGTAACCTTCACTGTTTGTTCCTGGATTCTGCAATTCAAACTGGTACCTTCTTTCTCTGGTGTCTGGAGAATTCTTCAGGAATATGAGAGAGGTCCAGTGGTTTCAGCGTGTGTGTTGGTGTTTCAGCTGTACCTAACAGAGGAAAGTCCGTGGGCGCAGAAGGACAAATGCGAGCAAGCGTGTGTGTGGAAGTGTGCCTTGAAGAACAGGGTACTAGAGAATGTAGAAACCTGGAGTGTGAGGCAGGGGTGCCTTGCAGACACTGAAGGAGTTGCAGGCACTGACGGTAAGGTACTGGTGGTGACTGAGGGTGCAATTTGCTTGTGCAGATTCCCTGAATACTTCAGTGGCCTACAGACTACTGGTATTCAGCTCTGACTGAGCTCTAGGAGTTATTTGCCAGAACTCCACTGGTAGACCCGCAGAACAAGGGCTTCAATACTGATAACACTGTCCCAAGAATCCCTCTGTTTCCCACAGTGGGTGTGTGGGTGGGAAGGATCTGATTTCTAGCTGCTAGCTTAGAAGGACACTGGATCTGGGGCTCTGCAGGCTCTTGAAGGCTCTCTCACTCTCTAGAAGTTCAAATCAGAAAGCACAAGGATTCTAGCTTTTCTCTACTCTCAGGTTTGGGCCTGCTGGAGCAAATGTGGGTGTACAAGCTCCGTCAGCTCAGTGGTGCTGCAGCCACCAAACTTGGAAGTCCAAGTTCTGTGGGAGGCTGATTCAGGTACCTGCTGGAAAGTCCTGGGTAGCCACAAGAGTGGTCCACAGACCTAGGTGGCCTGGCGAGCCTGGTATACCTGGGTGGTTTGGTGGATCTGGTGGACTTTGGTGGCTCTACAGCTGGCTGTCCACCACTGAGGGATTGGGCGGCCGGTACAGTCACTGGCTGGGAGACTCTGCAGGGTCCATACAGCCACTCACAGACTCGGTTCCTGAAAAGCTGGTACAGTGCATCTGAGACCTGGAAAGCTAGTACAGCTGGCAGCCTCACCTGAGGAGCTGGGAACCCCACCTCTACTGTCTCAGTCCCCAGGCAGTGAGTTCTGTGCTCAGAGTCTTTGGCATTGTGGGCCGGCTCCACTGAAGAGGAAGGAGGTCTGAAAAGGGAAAGTGCAAGGGGTTCTAATGTTTGCCACTCTCTGACCCCAGAGAAGTCCGCAGGTGACCTGAATCTAAATGGTCTCAGCTCATGTGATGTCCTCTCTCATTCAGGAAGCTTCAGTATTGATTTTGTGGCTTCAGCTGCCCCTCCACTCACCAATTTAAGAGTTTCAGATCCTCTGCCTCACAGATACAGTATGCGTTGGTCGCCGCCATCTTGGATCCTCCTAGTGTTGTTCTTATGATTGATAAAGGTTCTGAGTAGTTGGAGGAAGGGGAGCCAGAGATGAATATGATCAAGATACATTGTATATATGCATAAAGTTTTCAAAAAATAAATTAAAGGAAAAAATTGGGGGAAGAAAAGAGGTGTGGCATGGACCCAGGAGATAGCTCAGAAGGTTGATTGGTTGATTGATTAATTGATTGATTGATTGATTGATTCACTTTACATCCCATTCGTAGTTTAAAGAGGTGTTAACTAATTGGAGAGACTTGGTCATGAGGCCTTGAAGGAAATAACTGGATATCAGCTCCTCTCTTTTCCTTTTCTCCTGTGTCCCAGCAATCAGGTGAGTCATTTTCTACCTTACCTGGATAGAAAAGTAAATGAATGGCCATTTTAAAAGAGAAGGAAGAGGCATGAAAGAAATAACAAGAAGCCAGAATAATTCCAAGAAGTAATTGCTAGTGTCAGGGTTCTGAGACTGTTTTACTTTCTCAATACAGGTAGAATATTTGGAGTTTATTAAGACCTATAGTTGAGCATCAAAGAAAAAGGATATATGGGTGACTTTTTAAGAAGTGCAGTCTTACCAAGGAGACAGATCAAGACAAGTAAGTGACCTGACTTGAATAAATTGAGAATTTTAGAGTTTGTCACACATGTTGACAATGAGAATTGATTGTTCTTTTTAATAAACATGTTATTTTTGTCTTAGCTAATGGGAAGGTCAAGTTCCACGATGAGAAGGTGACTACAGGAGCATCTTTTTCCTTGAAGCTGATAGCCTTAGTAGAAATTGGGGGGGGAGGGGTAGCAAGAGAATGGCATCTGTCAAGACTTTATCTGACTTGTCAAGACACATCTGACAAGTGAAGAAGTGTAATTTGTGTCCATATTCAGTCATAAGTATGTTGGAATAGATGATAAGTTCAGCAAGATATGGTTTCCACTGGAAATGTGTATGAAGGGAGACTATCAGTTGGATCTATTTAAATGAAGTAGCTGGGTATGCACTGCCAAATCAGTTAGGAGTTAATGGTTAGCAAAGTCAGAAGTCCTCTACAAGAGCATAGTTTCATTTGATGTGAAAATGAGCCTTTTAGAGAAGGTGATAATGAACATGACAATTTGCTAATATGGTATATAACACATCATTCTTTGAGCTTTAAATGATATTGAGACCTTCAGTAAAGTTTGTTAGGGTTCTTAAGAGCAACTGTGACAAAAGTGATTGTGAGCATCCAGGAATAGAGTTACCCCAGACTTTGGTAGGAACTTGTTAAGTAGTTTAATGGTCTATAATAAAGACTATAAACAGGAACTTTAAGGTTCCAGATAGGACTGGGACACTTGGTGTTCTGATGTTTAAATATGCTGTTCCTAGACAGGGTATGGTGGTTCAGTGGTCCCTACAGGCTCATATGTTTGAATGCCTGGTCAACATTTAGTGAAACTGTTTTGGAAGAATTGGGTGTAGACTGGTTGGAGGAGGTGTGGCCTTATTGGAGGTGTGTCATTGAGAATGGGCTTTGATGTTTCAAAAGCCCATACCAGGCCTAGTCACTTTCTCTCTTTCTTTCTCTCACTCTCCCCCGTGAATTAGGATGTAAACTCTAGGTGATGCTCCAATGCCAGGGATGTTTCCCATCATGACATTTGTGGTGCTTTTAATAAAAAATAGCCCTTGTAGGTCCATAGGCAATCGCAGTATTAAGAGATGTGGTCTTTTGGAGGAAATGTGCCACTTGTGGTGGGCTTTAAGGACTAAAATGCTCAAGCCAAACCTATTGTAAGTGTTTCTTCCTGTTGCATGTTGATCCAGATGTAGAACTCTCACCTATCTCTCTAGCACCATGTCTACCTACATGCCACTATGCTTCCTGCCATAAGAATAATGAATTAAACCTCTGAACTGTAAGCTAGCCTCTAATAAAATGTTCTCATTATCAGAGTTGCTGTGGTCATAGTGTTGCTTCACAACACTAGACATCCTGAGATAATAATAATGGAGTAACCTTCTGTGCTGGCTAGTTTCGTGTCAACTTGACACAAGCTAGAGTCATCTGAAAGGAAGAAATCTCAACTGAGAAAATGCCTCTATACTATCTGGCTGTAAGGCATTTCTTAATTAGTGACTGATGGGGGAGGGCCCACACTATTGTGGGTAGTGCCATCCTTGGGCTGATGCTCCTGTGTTCTATAAGAAAGAAGACTGAGCAAGCTATGAGGAGCAAGCCAGTAAGCAGAACCCTTCCATGGATTCTGAATCAGCTCCTCCCTCCAGGTTCGTACCCTGCTTGAGTTCTTCTCCTGACTTCTTCAATAATAAACAGTGAAATAGAAGTGTAAACCAAACAAACCCTTTCCTCCCCACGTTGCTTTTTGTTTCTGGTGTTTCATCATAGCAATAGCAGCACTAAGACACTTCCTAAAACTGTAAGTAAATTCCCAGTTAAATGCTTTCTCTTATAGCTTGCATTGGTCATAGTGACTCCTCACAGCAACTGAAGCATAACTAAAATGAAATTTGGATCAGGGAGCAGGGTATTGCTGTGACAGACCTGATCATGCTGTTTGTTGAAGGAATATGGAAGAATTTGGAGCTCTGATCTCGAAAAGAGTTTGGATACTTTTCCTGGGGATTAATGAGCCATCCTAGTAGAAGCATGGAAGATATTAGTGATGTGGACTATGCAGGCCTAGCTCAAGAGGGTTCATGGAGGAAGAACGAATACTAACAAGCAGCCTGAAGACCATTCATGTGATATTTTGGCAAAGAATGTAGCTTTCTGTCATCCTAAAAATCTGCCGAAGGCTAAATTAAAAAGTTTCTGACTAATATCATTGGCAGAGAGGATTTCAAGACAGCCTAGTAGTGACTGGTCACGTGGATATTAAGTTTTAAACCCCAGAAAAAAGCATTAAAGGTACCTATTTCACACATTCAAGCAGACCTGGCCTCCAGATTCTCTCAGCATCCCTCAGTCTCTACCTATTACAGGATGCGGTTGGCACGCCCTTCCCTCTACTCTGAAATCTCCAGCCCCGGGCTGGGCTCTCCTTCCCCCAGAGGTTCTTCCCTATACAATCCAGACATTTTGGTTACCCGACCTTTTGTACCTTTGGGCTCCTGGTTGTTGTACTTGGCTCCTCTCTTTCCCTTACTGCTCCCCCACTGCACACATGGTTTAGGGTTATGACCAGTCTGGACTCTCCCAGATGTGTCTACCTCTGGCTATGCTCTACCATATATCTATAATAAACTTTCTCTTCCACCATACCTAGAGGCAGTCATGTGCTTCCCTTCCTTTCTTTTCTTATTCAGTTTTTAATGATCACTCTTATGCAGAGCTACAACAAAAATGGGCAAGTGGATCAAAGAGAAATAAAAAATAAATGTACGGTTTGAAGAGAAAAAAAAAAAGAGCACCAGGGAATGTAATGTTGAAGCCAAGTCCTGTGCTCAAAGAGATAAAAAAAAAAAAAAATCAAAGAAAGGCCTAATTCAAAATGGAATAAAGGAAGTGGTGCCCTAAGAGTAAGACCATACCCAGCTAAATTTCCAACTTATGAAAAAGAATTAAAGGAAAGATTAAGCAGCAAAGGAAACCATCATCAACAGAAAGCTGACACAAATGTAATTCATGGAAGAGGTCAGATTTCAGCCCTAACAAGCCAAGAAACTTGGAAACTCTGGCCACGTAGTTTTGGATTTAGAGTCAGAAAGGAAATAGGAAAAGGGCTGGTAATCTTCCTCTACAGTTAAGAAAAGCCACTGAGACCAGGCATGTAACAGGAGAGTCCTTGCATAGAAGTCTGGAGAAACCATTATGTGAAGCTTTTAATGGTGAAGCCCAGACTGTCTCGGAGACACCAATATGCTGGAGATGCCAGAGTCATAGCATATCTGCTAAAGAGAGCTTCAGACAGCGTGTGAAACCAGCAAAAGAGACAGAAGGGTGTTATAATCAACAAAGCTGGAAGCAAAGCCATCTAATAAACCCTTTGACATCAGACATGGAATTGCGGGGATTGGAGTTTGTCCTGCTGGTTTTCAGTCTTACTTCATCCAGTATTTCTTCACTATGTCTCCTTCCCTCCCTATTCCATGCCATTGGATGCTGGAAGTATGTAATCTACTTTCTTATGTGATTTTAGAGGTTACAATTAAGAGATGGCCTTGAGTCTCAAAAGATTTGGGCTTTTAAGTGGTCTTGAACTATTAAAGGCTATGAGAACTTCTGAAGTAGGCATTTTGCTTCATGATATGGCTATAAGATTATGTGTCCAGGGAGTGGAAATGCGGTGGTTTGAATGAGAATGTCCCATGTCCCTGTATGTATGAAGGCTTGCCCCTCAGTTAGTGGAACTTTTTGAGAAGGATCAGGAGGTGTGATATTGGAGAAAGTATGGCCTTGTTGAAGGAGGTCTATAACTGGAGGTGGGCCTTGAGGTTTCAACCCCCCCCCCACCTCCTACCTGCAGCTCAGGATGTAAAGCTCTCAGCTGCTGTTCCAGTGCCTTGTCTGTTTGCTTCCAGCCATGGTGATTGTGGACTAACCCTCTAAAACTGTAAGCAAGCCCCAATTAAATGATTTTTCTTTTAGGTTGCCTTGGTCATGGTGTCTCCACAAACAGTAAGAGAGAGAGGACAAAGGAACAACTAAGTGGGTTTAGAAGGAAATTAATGAAAAGATGGTATTTGTTTGTCATATAGGTTAAGATCAATGTTAAGTAAGCTTGTTAAGGCTTGTCATTAGTAACAGTAAGGATGCCTATAGACTGGATGGTCAAACAAGAGGTCATCAAGGAAGAAATAGTCCCTCTCATGTCAGTAAGGAATATAAGCTTGGTCCCTGCCACACTGAGGGTTACTCAACACTTTTCCACAGAAATAGTGAATACAGAAACCTCTCCAGTCCTCAAAGGGAGAAGGATTTCTTGCTTCACTAAGCTCCTCATAGTCCAGGAACAAAGTCAGGGGCATTTTTCCTTTTCCATGTTTGACCAGAGAATAAAGTCCTTGGGTGGAGGCTGGCATTCCCTCACAGAGGATATAGGGACATTATCTTTTCCAATGGTGCTTCACTTTTCAGATTAGACATAGCCTTGGTAGAAGTTTATCACCTAGTTATTTAAGGTACTCTCAAAGTTCTGACTGAGGAAAGTAACGGGACAGTCTGAAGCTGTGTTGGTCCCTTTAGAATGAACCAGTTCACCACTAGATGGCACTATAGGATTTTCTAGGATTTACCCATAACATGGTTGACACAGACATAGACTGACCTGTTTATCTCCTTCATTTTCCAGTTTATCCCTCTCTCGCTCAAGATCTCCACTCAGTTATCAAAAGGGATTGGAGTGGAGTAGGGAGAAAAAGGTAAAATAAATGTAAATAAAACTGTTTTTAAAAACAAACACCAACACACATGGCATTTGATTCTCTATAGAACTGAATTCAGTGGTTTATACTGGATAGATAACTCAACTGTTCAGCCCAGTGACAACTGACTGGACCCAAAGGATATGTCTTTTTTAGACCTGCCTAGAAATTTCCGAATGAATTTTACCTGCTGGATTATGTGTCAGGAATGGGGGCAGAAAGCATCATCTTCCTTTGAGGGTATTATAAGAGACAGAACATTTCATCTTAATGGGTCTGATCTCTTTAGACTTCATGGGGTTAATGGTTTTCTGCACCTCGATTGAGCAGGATCAAGCTGACATAGGTATCTGCCTCTACCAGTGTCTACCATGAGATTGCCACTGCTCACTCTTGGTGTGCCCAGCTGCACATAAACCTGTATCCACAATCATTTTGTGTATCTACAAATGGCTGAAGACAACCTGAGGAACTGAAGTAAAACAATTGGTGCATATAAGAGAGCTATTTTCTCCTTGCAGATTTGCTCTTCTTGGTTCCTTGGTATCCATTCTTTTCGAAGGAAAGGAAATTTTAATGATTGCATCTGCCTCTATGCTTATATTGGGCTTTCATATATTCAAGAGTTGGCTCTCCCTGTGGCCCTCCAAGGGCAAATGGTTTCTCAATTATTGACAGTCATTCAATAAGAAAAAATGAATAAGGTTAAGGACAAATGGGTCAACTTTGTATTAAAAATTTGTCCCTACAACTTTAAAGAGAGGTAGAATGTTGTCTTCACTCATTTTTATTATATATTATATGAATGACATTCTGCTTTCTTTAGAAAATAATAAAATGCTGAATTATCTACTCATAAAAATAAAAATTGGGTTAACCCTTTAAACTTGTATTCCTTATGACAAAAAAAATGGTAAAAATTTTTATTAAATACTTTGATGACTTAACAAAGGTTTTTGCCATATATTCCTTTCAAACTGATAATCATTTTTCTCCTAGTAAATTTAATGATTTTGCATCAAAGCATGCTATTTTATTTCCTAAAAGTACTCAGCCTCAGCTGATATTCTGCTCCAGTAGTATTTTTATATGCCACAGAAGATGGTAAGGGTGCTCTGATCTCTAGAGATGCTTCACTGAGTTTTACTTAGCCAGGTGCTTTTGCAAAACAGATGGAATTGCACATAATATACATTGCGGTAAAATGTTCCCCTCAACTTCTAAACTCATGTTCTGATTCAAAACATACAATCCTGGCAGTGCAGCATCTAGAAACAGTGTGGATCACTTCTTCAGGCACCTCTTTTAATGATTTATTACAACTAATCCAACAGGAATTGCAGACACAGAAGAACCCAGGTTATTTTGACCATATAATCTTTAAGGACCCTTGTCTGAGGGAACTGCAAAAACAGATTCCTTTGAACATTGTCTCTTTTCCTGGGAATTAACAACCTAAAGGGAGCACAAGAATCTCGTGTAAGCTTTCATCCAAATGTTTTGGCATTGAACAAATGGTTTTCACTAACAAAAAAGCAGGCTCACTTGACAGTTTAGAAATGCCCTTTATGTGGGAAAGTTAATATCATGCCTCTACACTCTTATGCCATGACTTTAATATTATTGCCCAATCATATTTGGCACATGGATATTACTCAAATCCCCATTTGGGGGAGGCTAAAATATGTTCATGTCATTGTAGGCACCTATTTATTGCTCATTTTCACTGTTCCCTTATTAGGAAAAGCAGTTAAGAATGCTATTACTTTTTACTCAGAGCTTTTGCAGTTTTAGGCCCCTATAAAATATTAAAACTGACAGTTCTCCTAAATACACTGCCTATGTGTTTTCAAAAACTTTGCAAAACAGTTTGAGATAACCCACATCATAGGCATTCCATATAAACCTCAGGATCAATCTTTTATAAAAGTAGATAACTGACAACTTAAATGATATTTTACAATAAAGGAGGGAGAGAAAGGTAATATGGCCACTCTTCACAATATTTCACCTTCTGTTTTTAAATATTTATGTATTTTTTAATGCCTGTGTGCTCTGTCCACATGTGCAGCCGCATGCCAGAAGAAGGCATCAGATCCCTTTATAGATGGTTATGAGCCACCATGTGGTTGCTGGGAACTGAACTCAGGACCTTTGGAAGAGCAGCCAGTGTTCTTACAAGCTGAGCCATCTCTCCAGCACTTATCTTGTTTTTTATTATAATATTTATATTATTATTAATTAGAGTTTATTCCCTTTGTATCCCACCTGTAGCTCACTCCCTCTTCCCCTCCCAATCCCACCCTCCCTCTCTTTTCTCCACCCATGCCCCTCACCCAGTCCACTGATAGGGCAGGACCTCCTCCCTTTCCCTCTGACCCTAGCTTATCAGGTCTCATCGGGAGTGGCTGCATTGTCTTCCTCTATGGCCTGGTAAGGCTGCACTCCTCCTGAGGGAGAGGTGATCAAAGAGCAGGCCAATCAGTTTATGTCAGAGACAGTCCCTGTTACCATTAAACTAAGGAACCCACTTAGACACTGAGCTGCCATGAGGTGCATCTGTGCAGAGGTTCTAAGTTATCTCTATGAATTGTCCATGGTTGGATATCAGTCTCAGAAAACATATGTGTTCAGATTTTTCAGTTTTGTTGTTCTCTCCTTGCAGAGATCCTGTCCCTTCCAGGTCTTTCTATCTCCCCCTTCTTTCATAATATTCACTGTGCTCTGCCCAAAGTTTGTCTATGAGGCTATGAATCTCAGCATCTGCTTTGATACCCTGCTGGGAAGAGTCTTTCAGAGGCCCTCTGTGGTAGGCTCCTGTCCTGTTCCCTGTTTTCCCCCTCTTCTAATGTCCATCCTCTTTGCCTTTCTGAATGAGGATTGAGTATCTTGCCCAGAGCCCTCCTTCTTGTTTAGCTTCTTTAGCTATACAGATTTTTGTATGTTTATCCTATATTATACATCTAATATCCACTTATGAGTGAGTATATACCATGTGTGTCTTTCTCATTCTTGGATACCTCACTCAGAATGATCTTTTCTAGATCCCACCATTTGCCTGCAAATTTCATGATTTTCTTGTTTTTAATTGCTGAGTAGTATTCCATTGTGTAAATGTACCATAATTTCTGTAGCCATTCCTCCGTAGAGGGACATCTGGGCTGTTTCCAGCTTCTGGCTCTTACGAATAAAGCTGCTACAAACATGGTTGAGAAAATGCCCTTGTTGTGTACTTGAGTATCTTTTGGGTATATGCCTAGAAGTGGTATAGCTGGATCATGAGCTAGCACTATTCCTAATTGTGTGAGAAAGCACCAGATTGATTTCCAGAGTGGTTGTACAAGTTTACATTCCCCCCAGCAGTGGAGGAGGGTTCCTCTTTCTCCACATCCGCTCCAGCAAGTGTTGTCACAAGAGTTTTTTATCTTAGCCATTCTGATGGGTGTGAGGGGAAGTCTCAGGGTTATTTTGATTTGCATTTCCCTGATGACTAAGGACTTTGAGCATTTCTTTATGTGTTTCTCTGCCCCTCAATATTCTTCTGTTGAGAATTCTCTGTTTAGCTTTGTACCCCATTTTTAAATTGGATTACTTGATTTTTTGCTGTTTAATTTCTTGAATTCTTTATATATTCTGGATAGTGGTCCTCTGTCAAATACAGGGTTGGTGAAGATCTTTTCCCAATCTGTAGGCAGTCATATTGTTCTGGTGACAGTAACCTTTGCTTTACAGAAGCTTTTCAGTTTCATGAGGTCCCTTTTGTTTATTGTTGATCTTATAGCCTGTGCTTTTGGTGTTCTGTTCAGGAAGTTGTCTCCTGTACCAATGAGTTCAAGGCTCTTCCCCACTTTTTCTTTTAAGGGGTTTAGTGTGTCTGGTTTTATGTTGATGTGCTTGATCCACTTGGACTTTAGTTTTGTGCAGGGTGATAAGTATGGATCTATTTTCATTTTTCTGCATGTAGACATCCAGTTAGACCAGCACCATTTTTTGAATATGCTATCTTTTTTTCCCGTTGTATGGCTTTAGCATCTTTGTCAAAAACCAGGTGTCCTGTCCATAAGTGTGTGGGTTTGTTTCTTGGTCTTCTATGCAATCCCATTTATCCACCATTCTGTTTCTATGCCAGTATCATGCTGTTTTTATTACTGTTGCTCTATAGTACAGCTTGCAATCAGGGATGGAGATACCTCCAGAAGATCTTTATTGTAGAGGACAGTTTAGCTATTCTGGGATTTTTTGTTATTCCATGTGAAGTTGAGAATTTTTCTTTCAAGGTCTTTAAATAATTGTGTTGGTAATTTGATGGGAATTGCATTGAATCTGTAGATTGCTTTTTGGAAGGTGGCCATTTTGACCGTGTCAATCCTGCCAAGCCAAGAGCATGGGGAGATCTTTCCATCTTGTGATATTGTCTTCTGTTTCTTTCTTCAGAGACTGGAAATTTTTTTCATACAAGTCTTTGACTTGCTTGATTAGAGTCACACCAAGGTACTTTATGTCCTTTGTGGCTATTGTGAAGGGTGGTTTTTTTTTTTTTTTTTTTTTTTCTAATTTTTTCTCAGCCCTTTTGTCTTTTGATTTTTTTGAGTTAATTTTGTATCCATCCACTTAGCTGAAGCTGTTTATCAGCTGTAGGAGTACTCTGGTAGAATTTTTGGGCTCACTCAGGTATAGTATCATATCATCTGCAAATAGTGATAATTTGACTTCTTCCTTTCCAATTTGTATCTCCTTGATCTCCTTTAATTGTCTTATTGCTCTAACAAGGACTTCAAGTACTATGTTGAAGAGATATGGAGAGAGTGGGCAGCCTTACCTTGTCCTGATTTCAGTGGGATTGATTTAAGTTTCTCTCCATTCAGTTTGATGTTGGCTATAGGCTTGCCTTTACTAAGTTTAGGTAAGTGCCTTGTATGCCTGATCTCTCCAAGAATTTAAACATGAATGGGTGTTGGATTTTATCAAATGCTTTTTCAGCATCTAAGGAGATTATCATGTGTTTTTTTCCAGTTTGTTTATATGGTGGATTACATTGATGGATTTCCATATATTGAACCATCCTTGCAAGCTGGGATGAAGCCTACTTGGTCATAGTGGATGATATCTTTGATGTGTTCCTGTATTCTGTTTGCAAGTATTTTGTTGAGTATTTTTGCATCAATGTTCATAAGGGAGATTGGCCTGAAATTCTCTTTCTTTGTTGGGTTTTTGTGAGGTTTAGGTACCAAGGTGACTGTGGCTTCACAGAATGAGTTTGGTAGTGTTCCTTCTGTTTCTATTTTGTGGAATAGTTTGAAGACTATTGGTGTTAGCTCTTCTTTGAAGGTCTGGTAGAATTCTGCACTGAAACCATCTGGTCCTGGGCTTTTTTTTTTTTTTTTTTTTTTTTTTTTTTGGATGGGAGACTTTTGATGACAGCTTCTATTTCCTTAGGGGATATATGACTATTTAATTGATTTACCTGGTCATTATTGTGCTTTGGTAAGTGGAATCGATCAAGAAACTTGTCCATTTCATTTAGATTTTCAAATTTTGTGGCGTATGGGCTTTTGAAGTAAGTCCTAATGATTGTTTGGATTTCCTCAATGTCTGTCATCATGTATCCCTTTTCATTTCTAATTCTGTTGGTTTGGATGGTGTCTCTCTGCCTTTTAGTTAGTTGGGCTAAGGGTTTGTCCATCTTGTTGATTTTCTCAAAGAAGCAGCTCTTGGTTCCATTTATTCTTTTATTTGTTTCTAATTGATTGATTTCAGCCCTGAGTTTGATTATTTCCAGCCATCTACTCCTCTTTGGTGTGTCTGCTTCTTATTTTCCTAGGGCTTTTAGGTGAGCTATTAGGTTGCTAGCATGAGATGTTTTGAATTTCTTCTTGAAGGCACTTAGTGCTATGAACTTTCATCTTAGCACTGCTTTCATTGTGTCCCACATGTTTGGGTATGTTGTGCCTTCATTTTCATTGAATTCTAGGAAGACTTTAATTTCTTCCCTGACCCAGCTGTCATTGAGTAACAAGTTTTTCAGTTTCCATGTGTGTGTTGGCTTTTTGCTATTTCTGTTATTGTTGAGATCTGGCTTTAGACCATGGTGGTCAGATAGGATACATGGGATTATTTCAGTCTTCTTGTATCTGTTGAGGCTTGCTTTGTGACCAACTACATGGTATAATTTGGAGAAGGTTCCATGAGGTACTGAGAAGAAAGTAAATTCTTTTGTGTTTTGGGTGTAAAGTTCTGTAGATGTCTGTTTAGGTCCGTTTGATTCATGACCTCTGTTAGAGTCATTGTTTCTTTGTTTAATTTCTGTTTTGTTGACCTGTCCTTTGTTGAAAGTAGAGTGTTGAAGTCTCCCACTATTAATGTGTGGGAATCTATGTGTGGTTTAAGTTTCATTAATGTTTATTTTACAAATGTGGGTGCCCTTGTATTTGGAGCATGGATGTGCAGGATTGTGGTATCTTCCTGGTGGAATTTTCATTTGATGAGTATGAATTATCCTTCCCATCTCTTTTTATTAATTTTGGTTAAAAGTCTATTTTATCAAATATTAGAATGGCTACTCCTGCTTGCTTCTTGAGTCCATATGCTTAGAAAACCATCTTCCAGCCCTTTACCCTCAAGTAATATCTATCTTTGTGACTTTCTTGTATGATTGTGTGTGTGTGTGTGTTTCTTGTATGCAGCAGATTGCTGGGTCTTGTTTATGCATCCATTCTGTTAGTCTGTATCTTTTTATTGGAGAATTGAGTCCATTGATGTTGAGAGAGATTAATGACCAGTGGCTATTACATCCTTTAATTTTGATGTTGGCTGTGGTAGTATGTTTGTGTGCTTGGCTACTTGTAGTTTTGCTGTAGTGAGGTTATTTATTTCCTCTGTTTTCCTGAATGTAGTTAGCTTTCTTGTGTTGTATTTTTCCTTCTAGTATTTTCTGTAACATTGGATTTGTGTGTTGGTATTGTTGAAATTTGTTTTTGTCATTGACTATCTTGTTTTCTGCATCTAAGAGGACTGATAGTTTTGCTGGTTATAGTAGCTTGGGCTGACATCTGTGTTCTCTTAGGGTCTGCATGATATCTGTCCAGATCCTTCTGGCTTTCATAGTCTGTTGAGAAGTCAGGTGTGATTCTGATGGGTTTGCCATGGTATGTTACTTGGCCTTTTTCCCTTGCAGCTTTTAGTATTTTTTATTTGTTCCATATACTTACTGTTTTGATTATTATGTGGCAGGAGGATTTTTTTTCTGGTCTAATTTATCAGGTGTTCTGAAGGCCTCTTGTATGCTTATTGGCCTCTCCTTTAAATTGGGGAAATTTTCTTCTATGATTTTGTTGAGGGAAATCTTCTTTTTCCTCCCTTCCTATTGTTCTTAAGTTTTATCTTTTCGTGCTGTATTGGGTTTCTTGTATGGTTTGTGTCAGGAAGTTTTTAGATTTCTCATTTTCTTTGATGGATACATCTATTTCTTCCATTGTATCTTCCACACCTGGGAGTCTTTCTTCCATCTCTTGTAGTCTGTTGGTTATGCTTACCTCTGTAGTTGCTGTTTTCTTTCCTAAGTTCTTCCTCTCCGTGATTTTTTTCCGTTTGTTTTTTTTTTTTTTTCCAATTCTATCTTCAGATCTTGAACCGTTTTGTTGATTTCCTTCACCTGTCTGGCTGTATTTTCCTTTTTTTTCTTTCAATTCTTTCATCTGACTGTTTGTAAAACTGACTGTGAAAAGAAACAATCCTCTGTTTCTTTTATTTCTTTCAGTGATTGAATCATTTCCTCTCTGAAAGCCACAAACTGTTTTGCTGCATCTTCTTGTATTTCTTTACTGATGGCCATAATCTGTTTGACTTTCTTTTCCTTTAATTCTTTACGCATTTTGTTTCCTCTGTTATCCTCTTCATATGCATATATGTAAGGTCTTCTTGAATTTCCCTTATGTTATGGTGTCCAGGGCTATTTTGGCCCTGGATAACTGGGTTCTGGGGATGCCATATTGCCTTGCCTTTTGTTGGTTGTGCTTTTATGCTGGCCTCTACCCATCTCTCTCAGGTGTTGGCTGTTAATTTCTGGTGTGTGCTGGGGAGAATCCCCTTGGCAGGGTTCTGAAGGAGGCCTCCTCAGCTTTCTGGGTTTGGTCAACCGAATGGCGGTGCTTCTCAGGAATTGCCACAGTTCATCTCAGGCATATGGACCTGTGTGGTAACTGCTCTCCTCTCACCAGAAGAAGTTCTGCAGACAGCTGCCATGCCACTGGGTTTCTTGTTGTGAATTTAGTGAGCAGCTATTGCTACTCTTATGCTCTGTGTACTGGGCGCAGCCCTCTTGAAGAAACAGGGAGCCCTGCAATTTCGTCAGCTTAACTAGGGATAATTGATTGCACCTTGGAGCAGTATGTGGGGGCTGATCCAGTGGCTCCCAGGCTTCTGTAGCTCTGAGGTTGGAGCCGTGTGCCCCAGTGCCCTAGCAGTAATCATTGGCAGGTGAGCACAGTGCTCATGTGTGCAGCTAGAGGCTAGAGCCTGGAGCCTGCGGGAACCCAGACTTTTCTAGAGCTGGGTGTCCTGAGGTCAGAGCTGATGTTTCTCCCACCATGGGGTTTCCTCCCAACAGGAAGACCCAGTCTGTGGTGTGTTGGGGTCGACAGTTCCATCTGCGATGGCGAGTAGAGCATGCAAGTAGAGTGACTCTGTCTTGCTGGCAATTGGGCAATTGGGCGCCTGCAGGAACCTGAGACCTTTTAGGGGTGTGGGGGGGGGGTCAGCTGAGTGCCCTGAGGTCAGACCTGCTGTTTCCCTCACTGTGGGGTTTCCTCCCCACAGCGAAACCCACTCTCTGGTGCACTGGGACCCACAGTTCAGTCTGGGATAGTGATCAGAGCATGTAGGCATGTGGCTCTGGGCTGGCTACAGAGTGGCTGCTGGGACCCGGGAACTCTTCCACAGTTTAGCTGAGTGACCTGAACCCAGTTGATTCCCACACCTTGGGGTTTCCTCTTACCTGGGAAACACAATCACTGGTGTTTTAAGGCCCAGAGTTCCGTCTGTTTGTCACTCTCTGTCCCTGCTGTGCTCTCTCTCTCCCTCCTTCCCACCCTCCCTTTCTTTCTCTCTCCCTTTCCCTCTGTGTTCCTGTCTTTCTGCCTCTCTCTGTCTCTGTCTGTCTCTCTGTCTCTCTCTGCCTTTTGCCTGCAGATCAGGATGTAAAGCTCTTAGCTACTGCTCCAGCACCGTGCCTATCTCCTTCCCACCATGATTATCATGGATTCACCCTCTACAACTGTAAGTAAGCCCCCACTTAAATGCTTTCTTTTGTAGTAGTTGCCTTGGTCGTAGTGTCTTTTCACAGCATTAGAACAGTGACTAAAGCAGTATCCATCCCTTTATTCCAAAGTCTAACTGGCATCGCTTCAATCTCTTTAGCTCTTTCAGCACAAAACTCGGCAGTAACATTCTTCTGGTGCTCCTTTTCTCTTCAAACTGTACATTTTGTATTTCTTTCTGTCCCCTTTTAACTGTGAACCTGCCTAAGAATAATTACTAGTAAGCATGTAGCAGTCAATATTGGCTGTATTACAATCTTTCTATCCTGGAACTCACTCTGTAGACCAGGCTGGTCTCAAACTCACAGAGAAATGTCTGCCTGACTGCTAGGATTAAAGGTGTGTGCCACCATGCCTTGTTTTTTTTTTTTTTTAAGCTTTTTTTTATTTTTATTTTTCAATTTTTGCCTCAAGCAAGTTTTTAGGTCTAGGGCAGAAAGTAACCATATTCTTTGTGAAAAGAAGATGACTCTAGTCTAATTCCTGATATTGTTCCCCTCTGAAACCTCTTGAGCTAAGCCTTCATAGTCCACATTGCTCTCAGCACTACTGACCTCCAAGTTCCTACTAAAATGGCCAGTTAAGAATTGCTTATACTTAATGTTTTATTTTCAATAAAAGAAAAAAAAAAGACTACCTCCATAATGATAGTATCTCATGCTATTACATTCTTTCGTTTCTCCCCAAAAAGAGACCCAAAAGGCTAGAAAAAGAAAAAGGCACAGGTAGCAAACAGGGAAGAGTGAAAGGAATTGACAGTGACAAGGGTGAACAGAACAATTTACAAGTGAGCATCTGGGATGGACAGGAAGAAGTATGTAGTCTGAGGAGCTGGGCCAATGCCAGCAAGGTGGGTGGCAGTTTATAAAAGAGGAAGAGATCTAAGAAGTTAATCCTAATGGTTGCTGGAGAACCAAATCAAAACTTGGGGAGGGGCATGCATGCAGAGGGTGGAGGAAGGGAGGGATTGGGACGGGAGGAGAGAGGGAACCACGGGGCGGGGGGAGGGATACAAAGTGAGTAAAGTGTAATTAATAAAGAAAAATAAAAGAAAATAAATGCTACAATAAAAAAGATTGCTTATAGCTTTCAACTACTTTCCTAGTACAAAGTCACATTCCTCCAATAGGCGGCACAGTCAGGCCTATCACAGTAATATACCTGTCCCTGGTGTCAACTTCTGTCTTAGTTACTTTTCTATTACTTTGATAAAATGCTATGACCAAGGCACTTATAGAATAAAGGGTTTATTTGAACTTATGGTTCTAGATGGTTAGAGTCCATCATGGCAGAAGGTAGCAGGATTGGTGGCAGGAATAGGAGTGCTCATATCTCAAACCACAAGCAAAAGAACAAACTTGAAATGGCAAATAGGCTTTAAATCTCAAAGCCCACCTTCAGTAACATACTTCCTCCAGAAATGCCACAACTCCTAAGCCTATACAAACAGTGCCACCAACTGGAAATATTGAAAGTATTGAAATAGCTAAGCCTATGGGGGACATTCTTATTCAAACCACCACACCATCTTGCCTTCAAATCCCTCACATTTTAAATTTTCTCCTTTCTGACAAATGAGCGATGAACCCATGTATGCTAGCTAATTGCTCTATCATTGAGCTCTTTCCTCCATTCATTTAATTTTTATATATATTCTCTAATGATGAATGACACAGAAGTAAGCTTTTGACATGCTTATTTACCCATCACAACTTCGGAACAGTATTAATCAAAGCAGAGAATTTTTTAATTAAATTTCTGACACTAATTATATTTCATTTCTTTTGTATCCCAGCTGTAGCCCCATCCCTCATTAAAGCAGAGAATTCTTAAAGGTGTTTTTTAAGACAGGGCCTTATATAATCCAGGCTGGAGTCAAACTTGGTAGGTTGTTAGAGATAACCTGGAACTCTTGATTCTCCTGCCTCCACCTCCCAAATTTGGAGTTACAGGCAGATACTACATGTGATTTCCAGGTTCCAAACAAAAGAAAAGGGAAGTTGGCAATGTGCTCTGTGGAAAGAAAAGGCCTTGAGAGTACACCATGAGCAAGAGTACTGACAGGGACCCATTCGTATAATGGGCCGATGTGTTTCAGTAAATAGTGGATCTATCATTTAGTGTTTTTTATAAAATTTATTGTTATCTGTTTTTCTGATCTCTCATAAACATGGCTCCAAGATCTGATTGTAAATTTGCATATAAAAATCATCCAAAGACAGACCTCTCCTTTTCTGAGCACAAAGGGAGGAGAGGTTGATGGAGGGGAGTGGAAGGGAAAGGGAGAGGGAGGGATTGGGAGAAGAGGGAGAGGGAGCTGTGATCAGGATGTAAAGTAAGTAAATACATACAGTAATTATTTAATTTTTAGGAATCATCCAAAGAGCTAGGGAGATGGCTCCATGGGTAAAGTGTTTGCTGTGTAAGTATGAGGGCCTGATTTCAGATTCCCAGCACTCACTTAAATTAAGACCAGCAGCACACAGGTGTAATCCAAGTACTAGAGGTAAAGACAGAAGACCCCCAGAGCTTGCTGCCCAACCAGTCTAGCCAATTGGTGAGCTCCAGATTCCCGGAGAGACTCTGTCTCCTAAAAATAGATAGAGTAAGATGCTTGACATCCACGCCTTATTTGTGTGTGTGTGTGTGTGACACTCACACAGGCCCACACATAACAGACATACACACAAAATCATTTCGAGATTTTTTTTTCCTTTAGTAATTCTTTTTTTTTTTTCATTTAGGTATTTTTTTTCTTTCTTTCTTTATTTTTTTATTAATTACACTTTATTCATTTTGTATCCCCCCATAAGCCCCTCCCTCCTCCCCTCCTGATTCCACCCTCCCTCCCCTTTCTGCATGCATGCCACTCCCCAAGTCCACTGATAGGGGAGGTTCTCCTCTCTTTTCTGATCTTAGTCTATCAGTTCTCATCAAAAGTGGCTGCATTGTCCTCTACCGTGGCCTGGTAAGGCTGCTCCCCCCTCAGGGGGAGGTGATCAAAGAGCAGGCCAATCAGATTATGTCAGAGGCAGTCCCTCTTTCCATTACTATGGAACCCACTTGGACACTGAACTGCCATGGGCTACATCTGTGGCACAGTGAATGGAATTTTATGTAAGAAGTGGGAAATAGTAAGAGCTGGAGGGGACGGGAACTCCACAAGCAGAGCAACAGAACAAGATAATTTGAACACAGGGAACTTCCCAGAGACTCATACTCCAACCAAGGACTATTCGTGGAGATAACCTAGAACCCCTGCACAGATGTAGCCCATTTTGAGATTTTTAAATGCCCCTTTATGCTAATTCCAATACTGGTAAGACCATGTTAGGCCACCAGGTGGCACCTTTGCATAATCTGTTACGTTGAAAACCTACAGCCTACCAAGGCACTGTCCATTTCTGTAATTCTGATCTGCTCCTGTACAGGGGCCTAATCAGGCCTGTGTCTGCTTCCCTCCTGAGTAGAGCAGAGGCTCAATCACGGGAAGACCCATGATTGCTGTCTGTCAGAAGACCCCGCCTGAAAGACACTGAAGTCTGAAAAGCAACTGGTGCCACTGATTTCCAGACAAGGTTTTGGACTTTGCTTTTAGTAACAGACATAAGTACAGGTACAGTGGCACACAACGGCAGCTCTAGGTACGTGGGAAACTAAGACAAGATCTCAAGTTTGAAGTCAAAACAGTTCAAGGCCAGCCTGTGAAACTTAGTGAAATGCTATCTGAAAATAAAAATAAAGAGTTGGCATGTAGCTGGGTGGCAGAACACTTAATCCCCAGACAGCGAATAAATCTGTGTATGCATTCATGCATACATACATACATACATACATACATACATACATAGTAAGATATTGTAGGATCTGGGAAGATATCTGTCAGAAAAAAAAATGCTTGTGGTGCAAGAATGAGCACAGAAATTCAATCAGACCACACACTGAAAGAAAAAAAAGAAAAAAACTTAAGAAAAAACAGTCATGGTCATGAACATATGTAATTCCAACACTGGAAGGCAGAGATATGGGGATCTCTGGGGTTCATTGGCCAGCCATCCTAGTCTACTTTACAAGTTCTATTCCAGTAAGAGACTCCAAAAAGAGGTGGAAAACACCTTAGGAAAGATCTGAGGCTGTCCTCTGGCCTCCACGCATATACATATCCAGGAACATACACATGAATGCATACACACACACACAAACATACACATACCATATTAACTTTAGGAACTCATGACTCACACAAATCTAGTAATTTAAAAATGCAATAGCTGTGCATAATACTGCATTTTAAACAAATCTTTCATGGTAACAGAACATGATGGAAAAGAGTCATATATAAACTGAAAACTTAAAAGTCATGATATATTTACACTGTAGACTTGACGTGTAGTAAAACTCATTGAAAAAAAATATCCTTTAAAAAACACAATGCAAGCAAAGCAGAGTATTGTTAATAGTGTCAGGGGCTTGTTCTCTCCTATGGGGTGTGTTTTGGATTGGGAAGGGGGCTCCCCTTTGCTGAGTAATAGAGGAAGGGAGGGGGAAGAAAGAGGGAGGGTGGAGCTGGGAGATAAAGAGAGATGAGGCTATGACCAAAATGGTAAGATAATTAATTAATTGATTGATTAATAACACAACGTAATGCATATATGGATAAAATAACAATTAATGAGGGAAAGAGACATGAATTTGAAGGAGAGTGGGAAAATGTATATGGGAGGGTTTGGAGGGAGGAAAGGGAGACATGTTGCATATACATTCTAATCTCAAAAATAAAAAGAAATAATTAAATAAAATACACAACTGTGGATGGTTGAGCTCCAGGTAAATAATGTGGTACCAGAGGGTTTGTATAAAAATGCTTATTTGTAACAGAACAAACTAAAAAATTATAAAGCATAAAAACACTAAAGCCATATCTTAAGACAAAAAGCTCCCCCAAACACATATAACTTAAAAAAATCATCTATCTAAATTTAAATAAGGTTTGGCATAACTTGTCACTCTGTCATCCTCTGAGATGGCTGCAGCTGGCAAAGGGAAATGAGAGGGGCTTCGCGTTGTTGTCAGATGACCCAAGACTGAAGAGATCTCTTGGGAATTTCTAGTTCCAAGTGTGACCCTTGCATCCTGGCAACAAAATTTCTCTGCCCAGTGGCACTGCCTCCTGGGGGTGAACGTTTAGTTCTCCACTAGGAACTGCTGAGCCTGTCTGGAAAAGCAGAATGTACACCCTCATTGTTTTTCCCCTGGCCTGCTTTCTTCTGTGGTTGCTTACTGTGGTGGAGGTGAAGGAAGTTTATGTCCTTCCTTGGCTTTGCTGCCATTACTGTCATGGAAGATAGTACCGGAGAGCCGCTGTGCTTCAAAACCTCCTTCTGTTTTGATGAGTCCCTGTGAACATTCAAGATCAATTATCTTTGGTGCATCCTCTGATGTCAGGGCAGGAGACCCAGACAGCTGACCTGCGTCGTTCTGTGTGCTTCAAGCTGCCTCTCTGTGGGATGGCACTGGTGACTCTCTTCGGCTGCTTAGCCTTTCTTTATTGACATTATGTCTGTGGAAGAACAAGTAATGTCACCTCTCTTCACCACATTGTTGCTAGGTGAGGACAGAACTTAGGAACTCTGTTGGATATGCTAACTCCCAAAAGCACTCCCCTGCCCTGTCCCATTGTTGCCTCTTTGACACCTCATTACCACTAGGCCAGACTGCTTGCTCTGCCAGCTTCCCCACTGGGCCCCACTAACACTGAAGGGGAAATCGAGTGCTCACTAGCTCCACTTTGCTCCACCTGCTTTTTTAGGGGAGGGGATCTTCTCCCTGTGTCCAACTGAAACCAGGGTGTGGAGAAGTACCTTGCTACCTAATGCTAGCTTGTTGCTGTTCGTGGGATATTAGTTCAATTTCTTGCCGGAAACGCTCTTATACCATTTCTGTATTTGCAGAGTTCTAACTCATACCGCTGGTTACTTCTAAGAGGTGGTGGCAGTTGCACATCTCATAGTAGCACTTCATGACTGTCTCACTCAGATAGACTCTTACTGAAATCCCTGCCCCTCTCTGCCCATCTGCTTTATTGGTGATGAGTGAGAATGGAAGCCCTACTCTACCTGCTTGGTCCCACTGCCACCACACAGGTGGCGTAACCAAAGACCAAGTCTGTAACTGCCTTAAATACACTGTTCATTGAAATGCTGGAGTTAAGAACTCTGCTAGTGTGGCCTTGGAAATAGGGATGCTCTAGGAAGAGAACACCATGTTCAATTATGCCAAAGTCATCATGAAAAGACTGATGATGGAAATGTGGATAGGTAGGACACCCTGTGAAGAAGGACAGAGACAGGAACTCTATTAAAATGGGGAAAAAAAAAAAAACCTAACAGGCCCTTCAGAAGAAAAATCTAGCAATGGCCAATAAACATACGAAAATACATTAAGCATCTTTATATATGAAAAAAATCCATATCTAATCAGTATACGCATAAATATGATTGAATAAAGTTAGAGATATGGGAATCATAAATTCTGGCAAGTATATGGAACAAGGTACATATTGGTGACAGGAACAAGATTGTCTCTGGAGATCTGAAAATTTCAACATAAACACTCACTCTACAAGTTCAGTCCTGTATAGAAAAATAAAACATCTACCACCTAAAAATGTTTATAAGAATTTTATAGGCTTGTAATTAATAGTTGAAATCTTGAAAAAATCATCAAAAAGAGAATTAAAACAATTATTTTGTATATTCATACAATGTGATGAAGTTCATCAATAAATAAGAATTAACCAGGCAGTAATGGTAAATGCCTTTAATCCCAGCACTCACGAGACAGAGGCAGGCAAATCTCTTTGAGTTAAGGTCTACAAAGCAAGCCCAGGACACCCAAGGCTAAACAGAGAAAACCTTTCTTGAAAAACCAAAAAAAAAACAAATCTAATTGTACTGTTCTATGATTTTTACTTATGTCTTGATACAGTAACTTTTTGAATAAAAATAAACCTGGTGGCACACAGCCTCCCATCACTCAGGAGACAGCGGCAAGTTGATCTCTGTTTGAGGCCAGCCTGCTCTACAATGTTCTAGGACAGCCATAGCTACATTGAGAAAACCTAACCTGAAAAAGAAAAAGGGAATCAATGATTATTCAACAAGACAGCTGTATCTCACAGATGTTTTACTGAATAAAATGAACAATACACAAATTTTATTTATTGTATGATAACATTCATAACATAAAAGAAATGGCAACATTTACCTATGATAAGATAATTTATTTCCAGGATAAGTAATTGTGTGTAGAAATTTCTGGGTGATAGAAAATTCTGTATTTAATCTGAATAGTTGTTACACTTGGTGCATAGAGAAGTAAATAATTAAGATTTATGGAGTTTATTTAATTTCATATCTTGATTTAAAACTCTATGTGCTAAGAGAAGGTATGAGGATGAGGAAGGACTTAGAAACATCCTTTGTAAGAAATTGTACTCAGTCTGTATTTAGGTCTTTCAAATTGAAAAAAATGTGATGGGTGCAAAGAGAGTGTTCATCTCTTTCCACTTAAAATATCTCTGGATGATTTATTATTTCAAATACAATGCATCACTTGGCTAGCTTTCAAGATGTAATATAAGCCTTACAACTATTTCTGGAAAGGTTTCCCCAGGAACATAATTAGCAAACATTTTCCTAAGAAACCTTATTCTTAAGAACCTCTGTATTGGAATTTTGATTATGGGATACTGTTCTTGAAAGAGGTGATTCTGGGAGCATTATTCCCAGAAACTGAACTACGAGGTTGTTGCTCAGAACATTGCTCCTAGAAACATTTATCTGAGGAGTTTTAGCTCCATGAATATTGTCTCCAGGGTTGCCGGTGCAGGGAGTAATCTCCAGACCTTTCTTCCTGGTATTGTTATGGATGGAGTAGTTCTGTCAGACGAAATATATGATTCCTGGTTAAATGTGAATTTTTCACAAGCAACATTTCCAAGACCATACCTTCATCAGCATAGAAGTGGGCGACATATCTTCCCAGTCATCTTTCTGATGATTATCCTTTGTGACAGAATGATTGCAGGTACATAAACATAGCAAGCTCTGGATGGGTTTTGTTAGTTGTTTTTTTTGTTTGTTTGTTTTTTGTTTTTTTTAATGCCAGGGATTCTGATTCACAGGAACTACTGTGGGGCCCAGGAATATAAGCTTTTGAAATCCCTCCAATGTACTATCAAATTTAGAGCTCCTAAACCCTTATCCTTCAGTATGGTACAGGGACTGGGATGTTGCTAAGTGATTATTTATCAAGCATGTGGCCAAGCCCTGGGTTTATCTCTATCAGTGTCCCCCTCTCTCTACATATAAATTACCCACCCTGAGCTCACACCTTTAGTCTCAGCATTCAGGAGACAGAGGCAGGTGGATCTCTGAGTTTGAGTTTGAGTTTGAGTTTGAGTTTGAGGCCAGCCTGATCTACAGAGTGAGTTCTGAGATATGTAGTGAGAGCCTGTCTCGAAATCAAACAGACAAATAAAAGATACATTGCCCAACCAAGTAAGTCTTCTCTATATACTTGAAAAAGGGACAAGTGTATTTAATAGCAGTTACAGCAAGCAGGAATGGGGGGGGGGGGCACTTTCCCAGCCCTTTTTAGATGTTTCTATGGAAGACTCCAATCTTCGTCCATGCTATTCTGATAAATCTCTACATATTTAAAGACTGCTATTCACTCCCACCTCCAATTAATCATCTGCTAATTCTCTAATGACAAGTAATGCTTTACTCTCCCTACTTTTTGTTTTGGTTTTTTTTGTTTTTTGTTTTTTTTTTTTTGTTTTTTTTTTTTAGGGACAGGGTTTCTCAGTATAGCCTGGCTGTCCTGGAACTCACTCCAGGTGGGCCTCTAACTCATAGCAACCCACCTGCCTCTGCCTCCCTCAGTGCTGGGATTAAAAGTGTGCACCACCATGTCCAACTGTCTCTCCTTCTCAAAAGCCCATAGAGCAATAAGAACTGAAGCCATCTTTGCTTCAGTAATAAAAGTTAAAAAAAAAAATCCTTTCTCTAGCTGTAAGTTTTGTTATCCCAGCTCTACCACACATTTAGAGGAATGGTTGTATTTTCATTTGTAACATATTCTATTTTATTCATCCCGAATTCTCATTTTCTTCAGAATCACAGATTCATCCAGTGTGCCTTGAGTTTCAACAAACTTGTTTTATATGTAAGGAAATTGGTAGTACTTAGGCTGGACCTTTCTTGCAGAACTAGTGAGCAAGGCTGCTAATGCAGACTTAAGGATAGAGGGCAATAAAAAAGAAAAACAAGGTTGTACTCACAACATTTGCAAAAAAAAAAATGGATGGGATTGGAATTTATAATATCAAGTGAAATTACACAATCTCAGAAAAATAAAACCACACATTCTCCCTCATATTCAGAATCGAACCAGCAATATATACAGAACAAATATACATGTGGGTATGGTATAACATGAAGAAAAAGAGAGCAAGAAAAGCTAAATATTATGGGATGAGGTAGTAAACATAAAGCTAATTGGTTTTTTGTTTTGTTTTGTTTTGTTTTTAGTTCTAATTGTGCCATGTTTTTTTGTTTGTTTGTTTGTTTGTTTGTTTTGTTTGTTTGTTTTTGGCTTGGTGGTGAATGAGTACATAAAATATATTCAACAGAGAAAGTATAACATCCATTTGAAGTGGCTGCTCTAACTGTATAGATGTTCGTTGAGTCTTTGAGTCTGGCTAATTTCAGTTTGTGACTTTTTATTTGCAATATTTTTATAATAAAGTTTAAATATACACACACATATACTTTTTTTTAAAGGTGCTCAAAGAAATAGAAGTGAAGAAAGAAAAAAAAATTCAGCATTAGATTTCCTTCCCACTCCAAGCCACTGATAGTTCTCTGATTACTAAGGAAACAATGCAAGAAATGTGCAACATGAAGTTTTAAGTTACTTAGCTGAGTTGTCAGTGATTTCAGGTCATGAATATACAAACTGTTTATTTAGCATATGGTCACTAGCATATTGTATTTCTTCTTTTGGTCCCTCTCCCTAAACCTTTTGATCTAAGAAAACAGGCATGTTTGGGTTTGGGTTTTTGTTTGTTTGTTTTATTTTGTTTTGTTTTGTTACTTCTCAATGTTAATGCTATTTGCACACATTTTAAGGCAAGAAAACTACTCTGGGAAAGTTTTAAAATGCACTTCCACAGGCATACTCCATCAGCTTCAAGCCTCCCTTCAGTAAAGCATAGCAAGGGAATTGTGAAGACTGTGGCGAACAACAGATAGCATTGCTTTTTTTTTTGTATCCCAGCTCTTTTTCTCACTGATCTAAGAAGCTTCCTCTCCAGCAACCCATCCGCCCTCCTCTCACTGTTCTTCAGATAAAAAGAAAAGAATCCAGGTCTCCTGGAAAGATTATGAGACCTTCCTCAATTATATATCCACCAGAGGCCAGTGTAACCAATGGGTCATAAACACCTCCCTTCTAACAGGTTTTATCCCCTAAAAACAATAAAGACTAGGATAGCCCTTTTATTTGCTGTGAAAATCCTCACCTTTCCTTGGCAATATAACCTTGAAGAAAGGAGGGCTGAGAAGGAACCCTGCTGCATATCAAAGCCATGTGAAATGTTAAAAGAGTCTGTCGCTCCAATATGACAGATAAGACCTCAAAACCCCAGGAAAGGTAGGAAGCTCTTTTCTTAGACCTCATAATTCCTAGACAAAAAATAAAAGCAGCAGCATTCAAGAAAAGCTAGTCTTGGGTTTCTCTCTCGGATTTCCCTAGTGTACATGGGTAACAGTGTCACCTTCAGACTGATTAAATGAGGAAATAAGAGGGGCAGGGTAATGAAGTGACATCCCAGTGAAGAACGTACTTTCTTTCCACCAGGAGGGCTACATGATGACCAACAAAGCCTTCTTACATCAACTCCTGCAAAATGTAATAGAAAACAACCATTTTGCAGATAGTGAAAGCTGAAGTCCTGAATAGATAGGACCTGCTGCTGGACAATAAAAAATAAAATGAATGTCAGATCCTCCTAAATCTACAACATAAGACCTGAGTCTGGTCTCAGGCACCCCTATGGTTCAATATTGTTCCAAGTCCTCTCTGAAGGCAGGATGGATCTCACAGAATCTTGGGATTGGGGAATGTCTTAAAATCCCTCCAAATTGAAAACTAAGTAGGAAAGGGCTTGCTAAACTATATAATAACGGTAGACCTTGTGGTTTGTTAATATTGTTTTGTATTTGTTTAAAAATGTGGTTTCTGCATAGAAAAGGAACAACCAACAGAATGAAGGGTTAACCGACAGATACTGCTATATCTGCCTGAGAATAAAGCTATTACATGAAGAACAGAAACAATTCAACAGAAAAAAAAAAATGTGATCTGTAAGTGGTAAAAGAACCTGAATGTATGTTAATCAAAAGATGACACACAAATGACTTAACAACTATACAAAAAGTATTTCACATTCTTTTTTATTAGAAATATAAAAATGATAACCACAATGAAATATCACCTCACTTCTTAGAAGGCCCACTATCAAAAAGACAAAAAAAAAAAAAAGAACAAATAAAGAATGTAGAGGAACTTTTTCATAATGTCCCTGTAAATACAACTATTATAGGAACACTATTAAAGTGTTCCTATAAACACTTCCACAAAAAAAATAAAAACAAAACTACCATATGATCCAAAAATCTTACTAGTGGGTATATGTTCAAAGGACACAAAATCAGTATGTTAAAGAAACACTTGCATTCCCACATATAGGTAAAATTTTTTACTTTTATATTTAAGTATTTAACACATATCAAGTTTACTTTAGTAACTTTCAGTGTGATATTTGAACACAAAAACATAATCTGCTGTGATCAAATCGTGCCAGTCTTTACCCATCTTCTTCTCTTCATTCTTTCCAATGTCTAATAACACTATTCTACATTTAGGTTGACATGTTGGCTTCCACCTATGAGAAAGAACACATAGTACTTCTAATCTTATTTCAGCTAATGAAGTGCCATTTGTTCTATACATTTTTCTGCAAAAAGAAAAAAAAAACATCAACAACCAGAAAATAAGATTCCATTCTTATTTATGGCTGAATAACAATCTACTATATATAGTCATTATATATTTATTATTATAATAATATATATTATTTGGTAATCCATTGATGGACACATAAGGTAAATTCATATCTTAGCTACTATAAAGTGTTGCAACAAACTTGAATGCATCTATCATTTTGACATACGGATTTCATTGCTTTTGTATAGGTATCTGAGGTGGGATAATGAGATAATCTCATGGATTTTTTTTAATTTTAGAGGAACTTCAGTAATAGTCTCTATAATAAATATAATTTTTATTCCTGCCAAAGCTATACAAAATTCCTTTTTCTTTATATCATCCTCAGTGTATTTTTGTTGTTGTCCTTATACTTTTAACCGGGTATAATGGTCTCTTGTTGTAGTTTTGATCTACAATTCCTCAGTGCTAATGATATTGGGCATTTCTTTCTTTTTAAAATTATTATTATTACTATTATTATTGTGTTCATGTTTGTGTAAGTATATGCCACATGTGTGTGGACAATGTTGGAGTTCTTGGAGCTGGAATTAAAAGCAGTTGTGAACCCTCCCAACAGGGATGTTAGGGACTGAACTCATACAATACACACTTTTTTTTAAGAATTAATTTTTTAAACTATGTGTGTGTGTGCCTATGGGTATGTGTATGTGCCTATAGGTGCCTATGGGGCCAGAAGTGTTGGATCCCTGGAGCAGGAGTTACAGGAAGTCATCACTGCCCAGTGCAGGTGCAAGAAACCAAACCCAAGTCCTCTCTTCTTAAAGAGGAAAGTGCTCTCTAAGAGGAAAGTGAGTAGAAAGTGCTCTTAACCACTGAGCCATCTCTCCAAGCCCACAAATATATTTGTGATAGAGAACATTCACTACAAAGCTTCAGCTAGCCTTTTTTAATACTGAGAACTTTGACTCTTTGCTAGCTAATGTAGTAAGATTTAACTAATGCCATTTGTATGTATGCAGACTGTTTTTTCCTCAGAGTATAAGCAAAATGTCATGGTAATGGTAATGGAGCTATTGACATTCACTAGGAATGACTCTCCCTTGGCATTCCAACTATTTATTTCCTTCCTGAGCTGCAGGTGATCTTTGGAAATGCTATACTATACACAGGAAGTCAAAGGTTAATTAAGGTCATAACTCCATGATACAGCTTCCATGAGATCATCAAAATTAATGTGATGATACAACTGCTGGAGGATCACTCATACTCCTGTAAGTAACCCCTAACCTGATCTCCATAAGAAAACCCAAAGAACTCATTCTCACCAGCCTGGGTTTCAGTGAAGGGGTGATTGGATCAACCTAAAACATACTTAATATCTTTCAGACAGTGATGGCCCATGCCTTTGATCCTAGCACTTGGGAACACAGAGACAGGCAGATCTCTATGAGTTCCAGGTCAGCCTGGTCTACAAAGTGAGTCCAGGACCACCAGAATTAAACAGAGAAACTGTCCTGAAAAAAACAACCACAAACAAATAAACAAACAAAAAACACCTTAATCTCAAGTCAATAATAGGATCATCATTTCTCCTAACAGGATACATCTATCTTGAACAATCAAATATGCACTGATTTCTTCTCCGAAAGAGAAATTAGTCTTTGATATTTATTCATCTCCTTTCTATCTCAGAAATTAAATATTCTGAAGTATTATATGTTAACAAACTTAAATTCAATGATACAGTCAATACCTCTTATGTTCCAAGACAAAAGGATAAAAGATTAAAAAAGATGATAGACAGATTGTAGATACACAGATACACACAAATATATTCTTGACAAAACAAGGAGAAAATATGTAATATACGTATATGTATGTGTGTATATATATGTATCAGTGAGTATAAATGGGGAGTATTTTAATTTGACTTTAAAAACAACTTGCTGTTAGATAATTTTCAAAATAAGAAATACAATTAGCTGATAAGTAATTGAAAAATGTTTAACATCATTGCCATCAGAGAATTCTAAATTAAAACAAATCCCAGTCAAAATGGCTATTATCAAGAAAACAAATATGATCCTCCCCTATCAGTGGACTTGGAAAGGGGTAGGGAGAAGATGAGGGAAGGAGGGTGGGAATGGGAGGGAATGAGGGAGCGGGATACAGCTGGGATACAGAGTTAATAAAATATAACTAATAATAAAAAATTAAAATTCATAAAAAAATTAAAAAAGGAAAACAAATACATAGGCTGAAAATGTAGCCTGGTGGCAAAGGGCTTGCCTAACATGTACAAGACTCTCGATTTAATCCTCAAGTACTGCAAAAGTAAGTAAATAAATAAAAGAAAGAAAGAAAGAAAGAAAGAAAGAAAGAAAGAAAGAAAGAAAGAAAGAAAGAAAGAAAGAA
>NW_026585687.1:244728-248988 GCF_907164565.1 Psammomys obesus
GAAAGAAAGAAAGAAAGAAAGAAAGAAAGAAAGAAAGAAAGAAAGAAGGAGGAAGGAAAAAAAAGAAACTTGTTTCTTCTTCTCTTTGGTCTTTGTCTTCCACTTTTAACTGCTTTATTCATAAAGGTTTTCAAATATAATCTAGTCTCTCCTACTTAAAAAAGAAGGTGGAAGAAGAAGGAGAAGAAAAAACTTTAAAAATGCTGCAAAGACATGGGGGAAGAGGAATCCTTATGCACTGTTGGCAGGAATATTAACTGGTGCAGCTACTATGAAAAACAGTGTAAAGTTTCCTGAAAAAAAAAATCAAAACAAAAAACTGAAGATTGAACTATCACATGAGTAAGCTATATTACTCCTGGGCGTATATTCAAACTCTATACCCAACCATAGAGATATTTTCACAGCAATATTCATTGCTGTTCTAGTCACAATAGCTGAGAAATGGAATCAACCTAGATGTCCATCAACACATATGGATGAACAGATGTGGTTTAAAATGGGATTTAATTCAGCAGTGGGAAAAACCAAACATTTTCAGGGAAATGTATTAAACTAGAGATCAATAATAAACAAAATAAGCCATGTGTAGGACAACAAATACTGCATGTTTCTCGAATATGCAGAATATCTCTCTCTGTCTCTCTGACTCTGACCCTGTCTCTCTCATCTCCACCACTCTCTCTCTTGTGGTGTGTGTGTGTGTGTGTGTGTGTTTAACAAAATCAGAAAAGAGACTATGAGTGGAGAGAAAGCAGCCTTAAGAAAGGGAGAAAAAAAAGAAGAGAAGCGAAAGTAATAGACTATATGTGACAAAAATATTAGATGTAGCTGTTAGTATTTATTTTAAAATGATGCCACACACACACACACAACAGATATATATAAAAGAAATGTATTGGATGGAGGTGAAGAGACAGAGAGGAGCAGGAAAGAGAGAGACATGGTGGGGGGGGCCCTCAAAAAAGAAAGCAAGGTGGAAAGAGCAAGAGTGCAAGAGAAACACAAAGTGGCCTGTTGATCCTATTATTATTATTAATTACATTTTATTAACTCTGTATCCCATCTGTATCCCGCTCCCTTATTCCCTCCCAATCCCACCCTCCCTTCCTCAGCTCCTCCCTGCCCCTTTCCAAGTCCACTAACAGGGGAGGACCTCCTCCCCTTTCGTCTGGCCCTGTTTTATCAGGTATCTTCAGGGTTGATCCTTTTAGAGCTTGTGCATGCACAGCTGAACCATGCCTGCCACACACCTGGTGGGCGACACATGATGACATCATGGGTTACTAGGCAACCCAGAAGCAGGCTGCCTAAATGCTAACAGTGGGGACTACTTAAAAAGAAGTAAGACAGTAAGGAGAGGCAGGGGACATGGGAGGCAGTTGGGGAGGGAAATGAATAACAAAGTATAACAACACATTATGACAGTGCCATAATAAAATTCATTTTATTATGTAAGTTCACTTAAAAATGGAAAAAGGAAGGAGAAGAGGACCTCCCCTATTAGTGGACTTGGGGAGGGGCATGCATGAAGAAGGGGGAAGGAGGGTAGGATCCGGAGGGGAGAAGGGAGGGGCTTATGGGGGGATACAAAGTGAATAAAGTGTAATTAATAAATATGTAAATTTAATAGAAAAATGGAAAAACAATCTGCTGGGGGAGGAGGAGCAACAAAAATAACACAATTTTTTCAGATGTGTCTTAATTATCCAGCTATGGGCCAGGTGTGGTGACACAAGCTTCAATCACAACACTTGGGTGGTGGAGGCAGGCGGATCTCTGTGAGTTCAGGGCCATCGTACTCTACAGAAAGAGTTCCAGGACAGCCAAGGCTGTGACACTTAGAAACCTGTCTCAAAAAAAAAAAACCACACATACGCAAAATAACTACATGCTTTCCCTCCAGTTACAGCTCTATGATTTTACACACACACACACACAAACACACATGTAAAAGAGTATATGTTATATAGAAGATTGTAAACTGCAATTTATTCTACTAGGCAAATAGAGGAAGAAAGCAGAATTAATTTTTTGTCCACAGGGGCTGTCTCTGACTTGAACTCAGTGGCTGGTTTGGGTGGCAGCCTTACCAGGCCACAGAGGAAGACAATGCAGCCAGTCCTGATGAGACCTGATAGATTAGAATCAGAGGAAGAAGAGGAAATCCTCCCCTATCAGTGGACTAGGGGAGAGGCATGGGTGGAGATGAGTGAGGGAGGGTGAGATTGGGAGGAGATAAGGGAGGGGGCTACAGCTGGGATACAAAGTGAATAAACTGTAATAATAAATAAATAAATAAATGAAAGTCAAAGGAAGAAAGAAAGAAAGAAAGAAAGAAAGAAAGAAAGAAAGAAAGAAAGAAAGAAAGAAAGAAAAGGGAGGCTGTAATGCTCAAATATTCCCCAAATCAGAGTGCTGCAACATATCAGGCAGCCACTTAAATTTTTATGTGTACATTAAACACAAATTTAAGAAATTGCTCTCTAAGCATTTGTTTTTCACAGCCTTTCCACTGACAGCAGCTAAATTGCTGTGTTACCTTGGATTTTATTTCAAGTCTCTGGTCTTTTTCTCATTTATAAATTGCTTTCCTGATTTCTGGGGTGTAAAATAGGTTCTGCAGAGATGATTCAAAGAAAGCACGGAATAAGTCCAACTTTGCTTCCATTATATATTCTGGAGCCTCAGTGGAACACCATAAAAGATGGGTTGGAGAGCCTTTATAGCTGGCCTCCAGACATCTGAAATGGACACAAAGCTGAAATAGAAACTGTGTGTATAGTGCACAAACACACACTAAAGTGAAACCCTTTCATCACTATGTACTCCCTGATAGATCACTTCAGTTTGAAATTCTCACTGGATCACCTATTATTTCCTTTGTAAAAGTTTTTCTGTGGGCAAGAGAGATGGTGTTGTGCCTGAAACTTGAGACCCCAAAAGACCACCAGGAGCAGAGTCCATTGCAAAACACATGAGGATCTTTTTATTACAAGTTAGCTTGGGCTCATACCCTCACCGTCAGAGCAGTTGAGAGCAAAGAGCCTAGTGCTCAGGTTAGGTGGTTGATTTAAAGAGTCTGGTCTCTCCCAGCATGCCCAAAGCAGGGGAATTCCTGCCTGGCAAGCATCTATTGATTGAAACACAAAAGGAAATGTTGCATTTTGAATTGATTGGCTATAGGAAGGCCCCCAAACCATTAATGGTCTGGCTTCCCTTATTTGGCTGTCCTAGGGAAGAGGGGCCGGTTTCCTAGCAACTGTATCTCTAGTGGGCAGGAAAGGAATGCAGTAAGGCTGGTTCTTCCCCCCAGGCAGCTGGACATATCTCCACCTGTGTAGCCTTTGTTCCGGCTTGTGTTTTAAACTTTAATTCAATAACCCCCCCCCCCAAAAAAAACCTAATTTTTAATTCTTTAGTCTCTCAATGGCTCAGTGGTTAAGAGCACTGTCTGCTCTTCCGAAGGACCCAGGTTCAATTCCTAACACCCACATGGCAGCTCACAACTGTCTATAACTCCTGTTCAAGGGGATCTGACCCCCTCACACATGCAGACAAAACACCAATGTACATAAAGTAAAAATAAATATTAAAAAATGATCTCTGCTCAAAAAATAGTTTTTCTGTTTGTGTTGTGCTCAAATGATGATGATGATGATGACTGTGGTGGTGATGAATAACAATGACGATTTTAAATGCCTCATGTACTCAAATGTGCACAAATTTTATATTAATCAGTTAGAGGTAAATCCATCATCATCTGCTGTTATGAGAATACAAGCATTCTCTTTACTATGCCTGGGTTTATTCACTTCATAGAGTTGCTGAGGTTATCAATGCAATACCTGGTATATCAGATGGAAAAGAGGGAGTGGCTTACCCTGGGTTGTGAATTTCTGAGAATTCCTCCATTTGGCTGGCATCCAAGAACTCTGTAATTCTTCAGGCAGAGACACATGCTGGTGGTATTCATCTATGCAGCTCTGTCTTCTCCAAATATCGTCTCTGCCTCACTCTGTGAAAGTTGGTGTCCATATTTCAGTTTTCATGTTCTCATAATTAAATGGTGGATGACCACTAAAAGAAAATAGAAATATCCTTCTCCATGGCAGTAAAATCCTAATAAAGTGTTTACTTTCGTTCATTCTCACAGTAAGTGTTTAATGGGATTGTTAAAACTACAACCTTCAGTCAGGCTTTGCTAACTGGCAAAGAAAGAAAGAAAGAAAGAAAGAAAGAAAGAAAGAAAGAAAGAAA
>NW_026585687.1:248998-287278 GCF_907164565.1 Psammomys obesus
AAAGAAAGAAAGAAAGAAAGAAAGAAAGAAAGAAAGAAAGAAAGAAAGAAAGAAAGGAAGGAAGGAAGGAAGGAAGGAAGGAAGGAAGGAAGGAAGGAAGGAGCCCAATATATCACTCTCCCACTTAATGTCTTTAAAGCCATGGTCCAAAATTGAGGATTATAATGGTTGTTTTTCAAGGTCAAGTTCCACTTCATCCAAACATCTACAAAGTCTGACATCATTTCCAGAAAACCCAAACTTTGGCCTAAGTGGCAAGCATTCATATACGTAATCACACAGAATTGTGTGAGGTCTTTTGGTCTGTAATTATCATAACTCAGATGTGAAGAACAATTTGGCAAGCCACGAAAGAGTCAAACAAATCAGACTGAGAGATGGCTCAGTGGTTAAAAGTTCCTGTTGCTCTTGCAGACTGGGTTCCCAGCACCCACATGGTGGTTCACAGCTGCTTGTAACTTTAGTCCCAGGGTAACCAATACCCTCTTCTGACCTCCCTGGGCACCAGGCACACGTATGATACACATACATATATGCAGCCAATAACTTAAACACATGAAATAAAAGTAAGTAAATCATTTTTTTTTAAATGATTCAAACTGAGTTGCTCGTCTGGATTTTTGAACTAGGCCAAGTTTTAAGAAAACCGATAATAATGAATTTCTAATTAGCAACAACAAGTCAGGACCTAGAAACATTTTTCCTTTTATGAAACAATTTGGTATGTTTAAACTGTCTTTTAATATATGAAGAAAAATGTTTTTACTACAGTATCAGTTGTTTTAGAGATGGAGATTTTTGCAAACATTAATAAAAACCACATAAGCTACAGCTCAAATTGCCAAGTGAGAACTCTCTTGAAAGTGTATTCTACTGCCAAAACTTAGGTGTTTTGTTTGTTTGTTTTGGATTTACACAGAGATTGCTATCAAGCTTTTCCTGAGCTTTAAACAATTCTGCTTAGAATCACTGTTATCTTTCTCCACACTGATAAGAATTACCACACATTTCCTCCAGTTCCCACAGTTTAGTTAGCTCGGCTTCCCTGAATCTTTTCATACAGGCATGGTGCTATCCTAGTGTCCTTTAGGACATTAAGGCTGCCATTCAAATGCCTATGCTTACATCCTCATCTTGATAGCTCTTTAATCTCTTGGAGAAGTCTGCCAGACTTCAAACAAAGGCCTGGGAAATCTCTCACTCTGGCCCTCCTACAAACACAGGGTAAACCAGTCTGGAATACCCCAGTTCCTGTCACTTTCCAATTCTGCTCACTGCTCAGTCTAACATGAAATTTTTCCCATCGCAAATTAGGCCCATTCTTTGGGCAATTCTATTGAATACAGCTTCCAACTCTTTGTGACAGACCTCATCTGGCTTCAGCAACAAACCAAAGCTAGTGGTTTCCACAGTCCATCTACAGAAGTTTAATAATTTTGCAGGAGAATCTCAGTGTCAACATCCACAAAGACAATGCCATTGCCGACAGATAGGCAAGACAGGGTATTCCACAGCTGGCACCTGAAGGCCACATCTTGAAAGAATAAAGCAAACAATGAAGAGAGCCTTCCACACTCGTAATCAGGATGATGCAGAGAACCTCACACTGACAAATACAGAGAGCCCTAACAAAATGCCTTTAAAAAGACAGAACGTCTCATTTTTCTGAATTGTCAATGGCGAAGAATCTGCAGGAGCAGAGATTCCCCCCTGGTTGTCATGTGAAGTGTACCCTGCTTTCTGCAGGGGCACTTCACAGCCACCAGCACCTAATGAGAATTTCCCAAGCAGGCATTGACGTCAAATGTTTCAGCCAGATGTTTCTTGCCATATTTCAAAGTACACTGTTGTTGGGAGGGGACAATACTCCCCAGCTGCTATCATGCATCATTGTTACTAGATTTTTCACTAAGAAAGGAAGTTGGTGGATCTGCAGGGCTGCCCCTGAGGTGCTGTTTGAAGGCTTCAGAGCACAGCAGCAAGCACTGCAGCAGAGCAGACAAGCAGACATTACAGCGAGGTCTCAGCAATTTGTGGTGATCCGCATTGGTTGCCCTGACAACCGCACTTCACATAGGGTGGGGAGGGAGGCGGGAGCCTCAGCAACAAGACCTAGAGCGCTGCTAGCCAGCCTCTCCTCATAAGGCACAAACCAGTATTGATACAGCTTGTTCTTTTCAATTCGTGTATACATGTTACTTCTCTCTACTTATTTATGTCATTTAGATTTATATAAGCATTGTTTTGTAGATTTCAGGACTTGCGTTTCATACATATATATGTATAGTAAATTATATACCTACTATATATAATCTATATATATATATCTACTATATGCATAGGAAACTCATATATATGAAACCCATATTTATATGTCTTATGAACTTGTGTGTGTGTGTGTGTGTGTGTGTGTGTGTGTCTAATGAAGCCTTAAAGAAAAAATAGAGGTTTCCCCGAAGAGAAAAATTACCCCTGTGGACTGCAGTTCCAGCTTCAGAACTCTCCTACTAATTTTGGTGCTGTTTTCTGAGTTGGTTCTGGCTTTTCTGGAATTTCTTAATCTCAGTGCTAAAGAAGGCAATAGAACATCCATGCTGTGATGAGTCAATAGAGATATACAAAATGTTGTCTTAATCAAATATTGATAAAAGTTAAGATCTGGATGCCTATGTATCTGATAGCTTAAAATATCTTTTCAAAAATAATGATTATAGTGAGAATAGCTTTCTATTCTTGGCTGCATTGAAAAAATAAAGGAAGAAAATGATGAGCACAGAGCTACTTAATGATCTTCAATAGTACAAAAAAAATCATTGGACAGGATTCATTGCCTTTTCAAGAGAAAAAAAATAAACAAAACTCAAGAAATCAAGCAAACAAGAAATATAACTCAACACAAGAAAGGCCACATAAGAAAAACTCACAACTAATATCATACTTAACAATAAAAGGTTGAAGATTCTCCAGGTAGTATATGGTAGGGTTAAAGGTGCTGTAAGCAGCCCCTTGAAAAGGTAGTAAATGGAGATGTGATGGTGAAGCCAAAGCAACAACAGAGACCTCAGAAGGAAGGAAATGCCAGGGACATGGAGAGTTGTCTGAAGGAGGCTTCAGGAAGCATGTGAAACTGCCTGGAGAAGGTTGTCATGTGAAGTATACCTAGCAAGGTTGTAACAGAGCTGTCCAACCCTTACCTAGGCCATAGGCCAGGTGTTAAGCATATACTTAGGATTCAGTGTTTGTCCTGCTACATTTTGCTTTTGTTTGGTCCAGTCTATATTTTGTATGTTTCTGTACCTCTGTTTTGGAATGGGAATGTTTGCTCTGTGCTATTGCTTCTTGAAATATAATTTGTCTTTTGATTTTTGCAAGGGCTTACAGCTAAGAGTCTCAGATGAGATTTTGAATTAGTCCATTGAGCCTTATTAGAACTTTTAAGACTCTGAGAATTGGAGATGGACTAAATGCACCTTGCAATATGACATAGATGTGAGCTTTTCAGAGCCAGAAATGAAGTACTATAGTTTTGAATCTGGAATTACCTTTGCCCCTAAGTCTCAAGAGTTAAAGACTTAATTCTCAGTGTAGAACCATCAGAAGATGGTAGAATACTCTAAAAGGAGGATGTAGTAGGAAATATTAGATCATTGGGGATGTATATTTGAAGTGGAAATTTCTGGTTTCTTTGAAGACTGAATTTTGTCAAGTGATGTTTTGCTGCAAGCTGGGCATGTGATGTTTTACCCAGCTTGGTTTGTGAGAGGGCACGTGAATGTTTTGCTGTGATCCCTCATATGCAAGGGGCATGACTTTGGCCAGCTGAGAACATCCATGGGTGGACTTTGAGGAGAGGACATATATAGAGGCAAAATCAGAGTGAGACAGCACTTTTTGGATCAACACCACTGTTTGGCTCATCATCACTGCACTTATCTTTGTGTTTCAACACTTGACTTTGTAGAGAGAAACGTTCCAGAGAACTTCTCCAGGCAATCCTACTTGGTCTTGAGGCTTTCACTGGCTTTGTATTACTACTCCATGTTGGCCTTTGGACTAAATTGCTGGTATCCTGACAACTGAGTCCTGCAATCCCCTAAAAACTCATTGACCCTGATCAGCAGGAAGTAGATAAAAGAGCCCTGTTCCCTATTAATCTCCTACCTAAGGTTGCGGGGGTGGGGGTTGGAAGGGAAATAAAGGTGCATAAAAACCCTAAATAAAGTACATTTGATGGAAAGCTAAGCCTACATACCTTGAAGAAGTTTTGGGACTTTCTATTTCTTTGCTTCCTGACTACCATAAGAGCACCTTTTTCTGCCATGCAGTCCCCACCATGATGTTCTTGTGCAGCCCAGGAAAATCAAAAGTTCAAAATGATCCTGAGATCCATAATAAGGCCCCATCTCAAAAAAAAACAAAACAGTAGTACACTCTACTAATGAAGTATTATGAAGATAAATCAAAACAATAAAAAATATTCTATATTCAATAACTGGATAAATTATTATTTTTAAAATGTCCATACTATTCCAAACAATTTACAGATTCAATGCAACCACCATCGAAACACTAATGGTATTGTCCATAGAGCTAGAAAGGTAATCTTAAAATTCATATAGAAGCAGAAAGTTCCAGCACAGCCAAAGTAATCTTTAAGAAAATAAAGAACAAAGTTTCAAAGTATCATGTTTTGTATATTCAAAATGATAGTAACCAAAGCATGCGATTGATGTATAAATAGATGCACAGACCAATGGCAGGCAATAGCGAGCCTAGAAATAACTCCGCATTTATAACCCACTGATCCATAACAGAGGTTTCAACATGGTATTGATTCATGCAGAATACACTGAAACACTACCCCTCCTCTCCATACTGAAATCAATACAAATGGACAGAATATCTTAATGGAAGATATGAAACTATCAAATATAAAAGCAACAAGGCTATTCAGGCTAGAATAAAGACACGCCCTTAGCACACACCTTTAATCCCAAACAATGAAGATAAGTCTAGCTGGTAAAAGGAAGCAGCCGTGTTTGAAAGTGATGTCTAATTGAAGGCAGACAAAGTGATAAATCGGAGAAAGATTTGACAGAATAGAACATGTCCACCTCTCGTGAGAATAGAGATGAAAGAAAGGTGACTCGAAAGGGAGCAGCACACACAGATACATGCACACAGGGGGGAGCAGTTTTGTCACGATGCTTTTACAGAGACAGGTTAAAGAGGGACAAGCTAAACACAGGTGCAGACAGATGAGCCAGAGCATGGGAAGGAGCCAGAAAATTAGAACAGATTGCTAGCATTAGTTTGAGGCTAAGAAGAGCAAAAAGTCAGAAGCTGAGAGAAGCCACATTGAATTAATCAGCTTGGAGAGGAATTTGAGCCAGAGGAATCTGGCTGAGTTGAAATAGCCAGACAGAGTTCAGAAAGAACAAGAACAGATGAACTTTTTAAAGCCTACATTAGATTGTATGGAGGCTAGAAGCTTCTAGAACTTAGCCTATGTAAACAGACAGAGGCACTAAGTCTCTGAGGTGACATTTAAAACAGGCAAATAAAAGTTACATTTACAACCAGAGGAAAACATGGAAGGCCAAGATCTTAACATGTGCGATGGAACAATATCCTGGATGGGACTCCAAAGCACAAAACACGGAGCAAAAAATGGCAAATGATATCGTAAGAGTTCCTACACAGCAAAACAAGGTATCATTGCTGTGGAAAGACAACTGTCAAAAGGGAGAAGGTTTGTATTGGCTATACAATTGACAGAGAATTAATACATGGAACATACGAAGATTATTTTTAAAAAGAATAACGAAAAATCAAGCAATGAGATTTATATTGGACAAACTGTCAGAAGAAGAGTCCGAAATGATGAATAAACACACAGGAATGGTTAGAAGTGAACCAAAGCTATAATGAGATTTCATCTTACTACAGTTATAATAGCAATTATCAATTTTTTTAAAATTGTTTTTGAGACAGGTTGTGAGGCATAGCAGGTTGGCTTTGAACTTGCCATGTAGCCAAAGATAAGTTAGAGTTACTAATCCTGCCTCAGTACCTCCCAAGTACAAGAATATAGATGTGTGTCTCTATCCTCAACTTTGTGCAATTGTTTTTTGTGGAGTTTGGGGGAGGTTGTTTATTAGTTTGTTTTTCAAGACAGTCTTGATATATAGCCTAAGCTGGGCTGGAATTCACTGTTTTGCCCAGACTGACTTCAAATTTGTAATCCTCCTGCTCAGCTTCCTTATTGCTGGGATTACAGGTATACACTCAAAAATATTTTTGTGAAAAAAAAAATAGGTAGTGGAAGAAAACTCTTAGACATTTCTGAAAAAAATATAAATCAGTGTACCCTCTAAGTCTCACTCAAGGTACTTCTGCTTAAGCCACTCAAGCACTGGGATTACAGACATACACAAGTACTTCTAGCCCCAAGTTTTTAATGTCCATATTATGACTCAACAATCCTTACCAAGTGAGTAGAAATGTGGAAGGAAATGTGGAAGGAGGCTATGATTAAACATGTAGTCTATGAGCTCAATGCAGTCACTGAGTTAAACAATGAACCATGACTTGTATCTTTTTATGTGACTTCCCTTACCAGGAATTTCCTTTCCAAATGTCTCTACCTGACATTTAGTATGGGTGTCATATATCTGGCAAAGCATTCCCCACCTTTCATTATTTTTCAGTCCTCTCCTTCATTTTTCCCAACACAGAGTCACCTCACTTACTACTCCTGTACTTAGTCATAGCCAAAGTTAGCTACTTTATCCCTGCTACTTTCATAGCACCTGATACCCTTCTTTTACAGCCATTATGGCATTAATTACAAATATATATCTTTATTTGTAACTAACTACAAATAATTGTCTTTCACATTGGACCCATGACTCCTTAAAAGCATAGATTATGTCCTCTTAGCTCTAGAGTCTAATAGAAAGGATGGTAAAGAGTAGTCAATAAATATTTGGCAAATGAAAGGAAAAATTAAGCTTTTAATTTGAACTTCATTTTTGAAAAGACACTAATTGCAATTGTAGAAATAACTATATACAGGGGCACTTTTGTTACTTTACACAATGTAAATAGAATTTCATTGAGACATTTTTGCTTCATTCATTAATCAGTTAATTATTCCATACATGTTGTTTGTTTTCATTTTAAATAATAGATGAACAGAGTCTCCAAGTAAGAGAAGGGTCTATTTACTAAGGACTTTAAAGTATATTCTAATTTGAAGAGGAAGATGACTCATGAAAGAAAAAGAAAAACAAACAAGAGCCTAACAAAGTGAGTCACGTTTAATAGCCACCTACTGAATTGCAAGGAAACAAATATGTTACATTCAATAAGCAAGGGCAATCAATGACATTCTCTATGATAAAATGCAAAATACTTGATATACCTTCCACAAAAACTATATTTCTTATGGCTTGAAGTAGTTCGATCTATGCCAAAACATTTTAGGCTATTGTTGTTGCTCTTGATTACCTCCCAGAGACTGAAAGTGAGTCTAAATTGCTGAAGCTACTACATACTTCAGACATATGCCCCAGAAGATCAGAGCTAGTGTTATGCCCAAGTCTTGAAAGTCCCAAAGACCACCCAGGAACCAATTTCAATCCAAACGCAGTAGGGTGTTTTATTATAAGCTCCAGCTCTGGACCACACCGTCACCAACTCAGAGGTTCTGGAGTGTAGAGCCACGAGCTCAGAGGGATGAGGGTTTTTATTGGGTTACAGTGAGGTTTGGGAAATTACAACTTAGCAGTTACTCAATTAGGTGACATTCAGCAAGGGCAAGCTTGTTACAAACAAGCTTTCGGCTAACTAACAAGCTTGTGGCTAACTAACCTTGAGCAAGCTATCTATAGACTTCAGGAATGTTAGGTGTTTCTGTGCCATGAAAGTTCTCCTACCAGGTCAGTGGGCTGCTCAGCACAGATGTCCCACCCTGAGATAAGATACTTTCCCATTTTTGTGGTTGCCTCCAGGCTATTCCTTGGGTAGAGAATTTTATTGTCTTCTCCCTGGAATTGGTGACCTATGGCCTAGTTCCTAGGACTGGTGACTTTTGGGTTTGGGGGTCAGGCCTGGTTCTCTCACTAGATCAAACTTGAAAGCCTCCTCTTGGAGGCTTTTATGGTACCAGAAAGAAGGTGCCATGCAACCTAAAAAGAGAGGGAAGCATTATTAGTCCTATCTAGATATGATTCTACAACAATTACCAGCATGGCATAATAACCCTAAGCATGCAATAGAGGCACACATACCTTGGTGGTAACCAACAACCCTCTAATTGGACTTAAGACCTGCTTAGCAAGAAGTAAATTATGCCTGGTACTGGAAACCAAACTAACTATCTGGAGCTAATGAAGTTATGGATCTTGGAGGAGAACCTACAACCACCATTTTACTAAACTAGCATAATCCTCAACTACATTATAAATATTTAACCTTATACCCATAGATAAGTACATATCACACTGCTAATCAAGGAAGAATCTCTTTGCTACCTGAGGAGACCATTGTAGACAATCAAAAACTAATCAAAATTCAGAGAACATGTGATTGTGTGATGCTCAACCCCAACAAATCTACCCACAACACAACTCCTATGCCTAAGGCTTAAAGATCATACCAAAGGGGGGTGGGCTGAAAGATTATAAAAATCAGAGGAATAGGAGGTTTATGATATTGTGTTTCCTAAAAATATCAGCAAAGCTATACCCATGTAGTCTCATCAACATGATTACTTAAATAAGACCTGAACAAGGACGACAAAGAATTAGGGGCAACTAAGAAATGCCAAGAGCAAGAGAAATTGTCTTCTCCAGGAAAGAGCCCCGACAATTGGTTATCAAATACCAAATGGTTAGTCCTAAAATCATATACATATAAGTACCATAATATTCACTGAGAAGACTGATTTTATATATTTGTATTATGTTTTAAGACACAACAATTAAAGAAAAAGAGGCCATAAATTTGAGAGAGAAAAAAGTTGTCACATGGGAAGGGTTAAAGGAAGGAAATGGAAGAAAGAAAATAGCTATTTTAATTTAAAAAAAATATTTTTTTTAAAAACTGAAGGCATAATTTAATAAAGAAAAAACATGGGTATAAACAATCATAATGATCTAGGCTTCTGTAAAACATAGTGGTCAAATGGAACATTAACACAGGGTTTACATGGTGGAAAGAGAGAACTGACTCCTGAAGATTGTTCTCTGACCTCTAAATCTATGGCATAGGTGTGTTTCTCCCCTCCCACCTCAATAAATCATAACTATACGAAGGAAGAAGAAGGTTTTCCTAAACATGAGGTGACTGAGTTGGAAAAAAAAAAAAGTTTGGTAGAAGAGTTGCATATCTTTGCCAAGGTTTCTGATAACTATATGGAGATGTCAGCAAGAAGAGGGACAATTTCTCCAATAGCATTTACCACTATGACTTTATTAACAATAATAGAATTCTCAGTGTATCAGGATAAATGACTGAAGTATGAATATGAAGTAGATAAGGACCTTTCTACCAAGTAGAGAATCAATATAGATATAACTGTCATCATGAAGTGTCAGTGTGTTGGAGCAGATTATTGGATTTAGCAGATAAAAATCCAGTTGTCTCTACAGATGATCTAGTTCAGAGATCAGCAGTATTTGACCTTTCATCACAGACCATGTTGCAGCTGTCTCCGAGTAGGCTGCAGAAGAGCATTCCTTTCAAGATGTGACACTCAAAAAATGCTTTTAAAAGTGCAGAAACTAACCACCAACCAAAGAGAAAGGCTGGACTAGTCCTAGACCCTCTGCACATATGTAGTATATGTCCAGCTTGGTATTTCTGTGGGTCACCCAACAACTGGTGGGGGCCCTCTTTCTGACTCTGATGCCTCCCTTTGGATTCCATTCCCCTAACTGGGCTGCCTTGTCAGGCCCCAGTGGGAGAGGATGTACCTTGTTCTGCAGCAATTAATGTGCCAGGGAGGGTTGATACCCATGGGGGGACTTCTCTCTTCTCTGATAAGAAGAGGAGAAAATGGGGGAGGGGTATGCAACTGTAGGGGAAGGACTGGGAGGAGAGGAGGGAGCTGCAATCAGGATATAAGATATCTAAATGTTTTTTAAAGCACATCAACAGCACTCCCACCAAGGGAAAATGATGTATCAGTTTGTCCAGATGCATGCAGAATCCATGGTCATCTGTATACCAGTAAAGCAGCAGGGATCTCAAATAACTGTGGGCAAGTCAAGCCAACTTCCTCAAGGGCATGCACATTGGGCAGGACATGTCAACCATAATTTTTCACAACTTGTCTCACAAAATAGATATATTTTTTTCTTTTAGAGAATTTATTCCCGGAATTAGTAATCCTTTGGATGAATCTGGAAAAAAATTGGCTAAATCAATTTTTTATAACCAGATGTTGCAATATTTTATTGTAGTTGTGCCAACAAAAGTACAAACATAAAAGAATTCAACAGACATCATCTATTTCCTGTGACAGAAAAGGAACAAGCGTGTTGCAGGCAGCCATTCAGTTTCTGGAATATTTCTGAAATACTATTGAAAAACTAGCCTGCCTCGGTTTTAGGCTTAAAGCCATTTTATAGTAAAGCCAAATTAGGTTCATTCCTGTTTATGATTAAACCTGTTTCTCAAGGATTGGGCTATGCTCCATCTGTAACCTTAACTACAAATGGTTCTGTACTCCCTGTTACAGGAAATGGCAATCATGTCTTTGCTTCACAAAGTTAATAATCATCTTGTAAATCCTACTTTTGTTTTAAAAGGTTTGTTATAACTACCTGTTATTATGACCACCTTGCAGTCATGTTTTTGTTTCAGGAGGTCATTATGACTAACTTGTTCTGCTTATGTAACCCTACCTATTTGGCTGCCAAATCCCCCATTTGGAAGCACCCTATTCCTGAGCTATAAAAACTTAGTCTTCCTCACATCCAATGCTGACTTCTTGGACCCCACCTTAGGGCAGTTTATGTACATGAATAAAAAAGGCTTGATTTAATTAATTGCTTGTTTTAGTTAATTTGGCCATGATGATTTGAGCCGGTGGTCTTTCTCCTCCTCCCTCTTTGGGACTAACACTGAGTTCTTTCATGGTGACAGTCACTGAGGAGGACACTCAGCTTTTTGTCAGGCTCTGTGATATTAGTTGGAGGAATCTTTCCAACAGCAAGCATATTACATGGAACTGGAAAATTATAGTAGAAATAATTTGGTGTCATTTCAGACTTGATCCTATAAGCTCTTCTGCTCTGTCCTCTTGATGGTGGCCACGCAGACAACCACCACTTGTCTCTTTTAGAAAATAATACACATTAGCACCTCCTGGGTGGAGACAAAAACAAACAAACAAAAAATTTCTTGCCTCTGACATCATAATACCTTCTTAGTCATAAAATGTTGTGGATAATATTTAAAGAAAATATGAGAAGCTGGAAATATTCTTCAAAAAGGAAGGATATGGGGGAAAAACAAGTAAACTAAAGTTCTGTATATGTTGTGTCTATTACAAAAGTCCTAAAAGAAATTATGCAGCTAGCAGTGAGTCAGCCCAGCCAAAGTGCCTGGAGAACACAGCATCTCTTACAGTTGAACAGAAAATGGACTCTATGGAATATAGAGCCTGGAAGATAGAAGTAAAAGCATATTTAAAGAAAGGGGCATTGATAAATACAAATGAATGCATAGTTTTGTTTTTAAAAGACGATGTCAGAATAAAATGTATAAAACATTTTTTTTAAATTACAGTGACTACATGGATTGTGTTCAAGAATACAGGCCAGACATTTTGATCCTTGGAACCTTATGAAAACATTTTTTAATTGACTGAGTAATCAATTAATAGGTAACCTTTGTATGTGAGGTGTTAATGAATGAATGCATGGGTTTTCAGCAAATGAAAGGGGAAAAAAAATCTCAAACAAAAAATATTCATGTGTAAATAATAGGAATTACACAGACAATGTTTAGGGAGCCAGTTTCAGGAACTAGCACAGAAGATGCATGTAGCAGATAGGCTTTAGAAGCTTTAAAATACAGCAATTTGGTATCATTTCAAAATAATCAATGCCTTTCTAAGAAGCCAGAGATTCACAAAAGCAAAGGAAAGGTTTCATTTGGAAATCTTTTAACCTACTAAGAATTCTACATACACTCCATATTATTTGCTTTTCTGGCCAACAAATGATAAATATATAGCCCAATGACTTTATGGAGGATATAGCAAAATATTGAGGCACATTTGTCTTATCTTAAAACAAAATTCTCTTCATTAACTTGAATAAATCCTCAAAAAGAGAAAAGATATCTTCCAAATAATTTATACGCTTTGCCTGAATGTCTGGGCAATATTCATAGCTTAAAAGTTCAGCGGTAGGACTGGGAAAGGATCTTCACCAACCCTATATATAACAGAGAGTTAATATCCAGAATATATAAAGAACTCAAGAAGTTAAACAGCAACAACTCAAGTAATTCAATTAAAAAATGGGGTACAGAGCTAAACAGAGAATTCTCAATAGAGGACTATCAAACGGTGGAGAAACACTAAAGAAATGCTCAGAGTCCTTAATTATCAGGGAGATGCAAATCAAAACAACCCTGAGATTTCACCTCACACCCATCAGAATGGCTAAGATCAAAAATTAAAGTGACAACACATGCTGAAGAGGATGTGAAGAAAGGGAAATCCTACTCCATTGCTGGTGGGAATGTAAACTTGTACAACCACTTTGGAAATCAATCTGGCACTTTCTCAGAAAATGAGGAATAGTGCTTCCTCAACATCCCGCTATACCACACCTCTCATTAGGCATATAGCCAAATGATGCTAAACCATACAAGGACATTTGCTCAACCATGTTCACAGCTGCTTTATTCATAATAGTGAGAATCTGGAAACAACCCAGATGTCCCTCAACTGAGGAATGAATACAGAAATTGTGACACATTTACACAATGGAATACTACTCCGCTATTAAAAACAAGGAAATCATGAAATTTTCAGGCAAATTGATGGAACTAGAAAAGATCATCCTGAGTGAGGTATCCCCGAAGCAGAAAGACACACATGGTATATACTCTCTCATAAGTGGATATTAGCCATATAATATAGGATAAACATGCTAAAATCTGTACACATAAAGAAGCTAAGCAAGAAGGAGGACCCTGGGTAAGATGCTCAAATCTTCATTCAAAAAGGCAAATGAGACAGACATCAGAAGAAGGTGAAAATAAGGAACAGAACAGGAGCCTACCACAGAGGGCCTCTGAAAGACTACCCAGCAAGGGATTGAAGCAGATCCTGAGACTCATAGCCAAACTTTGGGCAGAGTGCAGGGAATCTTATGAAAGAAGGGGGAGAGAGAAAGACCTAAAGGGGACAGGAACTCCACAAGGAGAGCAACAGAACCATAAAGTCTGGGTTCTTTTCTGAGACTGATACTCCAACCAAGGACCACACGCATGGGGCACAGATGTAGCCCATGGCAGTTCAGTGTCCAAGTGGGTTCTCTAGTAATGGGAACAAGGCCTGTCTCTGACATGAACTCAGTGGCTGGCTCTTTGATCACCTCCCCACGAGGGTAGGGAGGCAGCCTTACCAGGCAATGTAGCCAGCCAGTCCTGATGAGACCTGATAGGCTAGGAAGGGGAGGAGGATCTCCCTTATCAGTCGACTGGAGCAGGGGCAGGGAGGAGAGAGAAGAGGGAGGCAGGGTGGGATTAGAAGGGGACTAGGGAAGGGGCTACAGCTTGTGTACAAAGTGAATAAATTGCAATAAATAAAAAAATAATTTAAAAAAAGTTCAATGGTAGGTAGAAAAACAGCTTGCTCCTATCAAAAACATGCACACGGGTTGGTGACATGGTTCAGGCAATAAAGGGGTGACTGTTACCAAGCCTGATGACATGAGTTTGATCTGCAGAACCCACATGGTAAAACAGAACTGATTGATTAATTAATAAAATGCAATTAAAATGAAAACATGCATACTTGCTAGTCGATACAGCTTCTTTCTAGAAGAAAAGAGACAAGAGCATAATTTGATTTGTACTAAGTCTGCTACAGTCAATCCACTTATCCAGAGGACACCACTTAAGAAATCAGATTCCATGGGTGATTGGTGTGTTCTCGAAGCTTTTTCTTTTTCTGGTCATCAAGAATGCTCTCTGAGCTGGGCCCTCAGAAGGACTTAATTCCAAAGAGCCAGCCAATCCTAATCGGAGTCGTGTAGCCTTCATGGACACTAGCCAATCCCAATCGAGGTCACAAAGCTGAGGGGTCTGGTGTCTACTGGCATAGGGTCCCAGACAGCCCTGATCTGATTGGGCCTGGTTGCGGTATGGGTAAGCTGGAGCAGATTTAGTATCTATCTTGTTGACTATCCTGATTCCATGACAGGCTTCAGTTTCTTGCTACATAGAGGAGGCCTAAGTCTGCATTCCTCAGAAATTATGCCAGTTACAGGGAAAATCTGTAGCCTGGTCTACAAAGAGAGTCTAGGACAGCGAAAGCTACACAGAGAATTCCTGTCTTGAAAAACCAGAATAAATAATGATGATAATAAAAATAATGAAGCTAGACCCTTATCTCTTAGCCTATACAAGACAAAAATTCAACTGGAAGTAGTCTGTAATGCAATAAATTCTGAAGATTCAACCTTAGGTCCTTCTATTACTTGCTATCTCCTCCTACTCAGTGTGCCATTTCTTTAGCCCCCAAGATATTTTTTTTAAGAAAACTGAAAATGGGGTTGTTTTATTCATTTCATTCTCAACATGCTTGTTATTCGTATATCTAGTGATTTTGTGTGTTAATTTTGTATCCTTCCACTTTACTGAAAGTATTTATCAGATCTAAAAGTTTTCTGGTTTAAACTATTATGTATAGAATCATATTATTGCAAATAAGGATACTTTGACTTCTTCCTTGCCTATCTGTATCCCTTTTATTTCCTTCTTCTATTCTTTAGCTAAGACTTCAGACACTATATTGGATAATATATATTCAAGACTTATACTGAAGCAAGTGGACATGCTCACCTCAATTCTGATTTTAATGAAAATACTTCTAGTTTTCCCCCATTAGTGTATTGTTGGCTATGTTTGCTGTGTGTAGCCTTTATTATGATGAGATATGTTCCTTCCATTTCTAGTTTCCACTGAACTTTTATTATGAAGGGATATTGGATTTTGTCAAAAGACTTTTTAGAAGATAATGTGATTTCTGTCCTTGATTAAAACTAGAGAGTGGGAGCCAGGCAGCACGGTGGCTCACGCTTGTAATCCCAGTACTCCCAATATTCCGGGAGGCAGATACAGGAGAGGTCAGGAGGATCTCTGTGAGTTCCAGGTCAGCCTGGTCTACAAAGTGAGTCCAGGACAGCCAAGGCTACACAGAGAAACCTTGTCTCAAAAAAAATTAGGGAGTGGGGATATAGCTCAGTCGTAGACTATATGCCTATTATGTGTAAGGTCCTGGATATAATCTCACATGAGAAAAAGTAGGGAAAACACTTCAAGATATAATCACAAGCAAGGACTCCTTTCCCTGAATAAGACATGCTTCGGAAATATGCCTAACAATTGACAAATGGGATCAATGAAACACAGAAAGTTATGTACCACAGAGGAAGCAATTGCTTGGAAAGGCAGCCTGAAGAATGGGAGAAATTCTTTGCCAGCTATACATCTGATAGAGATTTAATAGTCTAGAATACACAAACAACAACAAAACCTACATAAGAAATTCAGAACTTAATCAATGAAATGAACAGATACTTCTCAAGTAAAAATGGGAGATATATATATATATATTCATTCCCACTAGCTTTGATAGTAAGTATTGATTGCCAAATTGACAAAACCTAAAACCACCATGGAAACAAGGCCCTGGGCATGTCTTTTTTTTTGGGGGGGGGGGCATGTCTTTGAGAGATTATCTAGATTAGGTTAACTGAGATGCAAAGATCCAACCTACCCTTGGGAGGCATCATTCTATGGACTGGGGTCCTCATTGCATAAAATAGATTCAGTGTGACTAGCTAGCTGCCTCCCACTCTTGTTGTCATGCCTTTCTCAAACTATATACTCAATCTGTGGCCCAAAAAAAATCCTTCCTTCTTTGATTTGTTTTGATTTCCCCCTCCACTAGCAATTATCAACTGCCAATAGCTCTCCAATAAGGGATGGGGTCTAGAAAATATCCACCCCATCTATGCCAGCATTTTGAGTGGCTTGATCTTGTACAAGTCTTGCTGTGAGTTCATGAGTGCAATAGCTACCTACATCAGATCTGAAACATGGCATTTCATAGCACTCTTCCCTATTCTCTGTCTATTACATTCTTTCTGCTTCCTCTTCCATGGAGTTTTCCTGGGCCTGGAGGATGCAGACGATAAATATCCTTTTAATGGATGAACACTCAGTCTTTAATTCACAGTACTTTGACCAATGATATGCATCTTGCAATTGCCTGCTGCCTAGTGCCTAAATAAATAAATAAATAAATAAATAAATAAATAAATAAATAAATAAGCTCTCTGATCAAGCTTAAAAGCAGCCCATATAGCTGGTTGCAATAGTGCATGCCTGTAACCCCAGCACTCAGGGAGGCAAAAGCAGGTAAATTAGGGGTCAGCCTGGTCTACAAAGTGAGCCCAGGACAGCCAAGGCTACACACAGAAACTATATCTAGAAACCCCTTCCCACCCCACCCCACCCTAAAAAAGCAGCCTATATCTATGGGTATAAACAGAAACATTTAGAAGGCATCCTGACTTCATGAAAATGTAGCAAAATAACAAGAGATTCTACTCTAGGGACTATGACCTCTTCAGCCATGGGTTTTTGCTCATTTTTACAGTACCAGACATGAAATCTCCTTCTGTAGAACAGAACATTTACTTGCAATACCTTTTTTCTACTCTTTGACATCATAGTGGTGTTTCGTGGAAGCATTAAAAAGATGAACCCTGCTTTTGAATTTAATATAAACATTTACTTGCAATACCTTTTTTCTACTCTTTGACATCATAGTGGTGTTTCGTGGAAGCATTAAAAAGATGAACCCTGCTTTTGAATTTAATATTCTTGTCCGTATCTTTTTATTAGAATAATTAGACCATTAATATTAAGAGTTACTACTGACAGTTGTATCTTAATTCCTGCCATTCTGTTGGTCTTGTGGGATTTTCTTAAACCTCTTTTGATTGTCCTGGCTTTAGCTACTCCTGTGGCATCTTCTTGTGGTTATCCTTATCTATAGATTGACATATCCTATCCAGTATTCTCTGCAGAGCTGGCTTAGTGTTTATAAATTCCTTTAGTCTATTTTTATTGCAGACAGTTTTTATTTATCTGTCAATTTTAACATACAGTTTTCCTGAGTCTGGTTTAGTGTTTGTGGACTTTCAGATCTTTTAGTACATCTTTCCAGGTCCTTCTGGCTTTCGGAGTGTAATTCTGATGGACTGGCTGCCATTACAGGTTATTCAACCCTTTCCTCTTTCAACTTTCAATATAGTTGAGTTTTTTTGTTTGTTTGCTCGCTTGCTTGCTTGCTTGCTTGCTTGTTTTTACCTTTCCCTCCTTTAACCTTCAATATATTCTTTTTTTAATGGTTTTTTTTTTTTTTTCGAGATAGGATTTCTCTGTGTAGCCTTGGCTGTCCTGGACTCGCTTTGTAGACCAGGCTGGCCTTGAACTCACAGAGATCCTCCTGCCTCTGCCTCCCTGAGTACTGGGATTACAAGACTGTGCCACCATGCCAGGCTTTTCAAAATATTCCTTTGTCTTTGTTTTTACTATACCATGTCATGGGAAGTTTCTTTTCTTTTCTCTTTTTGTTTGTCTGGGCGTCTCTTTCTCTAGGTTCGGGAAATTTTCTTCTATGATTTTATTGAAAAATTTCTCTGTGTCTTTGGTGCCTATTTCAAAGATCTGGTCTTTTCATGGTGTCCCAGGGCTTTCACATGTTCTATTCGTGATTTTTTTTTAATTCCTCCTTGATATATACCAAATGATCTAATTTCTCTAACTTATATTTTAGCCCTGATACTGTTTTCCACATGATCCATTCTGAGGCTTTCCACTAAGGCTTTGCACTGAGCAATTATTTTGGCTTAGCGAGTTTTTTATTTTTAGCATAGTTTCCGTTTGTTTTTTTTTAAGTTGTATTTTTTGTTTAATTAAAGTTGTTTTTTTTTTTTATCTTGTATTTGCTTCTGTATTTCATTCAGCTCCAGTTTTCTTCTCTTGGGATACATCCATGCCTTTTTTTACATTTTTCAATCTACTTATAATAATTTTTTTAAATTCTTTTTTCTGAAAGTTTTTTTTTCCCCAAATTGTTACCACTAGGAGTTAGTACTATAGGATTAGTGATTTTTTTGAAAACCATGCTATCTTGGTTTTTCATGTTGTTTTTTTACTTCCTTCCTTTCTTACTTTTGCATTTGCTCTTTTAAATTCAAATCCTCTTTTTTTTTTTTTTTTCTGTCGTCAGTGATGGTTTTTACAATGTTTACAGGAAGACTAATTTATAGGGCTGAGGTATAATGCTCCTCTTTGGGATTGGTATTTAGGGCCAGAGACTCTCTTATCTTGCTCTGTGTTAGCATGAGCCTCCTGGCTGGGTCTGTGGCTTTCGATGTTGAGTGCTGGATTTCCCCATGTATCTGGTGGGCTTTACTCTGAGTCAGATCCAGTCTCTATCTTGTGTCTGCAGTTTCTGTGAAACAACTGTGAGATGTGGAACTTCACACTTGCTTGTGAAACTAAACCACAGTTTAATCATGTCTCTACTCAGCGTCTGCAGCTTCTGCTAAAGCAGCTATAAGGTGACCAAAGGAATCTTTTTGTAAAAATATTTATTTGTTTATTTTACATGAGTGATCTGTTTGCATGTATGCCTGCATGACAGAAGAGGTCACCAAATCTCATTATAGGTGGTTGTGAGCCAACTTGTGGTTGCTGGGAACTGAATTCAGGACCTCTGGAAGAGCCATCTCTCCAGCCCGACCAAAGCAATCTTGAATAAAAAGAATGCTTCAAGATATATGTAATTCCTAATTATATGTCAGAGCAAAAGTAATCAAGAACATGATGGTGTGGACACAAATGACAACTCATAGATCAATGGAATGAAATAGAAGACCCAAATACAAAGTCTGCTCAATTATAGCAACATGATCTTTGACAAAGATAACAAAAATATAAATTGTAGAAAAAGACATCTCTTTAATGTAAGTATTTAGGCACCTGCTTCTGGGTTGCCTAGCAACCTATTAAGTCATCATGTGTCGCTGGGCACACCCGGCAGGTGGCATGGTTACTTTGCTCCTTCAAAGAATCAACTCACTACTTTGTCTCTTTTGGCCTCTCTTGCCTTCTTGCCCTCTCCCCTTTCTCTTTTGGGGCGCCCCTGTCTCTCTTCCCCTATCATGTCTCCCTCTCTCCATCTCTTTCTCTCTCTTCATCTCCATCTAATAAATCTCTTTCATATAAAATCTGCCGTGCCCCTCATCATTTAATTGGTCCCAGCATTGGTGTATTGCCTGAGAAGGGTCTCCCCTGGAACTGCCAGGACCCCTTTCGGACCCCTTCTATCTGACCATGGATGATTTTCTTCTGCTCTATCTATCTATCCCTAACCACCTATGCCTGAAAATCTTTACTTTCTCTCACTTGCCCTGCTGACACACATCTGGTCCAGCTACTTGCAGCAGCGGCTGTCCACAGCTGCTCAGGTGTTCAAAGCCCCTGGGACTCAAGGGGAGCCAAAATCGGCTTGGGGAGTCTAAACCGTTTGCGTGCCACTTCAGACAGACACAGCCTGCTTCTAGGTAAGCAATTGCTGGGGACCCTGTGCACACACAAAGGGCTTTAGATTGCACCGCTGCCTCTGGCTCCACAGGCAGTATTTTAGAACGCCTGCCAGTAGAGGCTGGCTTTCAGAGAAGGGTTTTCAGCTGTGCAGACTTCCGGGACATGCACAAAGAGAGCGTTTTAAACCAGGCCGGGACTGCCCAGACCACCGGCAAGCACCTGGTCTCACTATGCAGCCACAGGTGTGCATGCACACAGCCAGTCTCCATGTTGAGAAGCCACACCATGCGCTCACCCCTCCCCAACTCCTGCAAAGCTCCAAGGCGCTCACATTCAAACACTGGTTTCCAATATTTCTGACCCCTAAAAGTGCTATTTCCAAGCTTTTAAAAAAATCTCTTCTTCCTGATGTCCGTACACTCTGCCATATATATATATATATGCTTTAAATTCTTATCTAACGATTTATATAATTTTCTCATTGGGCTTACATTTATAAGACTTCCTTATATCATAATCATAACTAACTGTTTATTTTATCTCTTTTTAGACTAGGACAGCAACAAGCCTCATTTTAAATTGGTATGGATTTTTATAGAAATTTAAAGTTATGTTTTACAATCTATATAATTCAACCCTGGTTCAATAATGCTAACATTTCAAAGTTATAAAGGTTTATTCAAATTAATTGAATTTAAAATGTATGTCTAACTGCCTATGTCTTTTTCAATTCCTAAATTTATAAAGGCTGTTTCTCCTGCCATGAGCTACCTATAATCCGGATTCATGACTAGGCTTTCTGACTAATGGGTTTAACATAATAAATTCACATGTAATTTTAAAATTGCTTTATACTATTCTACAATAATGCTGGTTTTAAAACTCATAACTCAGGGGTTACTACGTGCAGGCTTTTACCAATATTCTAAATTAATATCTATTAATTTTAGAGGATTTATTTATGTTAGAACTTGGTCGTTGTGCTGTATCTTTATTATCAAAAGGTTAAAATATGCTTGGTCTTGTTTTCTAGAAATTATATTATTATTAATCTTTAATATAGTCTTAGACTGTTATGAGCTGTAAACTTTTTATATACTAAATCATACTAAAAACAGTTATGCTCTCACATTAATGTACTATATTTATGAATTTTAAGGCTCCAAATTAAAAGGGACAAAGCCTAAAGTCCTAATATTTAATGGTTAAGAAATGCAAGTTAATAGCCATCTCATAGATAATCAAGTCCTCTAACATATCCAAAAATATATTTATAGTCCTACAGATGCAAACATGGTCTCACTGCCATCTTTAATAAACAGCTGAGGATGGTCATTGAGTCACCGTACAGGAGTTGGTAAAAATAATAAGAGAAGAGCCTTCCCGAAAGGCTCATCTACAGAACCTATGGTCCAGACCTTGGCAGCTGCTCTGAGGCTGTTGGCACTCCTGCACAAAAAAAAAAAAAATAAAAATAAAAAATAAAAAAAAATCAGAAAAAACAAAAACAAAACCCAAAAACATGAGGTCTGCAAAGCCCCATCCTGCTGGGGTATAGCCAAAAGTCAATTCTGCCAAGCGACTGTTTCAAGTGCAGTCAAAGGGGATTCTGGTCCCATGGCTGCCTCAACAAGCCATGGCTGCCTGCTGGCACACTGTCCTCTGGAAGTCAAAACGCTCCCATGCAGGGTTGTCCTCAGTGCCACGCCATGGAGGCTCAACCAAGAGCCATCGATGCTTCCAGCCTTCCAGCTCCTTGGGCTGGCAGAGGATGAATGGTTCCTTGATTCAGCGACTTCCACCACCCTCGCCCAACCCAGGGTAACATTGTAGGTCTGTTTTGGCCTCACACTGGGGTCCCACAGACATGTTGCCAACCTCTGTCTTGGGAGACTTCAGATGCCTTCTCAGTTTTCCTCATATACAGGAGACCAGGCTTAAGCCTGAGTCCTAGAGTTGCTGTTGTCAGGCCCAGACACAATATGCCTTATTGCCAGACTCAAGCCTGAATGAAACCTTTTGCCATCCCTTTTTTTAGCTAAAGGACAATAAATGTCCATGATAAATAACTAGATACAAAGGCCAAAATGTTGTTTGGGGGTCTAAAAAAGGTCTTAAGATTGGTAAAGGCAATTTATACATGTTTGAGAGTCTAAATGTGTTTTAAGGTTGGTAAATGCAAGTTATAAAGGTTGCAAGGTCTAACTTAATTTAAGGCATCCTAAATAGGTAAAAATGCTTTCTATTTCCCCCTGTTGCTATGCTACTGTTGCATTGACTGTCCAGAGCTTTGACCTTTATAATAGAGCTCTGATTTATTAATCTCACTCTAATACAAAAACATTCCACTATATCACCCACTATCATGTTTCCAAGTTCAAGATTTTAAATCTCCAAAATATATACTAATATTAAAGGTTAAGATCAAGTGAGCTTTTGTCCCTTCTACTTCACAAAAGGCTTCTGCCTTCTCAGAGCTCACCTTAAAGAATGCTTATGCTGTTAACACAAATGTGTATGTCTACTGCCTTTCTACAATGTATATTTCAGTACAGATTACAATTGTGATGTCTAGAGTTGTATCTCCTTCATAAAACTTAAAAGTAATTCTTATAAGCTACAGGAAATTCACCTGAATCCACCTCTCCACTCAGTTGGGATCCAGAGAAGTACTGCACTTATTGCCTATCTCAGAGGGTGGAATTCCTCCCCTTTCCCTGGTTTTGGGACTTCCCTTTCCTGGCTACCAGATCAGTATGTCCTGCATGAAACACCTGCTGGATTGGTGAGTTTCCCTCATTGGCCAGCCACTGGATTGGTGAGTTCTCCTCATTGATCAGCATAAAATGCCTCTCTTGGTAAGGGAAGTTTGACAGTTCAGCTTCTGGCAACTTCCTACTACCTTTTGAGAAGTAGGGACACCCCCCCACCTCCAACCATGGTCTTCACTGGCTGTGGTTGACCCTTTTTGCTGACCTCCATTTAGAACTTCTTCTCTCCCTGGGGAGAGATTTTTCTCCCTCTACGTGCACATTTTCTCCCCCTCACACTTACCTAAGAAAATCCTAGCGCTAGGTAAACTGTGTCTACTATGGCTAGCTGTGCCCTTGTTCTCTGGCCAAAGCTGTTGGATCAGGTAGGACCATTTCTACTGGGTCAAATCTTGCTCTTGTGATGCCTTGACAGGTCACTGACTCCTACCCTCCCAATGGGAATAGTCCATTATTCCATTTTTTCCAGATCCTACTCTGGTGTGTCTTCTAGAGAATTTCAGATTTCTACACCTACTGTCGCTTTAGGGACCTATAAGCTTACATACTTCTGTAATGAAACTTGGCCTCAATTCCCTTAGATGACAGATCTAAAGCAAAGCCTTTTTAATTACTGCCACTGATTGGGTAAATGGAGGTCCCCTCAGGTAAATGGAGGTTCCCATGCTCAAGTCTCTTTGACCTAAACCTTCCACCTCTGTTTACTCTCCCAAAACTTTTAAATACCCATAGCCTACTTAACTTTATCTTCTGCATATATATACATGTTTCAGTATCCTGCCAGACACAGATGTTTCCTATATCCACAACAGTGCCAAAGCAGCTACCACAAGTGTTCCAGTATGACCTCACAGACACCCATCAAGCTTTTCCTGTACATTCCCTCCCAGCCATGGATGTTCTTACTGATCTTGGACAGCATCAACACAGCCTGTTCTTCCTGGACTTGGCCAGCATTTCAGCCTTTTGACCTCCCTAAATCGCCCCCAGTGTCAGCAGGAAGTAGCCAGAAGAGAATCTACACCCGTTATTCACTTATTACTAACAAAAGGCTGGAATGGTGTGCTTCAGGACCAGGACAAGCAGCTCCAGTCTCTCTCAGCATTCCTCAGTCCCTACCTGCTGCCTTGCATGGCTGGCAACTCTCTACTGACAACCCTCTACCCTGAACTTTCCAGGGCAGAGGTTTCCCCTCCTCCTCTTGACCATGTAATCAGGCCATTTTGTTGCTATTATTTCTTCTCTCTCTCTCTCTCTTGACCCCTTGCAAGACAACCGAGAGCTGCTGCCAATGAACCTAAATATATACTTTAACTTATATATATATATATATATACTTTAAATACTTTAACTTACCTAACATGAGAAGCAGCCCAAGTTCCTCATTTTTTAATTATAGAAAAAGGGAGGAATGTAAGTATTTAGGCACCTGCTTCTGGGTTGCCTAGCAACCTATGATGTCATCATGTGTCACTGGCCACACCTGGCAGGCATGGTTACTTTGCTCCTTAAAAGGATCATCCCACTACTTTGTCTCACTCTTGGCCTCTCTTGCCTTCTTGCCCTCTCCCCTTTCTCTGTTGGGGCCCCCCTTCTCTCTTTCTCTCTCTCTTTCTACATCTCCATCTAATAAACCTCTTTAATATAAAATCTGCTGCACGCCTCATCTTCGATTAATGGGTCCCCACATTTAACAAATAGTGTTGGGAATTCTGGATCTCAACATGTAGAAAAAAGAAACTGGACTTTTGTCATTCATACTACACAAAACTCAACTCCAAATGGATCAAGGATCTCAATATATGACCTGATACTGTGAAACTGCTAGAACAAACATTAGGGAAAATGTTTCAACTTAGAGGTGTAATCAAAGACTTTCTGAATAAGACTCTCTGTTGTTAACAAAGACTAAAAATTGGCAAATTGTATGTCATGAAATTAAAAGAGTTCTTTACAGCAAAGGGAACTGTCAATCAAGTGAAGAAGCAACTCACAGAATGGGAGGAAATCTTTGCCACATAGCCATCCAACATTAGTATCTAAAATATACAAAGTATGGGGAGACCTAAAATTCATGAAAAGAAACAATCTAATTGGAAATCCGGCTATGCAGCCTGGCATGGTGGCACACACCTGTAATCCCAGCACTCAAGGAAGCAGAGGCAGGCAGATCTCTGTGAGTTCCAAGCCAGCCTGGTCTATAAAGCAAGTCCAGGACAGCTGAGGCTATATAGAAAACCTCTTAAAAAAAAAAACAAAAAAAAACAGGGCATAAAAGCAACCAAATCAATGTGATTTTTCAACAGGTGAAGATGTGTAGACAGAGAAGTATACTATGAGACACACTGTGATACGCTACAGCTTCCATGAGGAGATGGTGTACATTCTTTGTTGTTTTTGTTTATTTGTTTTCTTGTGTGCTTTTTATTTGGGGCAGAGGTTGCAAGGGTGAAGGGCAGGTATGAGGGGACAGGGTGATAGGCAGGACTGGCGTGCATAATATATGAAACTCATAAAGAATAAAAAGATGGTCTAGGGTAAGCTACAGTTTTCAGCAGATTATTTGTTTCAAACACATTTTCAATTTATAATACTTTCAACTCAAGACAAGTTTTTCAGGGTGTAGCCCTATGGCCAAAAAGTATCTGCATTGAAGGAGAAAAGGAAGAAGACAATGCAGCCAGTCCTGGTGAGACCTGATAGGCTACAGTCAGATGGAAGAGGAGGAGGACCTCCTCTATCAGTGGACTAGAGAAGAGGCATGGGAGGAAAAAAGGGAGGGAGGGCGGGATTGAGAGAGGATGAGGAAGCCACAGCTGGGATACAAAGTGAATAAATTGTAATAAATAAAAAAGAAAAAAATGCCAAAAAAAAAAAAAGTTGGAAGATTGACGCTAGAAGGCATCAAGAATTCATATAAGTCTACAGTAACTAAGGCAGGGCTGGATTATAAAAAATTACTTAACTGGACTATACACCTAAATGTAAAACTGTAAAACATCTAAAGACAACAGGTAAAAAATATAGATGAATTTGGGTATGGTGGTGGTATTTTAGACACAATACCAGGGCTATGATAGGCATAAGGAATATTTGATGAGCTAAACTTCATTAAAATTTAAAACTTCGATACTGCAGAACATAGTGTCAAGAAAATGTGAAGACAAGACACTAACCAAGATAAAAACTGGAAAATAAATATATAATAAAAACCTATTATTAAAAACACACAATAGGATTAAGCATCTTCCCTAGAGTCCTCCTTGTTGTTTAGCTTCTTTGGGTGTACAGATTTTAGTATGTTTTCCCTATATTATATGGATAATATCCACTTGTAAGAAAATATATACCATGTGTATTTTTCTGCTTCTGGGTTACCTCACTCAGGATGGTCTTTTCTAGTTCTAGCCACTTGCCTGCAAATTTCAGGATTTCCTAGTTTTTTAATTGCTGAGTAGTATCCCATTGTGTAAAAGTACCACAATTTCTGTATCCATTCCTCAACTGAGGGATATCTGGGTTGTTTCCAGATTCTGGCTATTACGAATAAAGCTGCTAGGAACATGGTTGAGCAAATTTCCTTGTTGTATGGCTTAGCATCATTTGGATATATGCCTAAGAGCGCTATAGCTGTATCTTGAGGTAGCACTATTCCTAATTTTCTGAGAAAGCGCCAGATTGATTGCCAAAGTGGTTATACAGTTTATGTTCCCACCAGCAATAGAGGAGGGTTCCCCTTTCTCTACATCTTCTCCAGCATGTGTTGTCACTTGAGTTTTTCATCTTAGCCATTTTAATGGGTATAAGGTGAAATCTCAGGGTTGTTTTGATTTGCATTTCCCTGATGACTAAGGATGTTGAGCATTTCTTTAAGTGTTTCTCTGCCATTCAATATTCCTCTACAGAGAATTCTCTGTTTAGCTCTGTACCCCATTTTTAATTGGATTACTTGCTGTGTTGATGTTTAACTTCTTGAGTCCTTTATATATTCTGGATATTAGCCATCCTTTCCAAGTACGTAGGCTGTCATTTTGTTCTGCTTATAGTGTCCTTTGCTTTACAGATGCTTTTCAGTTTCATGAGGTCCCATTTATTGATTGTTGATCTTAGAGCCTGTGCTGTTGGTGTTCTGTTCAGGAAGTTGTCTCCTGTGCAATGAGTTCAAGGCTCTTCCCCAATTTTTCTTCTATAGGAGAAGACAGGGGACAGAGAAGGAACCTACCACAAAGGGCCTCTGAAAGAATCTACCAAGCAGGGTATCAAAGCGGATGCTGAGATTCACAGTCAAACTTTGGGCAGAGAACAGGGAATCTTATGGAAGAAGGGGGAAATAGAAAGACCTGGAGGGAATGAAAACTTCACAAGGAGACCAATAAAGCTAAAAAAAAAAAAAATCTGGACCCAGGGGTGCCTGCAGAGACAGATGTTCCAACCAAAGACCATGCATGGAGAGGACCTAGACCCCCTGCTCAGATGGAGCCCATAGGCAGCTCAGTCTCCAGTGGGCTCCCTAGTAAGGAGAGCAGGGGCTGTCTCTAACATGGCTCTTTGATCACCTTCCCCCTGGAAGGGCTCCCTCTCCAGGCCACAGAGGAAGAAGATACAGCCAGTCCTGATGAGACTTGATAGGCTAGGGTCAGATAGTAGGAGAGGAGGACCGACCTTATCAGTGGACTAGGGGAGGGGCACAGAGGTAGAAGAGGGAGGGAGGGACCTACAACTGGGATACAATGTGAATAAATTGTAATAAATAATTTTTTTAAACACACACACACAATAGGGCTGAAGAGATAGATGGCTCAGCGGTTAAGAGCACTCCAGAAGTCTTGGGGTCATTTCCCAGCAACCACATGGTGGCTCATGACCATCTGTAATGGGATCTGATGCCCTCTTCTGGTGTGCATGAAGACACAGTGCTCATATACATAAAATAAATCAATTTTTAAAAGCACACAATAACCATCTCTTAAAACTCAACAATGAAGGAGGACGTGATGGTGCATCCCTGAGGTCCCAGCCCTCAGGAAGGCAGAGGCAGGCAGATCTCTGTGTTTGAGGCCAGGCTCATCTACAAAGTGAGTCCAGGACAGCCAAGGCAACAGAGAGAAACCCTGTCTTAAAATAACAAACAAACAAACAAACTCAACATTGAGGATCAATGATATAGCTTAGTGTTTACACATATTTGCTACCATGCCTAAATCTTTGCATTAGAGCCCTAAGACCTACATGATGGGAAACAGAACAGACTCCTCCAAGTTGTTAATCTGCCTTCCACACACATGCCATGGCATCCCTCCTCCACAACACACAAATAAGTAACTAAATGTAATTTAATTTCTCACTCAACAATAAGAAAACAACCTACTTTTAATATAAGCAAAACTCTTGAACACCTCACAGAAAATGTAGATATATGGCAAAAACAAGTTCAACATCATATATTATTAGAAAATTACAATGACCAATATCCAGAGCAAATAATGACAAGGATAAAGACCACCTGAAACTCCTATGTGTTGCTAGAGGAAAGAAAAACAGTAACAACACTTTTGAAGATACTCTGGCAATTTCTCAAAACCCAAATATGCTACTGTCCCACAGGGCATCAGTTCTGCTTCCTAATATTTATTCAAATGCACCAAAAACTTATGTCTGCACAAAAAGTTGCATATGTAAATATATATTACTGAGTGAAAAAAGATGATTTGAAAATGCTATGTATTATATAATTCTGACTATATGTCATTTTTGGTAAAGGCCAAACAGGATTAGTTTAAAAGATCAGGGGCTGTTAAGGTCTAGAGATAGATAAGGATGACTAGGCAAAGATTAGACCATTAGAGTAATGAAAGTATTCTATATAGTCCTGCATCCGTAGATATGTGTCATATATTTGACAACACCCACACAATATAGGTATCAAGAGCAAACCCTAAAACTGTAGAGTTTCAGTGATATACCATTATACTGTGAAATGTTGATGGTTGATAAAGTGGTGAGAGGGGTTCCATATGACTTTATCAACTTGTTTCCATGTTAGTAGCTTCTGGACCTTACAGTAGGCATGTTCTTTTTCAGAACTGATCTTTGCTATTATAGTCTTGAAACTTCCGTGGTGCCTTCAAACAAGAATGGCCATGGTATCTGACTTAGAATTTTACAAGTTTCAATCCTCAGGCCAGGCATGAATACTGTCATAAGACTAAGGGATATTGAACAATAACTTGGTGCTGAAATTTTTTTTTTTTACCATGGGACAGTTACTAGATCTTATGGAATCTGCAGTGAGTTACCCCCTTCTCTCTACTAGACTGTAAAATAAGGCTGAACCATTCAATGCCTTTGACTTTGATGAGTCTGATGGAAATTTGCAGGACCAAATGCCTGGGCTCTGAGTGGGAGTACATACATGCTCTGTGAACTGAGCTTCTGGTTCTGTTCTTCCAGCAACCAACCAATACCTGCGGTTCTCTTGTTACTTTAGAGTCAATCATTTTTATCTTCTCTGGCTATCATTTAACATCCTTCCGCTATGGTTAGAATACAAGGTTTGCAATGTTTCCCTATTAGGAGATGATCTCTGCTTTCCTCACCCTCTTTTTTGCAAAACCCTTCCCATATACATGTCTTAGATTTTGACATTAGACAGTGGCTCCTACTTGCCTCCTCATACTCAAATTTTCCAGAGTTAAATTGTTCTTGAATGTCCAAGCAGTCTATTTCTTCACTGTATTAACTTTTACTTTCACCTAGCTTTGGACATCCCTAGTTTCTTTTATTCTCATTATCCAAAACTCGGGATCTGACCCTTCAGCTAAGGTTATTATAGAACTCTATTCCTCAGCCATTCCAATGAGTGCTTGTCCTACTTCCCCACATTCCCACAAGATAATCTAATCTTTCTATAAAACATACATTGGTCTTGATTTGACCAACATTAGTGGTTATAATGCTCTAAATAATTCTTCCCTGGAAGTGCAAATATTCATCAGAATGCTAAAGACTGTCAGAAGATGAAGTTCATTTGAGCACTAACATCATCAAGCCTCCAAAAAGGTCAAGGAGAAAAGTGAGAATGGGTAGGAAGATTGCAGTGCAAAGCTTGAACCAGAGTCAACAGGCAGAAATGTTCAAACTGTTCTCAGTCTTTACGTCAATTATTAGATATTCTATTCATGGGTGGGACCATGGAGGCATGGTAGGTCCATCCGTTCTGTGGATAGCAGCCATAATAGCTATATAAATGTAGAGCACACTGTAGGTGCACTGAATCCTTTCAACACAGAGAGCTTTTGTTTATTCTTCTCTCATACAATACATCCCACTAGCAGTTACCTCTCTTGACACTCCTCCTAGTCCCTCCCCCCTCCCTTCTACCATATTCACTTCTCTTTCAGAGAAGACCCCCTGGGGACATCAACTGAATACAGCATAACAAGTTATAATAAAATTATACACAACCCCTCATACCAAGGCTGGGTGAGGTAGTGAGAGGGAAAGGGTCCCAAGGGCAGATGAAAGAGTCAGAGACACACCCACCCCCACTGTGAGGAGTCCCACAAAAACACCAAACTAACAACCATAACATATATACAGAGGACCTAGTGCAGACCCATGCACAATCAATGATTGTTGGTTCAACTCTCTGTGAATGCCTATGATCATTGCTTAGTTGATTCTGTGAGCCATTTTCTCCTGGTGTCCTCAATCCCTTTGGCTCCTACAATTCTGTTCTCCCTTCTTCTTCTTCAGGGTTCCAGAGTGAGCCAATGGAGATCTCTCATTTGGGCTCTCTCTGTCTTCCTAATGTTTGATTGTGGGTCTCTGCATCTACTTCTATCAGCTGTCAGAGGAAACCTCTTGTCCTGTTTATCATATTGAAAACTGAAGCTGAAAGAAATGGAGTGCCTTGTGGAGGTCCTGTTATGTCCGAATCTTAAGGTCCCCAAAGACCACCAGGAGCCGTACCACCTTTGCAAGAGCAAAGAGCTTTATTCGGGCTTAAGCTTGGTCTCTCCACTGTTGCCAACACAGTGGATCAGAGAGGAGAGCCCCAAGCAGCTGCATGGTAGGGTTTTTATTGGGGTTTGAGGAAAGACCAGAAATTTCTGGCTTAGCAATTACACAGTTGGGTGACATTCAGCAAGGGAAAGCTTGTTACAAAGTGATAAGTAACTAACATAACTAACATTGAGGGAGCTATCTCTAACCTCAGGAATGTTAGGTATTTTCTGTGCCATGAAATGTTCTCCTACAAGGTCAGTGGGCTGCTCAGCACAAAGGCCCCATCCTCAGATAAGACACCTTCCCATTCTTGTGGTTATCCTCAGACTGTTCCTCGGGTAGAGAAGCTTATGACCTTGTTTTTAGACTTGGTGACCCTGGGGCTAGTTCCTGGTGACCTTGAGGTGGGGTCACTAGTTCCTGGTGACTTTTGGGTGACCTTGTTTAGGCTTAGTTCCTGGTGACCTTCGGGAGTGTCAAGCTTGGTTCTCTCAGTCTAAAGCGAATTACGGCTTTCCTAGAAACACGGGTTGTCTGCTAGTTGTATGCCTTGGGTTAGTCCCTGCTCTATTTTCAGCCTCAGTTACCATTCCAGCAAAGATAAATGGATTTGAGCTCTGAACTCTGTGTCCTTCTCTGGACAAGGAAGACCCTGTGATTGACAACTTAGCTCTTTAAGACAGAGACCATTCTGCTTTTATTATCTATCTATCTATCTATCTATCTATCTATCTATCTATCTATCTATCTATCTATCATCTATCTATTGTTTTTTTGTTTTGTTTTGTTTTTTAGAGACAGAGTTTCTCTGTGTATCATTGGCTGTCCTGGGTTCATTTTCTAGACCAGGCTGACCTCACAGAGATTTGCTTGCCTCTGCCTTCCTGAGTGCTAGGATTACAGGCTTGCGCCACAGCTCCATTCTGCTTTTCAAATCCCTTAGCAAAGGCTCAAACCTGGCCTCAGTCTGGGCCAGGGAGGTGGAGAAAGTACTTAAAGAGGAATGTGATAGGATAGAGAGATGTCCTGAACTGCCCTAGCTGCACTGAGAAGGCAATCTAGGTTTAGAAAATATTTACCAAGTGATAAGATTCTCCCAAGCATTAAACTGTTTAACCATGGTTCATCATGGTCCAACATGATCCCTATGGTCCACCAATAATTTCACATTTAATATCTCCTTCAGGCCTTAATATTAACCTTGACACTGAGAGTCATTCCAGGGTTTGAGGCCCCATTCCACCCAGACTTCTGTAAATATCACTCTCTACAGTAAAGCTGCCTCTCTAGTTAATATTCAAGTTAAGAAAGAAATCAACTAGCATCACCCCCATATCCTCCCAGGAGCCCACCTTATTGCAGGTCCCCAGCTTGTCCCAGAGATGCTGTTTCCTTTTTATCTTTCCCTTTTATCTTCCAGCCTTCTCCCCTCCCACCCACCATCTCCCCACATCTGAATCCCACCCTTTTCCCCTCCGTACACCCTCTCCCTACAGTTTTCTCTCTTTGTCCACTTCCCATGTCTATTCTATTTCCCATTTTGAAGGAGATTCAAGCATCCTTCCTCGTGTCCTCCTTTTTACTTAGTTTCTTTGACTCTGTGGATTGTAGTATGCTTATCCTGTACTATATGGATAATATCTGCTTATAAGTGAGTAAATAACATGTTTGTCTTTCTGGGTCTGGGTTACCTCACTCAGGATGATCTTTTCTAATTCCATCGATTTGCCTGAAAATTTCATGATTTCCTTGTTTTTAATAGCTGAGTAGTATTACATTGAGTAAATGTACCACAATTTATTTATCCATTATTTTGTTGAGGGACATTTTGGTGGTTCCAGTTTATGGCTATTATGAATAAAGCTGCTATGAACATAGCTGAGCAAATGTCCTTGTTGAAAGGTGGAACATCTTTTGGGTATATGCCCAGGAGTGGTATAGCTAGGTCTTGAGGAAGCACTATTCCCAATTTTCTGAGAAAGTGCCAGATTGATTTGCAAAGTGGTTGTACAAGTTTGCACTCCCACCATCAGTGGAGGAGGGTTCTCCTTTCTCCACATCCTCTCCAGCATGTGTTGTCACTTGAGTTTTTTATCTTAGCCATTCTGATGGGTGTAAAATGGAATCTCAGAGCACTTTTGATTTTCATTTCCCTGATGACTAAAGACATTGAGTATTTCTTTAAGTGCTTCTCAGCCATTCGATAGTCCTCTGTTGAGAATTCTCTGTTTAGCTCTGTACCCTATTTTTAATTGGATTATTTAGTTTCTTGGTGTTTAATTTCCTGAGTTCTTTATATATTTTGGATATTAGCCCTCTGTCAGATGTAGGGTTGGTGAAGATCTTTTCCCAATCTTTAGGCTGCTATTTTTTTTTTCTATTGACAGTGTGCTCTGCGTTGAAGAAGATTTCAGTTTCTTGAGGCCCATTTATTAATTGGAGTTTTTGTTTGTTTGTTTGGTTGGTTGGTTTGGTTTTTGTTTTATTTTGTTTTATTGTTTTGTTTTTGGTTTGGTTTGGTTTGGTTTGGTTTGGTTTGGTTTGGTTTTTCTAGACAGGGCTTCTCTGTATAACTTTGGTTGCCCTGGACCTACTTTGTAGACCAGGCTAGCCTCATAGTAATCTGCCTGCTTCTGCCTACCTGAGTGCTGGGATCAAAGGTGTGCACCACCACACCTGGATTAATTGTTTAGCTTAGTGCCTGATCTGGTGGTGTTCTGTTCAGGAAGTTGTCTCTTCTGCCAATGAGTTCAAGACTATTCCCCACTTTCATTTCTATTAGATTTTGTGTATCTGTTTTTGTTTGAGAGAAGGTGTCAAGACAGGGTTTTTTCTGTGTAGCCTTGGTTGTCCTGGACTCACTTTGTAGACCAGACTGCCTCAAACTCACAGCAATCTATGTGCCTCTGCCTCCCTGAGTGCTGGGATTAGTGTATTAATGTTAAGGTCTTTGATCTACCTGGACTTGAGTTTTTTTGTAGGGTAATAAATATGGATCTATCTGAATTCTTCTATATGCAAACATCCAGTTAGACAAGCACCATTTGTTTAAGATGCTTTCTTTTTTTTCCATTGTATGGTTTTGGCTTCTTTGTCAAAAAAATCATGTGACTCCTAGCTTTAAGGGAGATGGCAACTGAAGTAGCCACCTCTTAACCAGGCAAGACTTCTGGTGGAGGGAGGGAGACAACAATCCACCCACAAAAACTTCAACCCAAAATTTACCCTGCCTACAAGATGTACAGGGATAAAAATAGATCAGAGGCTGGCACAACCAAAGACCCACCTTATCTGAAAGCATCAGCCCCTGACACTATTAATGATACTCTGATATGCTTGCAGACAGGAACATGACTGTCCTCTGAGAGGCTCCAACCAGCAGCATATTAAAACAGATGCTCAGAAGCACAGCATTAGGCAGAGCTTGAGGAGTCTTATAGAAGAGTGGAAGGAAGGATAGAAGGTTCTGGTCAAGGACGCCACAAAAAGACCTAAAGAGTAAACTAACTTAGACTCGTGGAGACTCACAGAGACTGAACCACCAAACAAAGATCATGCATGGGCTGAACCTAGACCCCTACACATATGTAGCAAATGAGCAGCTTGGTCTTCATGTGGGTTCCCTAGCAAGTAGAGCAGGGACTGTCTCTGACATGGACTCTGTTTTCCTGCTTTTGGATCACTTTCCCCTAACTGGGCTGCCTTGTCTAACCTTAGTGGGAGAGAATGTGCTTAGTCCTGAGGGGACTTGATGTGCCCAGGGTGGGTTTGTATGGGGTGGGAGAAGGCTCCTCCTTTCTGAGGAGAAGAAAATGAAGAGAGTGGGAGGGTGGGACCAAGAGGAGAGGAGGGAGGGGGCTGTGATTAGGATATAAAATGAATATATAAATAAATTGAATTAAAAATTTTTAAAAGAAAGAAACCAAAAGTTTCTTTCAAATAAATTAGATTTTTCATCTTTTCATTTTCCAAAACATACACACGCACACACACACAGCCTCTGGAGAATTGTGAAGTGGAATACTGGCAAGCACGGGGCAGTATTCTTACCACTTACTCTCTGCAGCTGGGTCACTGAGTCACCATGCTTTCCAATTCGCCACTCAAATGTCCTTTCACTATCCAAAGGTTGTCTACTGATTCAGTACAGAAATATTTTTCAAAACTGCTGAGTAATTCTACTGGATACAAACTCATCAGCCCATGTTCCCTCAAAGTGCTCAAATCCCAAAAAAAAGTCAGATAAGACTTCAAACAACTCGGAAGCAGATCAAACACTGACAGCCCTTTAGGGACAGGAGTCTCTAATGGGACTCAAACAAAAGGGAGATAACTTTCTAAGAGAAGGATTGCTCCAGGAGGCTTTAGGGAGGGGTTGGCTATTGGAGCTGAGTCTTGTGAAATAGAGAGAAACTGAAGGTTTTTTTTTTTTTTCTTTCCACAACTTGAAGATTGTGGAGATCATTCAGGCACAGGAGAGTAGATATGTAACAATAACTTTTTAGTGAAGAGATTGCTAATCTGATAGTCAACAGACCTGTTTTTCAATCGTAGTTCTGTCCTTCAGTCCCTTAAAATCTTGCCCACTAGAGCCCTCTGGCTCCTCATATGTAACACTAGATTCGTTGGCTTATCTTCTTTCCCTCTCTCTCCTCTTTCTCCTTCCCTCCCTAACCTCTCCACCTCTTCTTTCTTTCGTTCTTTCTTTCTTTCTTTCATTTTTTTTTTCGGGAGGAGGGAGAGGATCTCACTGTGTAGCCCAGGCTGGCCTGAGCTCATTACACATTTAGGCGGGTCTTAAATTTGTGGCAATCATCTACCTCAGCCTTCCAAAGGCTGGGATTACAGGAATGAGCCACCATGCCCTGTTATTGGATTTATAAAGGCCCTCCATGTCCCTCTGCCCTAACATATTATCACAAATATCACATGGAGTAGTTTGTCTCAGGATATAAGTAATGGAATTATTCATAGCCTCAGTCTTTCTATCTCTAAAATAGGGGTAATGTCATTTGTAGAGCTAGTGTGAAGATTAAGTAAGAAAAATGTGCGAAGTACTGATAGGTATGTTAACAAATGACCTTAGCTCTTCTCCCAGCACAATACTTTCCGTTAACTTTCTGTTCCTCAATTACTTCTTTATTTGTACTCAGAAACAACTTTAAAATATATATAAGATTTATCTCCACTGCCACTCACAAAATTGCAGGAAACCTTTAATTGATCTTCTTAATTCTATTTTTCCTGCTTACAGTGTTTGGTAATTTGCTTGTTTACTTGTTTGTTAGTTTTTGAGGCAGGTTCTCAGGTAGTCCAGATTGTCCTTGAACTTGCTAGTCACTGAAAACTGATCCTCCTCCTTCTACCTGCCAGATTCTGGGGTTGCTTATAAATGTGTTCTTCCATGCCAAATTTAAGGTCTATTTTAAATTCAGTGGCCAAAGCAATTCATAGGTTCATCTACTCAAAGTCTTGCAATGTCTGCCTCATTTAGAGAAAAACCTAATCTTTACAAAGTCTTACTCCCCCCACCGTAACATTTAAACTTCATCTACTCTTTAACTACAAAGCCTTTCTCCAACAGAAAACAAGTATTATCTTTTTACTTGTTTTCTTAGTGCAGATTTTTCCTATGACATACTCTAGCAACTCTGCAACTCTTTTTTTTTTTTCTTTTTTTCTTTTTCTTTTTTTTTTTTTTTTTGAAACAGGGTTTTTCTCTGTAACAGCCCTGATTGTACTGGATTCGCTTTGTAAACCAGGTTGGCCTTAAACTCATAGAGATCCACCTGCCTCTGCTTCCCAAATACTGGGATTAAAGGTGTGTGCCACCATGCCAACTCTTGTAACTTATGAATATGCGACTTCTAAGAGAAGTTCTTGAAAACCACTATATTTAAAAATGCAGCGCCTCTTTCTAGCAGTCTATATCAGCTATCATTTTATTTTTCTTCATGAAAGTTATTTCTGTTTTTGACATAGCACAAAATATAATTATCTAATGACATCCCATTAGAATACATGCTTAAGGGCCAGTTCGACAACTCAGTGGGTAAAAGTACTTGCTGACAAGCCTGCCAATCTAAGTTCAATCCTCAGGATCCACATTACAAAAAGAGATCAACTCCTACAAGTTGTCCTCTGACCTCCACATTCCAACACACACACACACACACACACACACAGATACACACACACACTTAGTTAATTAATAATAAGTGTATTATTTTTAAAAATAGAATCTAAGTTTAATAAGGTCAGATGCTTTATTCATTGCTGATTTATCCACAGACGGTTTAGCACCCAGTGCTTAATAAATATTTGTTCTCCTCTTCTCTCCACTTTGGAGGAGAGCACTAAAGTCTTCACTGCTTTCACCAGTTCCTGGGACCAACAGGGAAGGATGAAAAGTGCAGAACATAAATCTGCAGAAGAAGCAAGGAAACAAAGACCAAAGCATATGACTTAAGGAACTCATCTGTGCCAGGAAGTAGTGGTGCATGCCTTTAAACCCAACACTCTGGGAGAAAGAGGAAGACAGATCTCTGTGAGTTCGAGGCCATCCAGGTCTACAAATTGAGTCCAGAACAGCCAGGGCTACACAGACAAACCCTGTCACAAAAGAAAAAAAGAAAGTAATTCATCTGTTTCTGGTGGGGAACTGGCTTGTATCACTATATGACACCATTTTAGAAGCAATGTTCACTTCTGTGCTTTGAAACAGCCTAGGAGGAGAGCATGCCGATCATGTTCAGAAGAACCTTTAGGATTTTAGCTTTCCTTGGATCATAAATAAATAAATAAATAAATAAATAAATAAATAAATAAATAAATAAATACTTGAGTTGTTGTCTAAGACTGAGAGGGTCCCACTTCACTTGGGGCCTTGTATCTTTGTGTTTTTCCTGTTCAGTGAGGTGAGTTGTTTGTTCCCTCTTTGCTTTACTCTGAAAAAGCATGAAATTTGGAATATGCCCACTGTGTTCAAGACTCCCACTTGCCTGGCACAATGGTGCATACCTGCAATCCCAGCACTTGGGGAGATAGAGGCAGGTGGATCTCTGTGAGTTTGAGGCCAGCCTGGTCTACAACGTGAGTCCAGGACAGCCAAGGTACACAGAAAAAGCATATCTCAAAAAAAAAAAAGATAAAATAAAAAGGACTCCCATTTAACAAGATATTGTGAAAATATTCACATCAACCTGCATACAACCAACAGGCAGCTAAACCCACACGCAAGAACAGCTAAATCCACCCTGCAACTGAACAGTTTTTACTGAGCCAGAAAAGACAAAGCCTGCGTAAAGAAAGTCGGGACAGCACTAAAAGCAAATCAGATGAGAAAGGAGCTGTGGAGAAGAGGCTGAGAGCAGGGCATGCCAAAGGGTGCAAAGAATGGGGTACAAAGAAGGGGTGAAATGAGAGGCAATACAGAGAGGCAGCAGAGAACGAATACAGAAATAGCGGGTATTTAGATATGCGAGAGAAGGGGTGCAAGGAAGGGTCCGCTGAAAAAGAGTGCAGAGAATGTAGCTTAGAGCAGGAGCCACAGGGCCAGAAAGCTAGATAGATAGATAGATAGATAGATAGATAGATAGATAGATAGATAGATAGATAGATAGAT
>NW_026585687.1:287288-298802 GCF_907164565.1 Psammomys obesus
GATAGATAGATAGATAGATAGATAGATAGATAGATAGATAGATAGATGGATGGATGGGGAGGGGAAGCCTTTGCAGGAAAAGCTACACCTATCAAGAAAGTAGTCATTGAAAAGAAACCAACCAGCAAAAAAGAAGTCTACCAGAGGAAGTGGGGTCAGGAAGCAGGTTGCACAAACTATTAAAATCTGTTTTATGTCCCAGCACATACAAAAATGTGTAAATGAATAAATGAACGAGTACAGCAGTTGAGCTGGTTACATGCTCTGCATCACCTTAGTGAATCCTGCCTTGTTATGTAGATACAGTTAGGGTTTCTATTTTTAAACGGGTGAATGGGTCTGGGATATGGGTGGTGGAGTGCTTGTCTAGCTCCCACTTTTGGAAGGAAATTGCAAGTCTGCTGCAGCTGCTATGGATTTCAGACAGCAAGAGTTCCTGTCCTTCAGGGCACTGACTTTGAAGCAGAGTTTTAAACTAAGACATTAATAAGAAGTTCGGACAATGTGCCATCCATTTGCTCCCTCCCTTTTTCATAGCCTATACGCCTCATTATTCTTTAATGTGTGCATTAAGCGTCTAACTAACTCAGCCTTCCATCCAATTGGAGCGTAACTTTAGAAAGCGGGAGTAGAAATATTTGTCTGTTAGTGCTGTATCCCCAGCGCCTACAACAGTTCCTGAGACACTGTGAATACTGACTATACATTTGTGAAACAAATATCTGTCCATGGACACAAAGAGGAGTGTGTGGGAGAAGGGTACATCCTTTACAGTGGCACAATGGGTCAGTGCCAAGAGGAAAATCCATACCAGGAGAGTATGGGCAGAGGGGGAAACCAGGAGAGCAGGCTGGGCTCTGGAAGATCAGTGAAGGACAGGCCTCAGTGAAAGAACATCAAGACTTTGCGTGCCTTAGTCTCGTTTTGAAGAAGCTGCTCAGAAATCTCTTGAGGAACAGCTGCTCCAAAAGCGCAAAACCCGCGCTAAGAAAGCAGACTCCAGGAAGCGGCACAGAAAGGCGGGGGGGGGGGGGGGGGGGGGGGGGGGGGGAAGAGCCAGGGAGAAGATGCTTAGAGTGAACAAGTTCCTGTAGACCTGAAACCTCCCTTCATTTGAATGCAAATGCTATGTAAAAGCCTGAAGCCCCTTGACGTCAGCCCAGCCTTTGGTGGCCCTCCTATGGCCCACTACCTGGAAACCTGGGGTAGGAAAGGAAGGATGGAGCAGTCCTAGGGGAGCAGAGTGCTGACCTTGCTCTCGAACAAGTGTCTCTTGCGTCTCGAACTCCGGTTGGCTCTAAGTTTGCAGGGACCTCAGGATGGCTTAAGGGGCAACTGCTATTCCAAGCCAACATGTATGGAAGCTGCCTTTTGGAAAAAGAAGCAGGCATGTACCCAGGCACTCTCAGGAGCCCCGGAGGAGGCAGCACAGTCGGAGTGGGCACTTCTGGGGACAGTTGTAGTCCGCTGCCTACCTCCAACTTTACCGCAGCCTCAGTTTACCCACACTGCATGGGGTATCCTCATATGCCCAACATGAATCCTCACGGGCCTTCGCTGGGAGCATGGAGCTCACCCTACAGTCCACCCCGGGAAGACTGGAGTACATACCCTGGGCCATCCAGTACAATGGGCGTAGTGCCTATGAACGACATGACCTCGAGCTCCCAAGCTTTCGGCTCCTCAGACTACAGCAATCTGGGCCCTACCGGCGGTGTAAGCAACAGCGGTAGCCTGCTAGCCCTGACCAGCGAGTCACTAGTTTCCATCGACTCAGGCACAGCCGGCGCCAGTTCTCCCAGCAGGAACCGCCACAGCCCCTACGCGTGGATGCGCAAGACTGTGCAGGTGACCGGTGAGTAATCCATCCCCGCGCTGTTCTTTCCCTCCCTTGTCTACCCTTGGTCCGCCCGCCCTCTTAGTCTTCACACCCAGTCCCCCAGGAGAATTCAGCTAAGCAGCCCACAGCACAGCTTGTTAGCTGGCTAAGTACCTCCCACCTTTCCGCCTAGGTTCAAAGCCGGCTCAAAGTAAACCTCTCCTGCGGGTTGTTCGGGGGCTTTTAGTTGTGTTCGTTTGGTTTGGTTTGGTTTGGCTTGGTTTGGCTTGGCTTGCCTTTACCCTACTCGGAGCAGTCAAGGGGATAAGCGCAGAACTCCTAATGAGCACCCAGAGAAGTAAGGACAGAGTTCTCAATGAACCACAAAGATGGGGGGGGGGGGGGGAATCCAACCCTGTCGTCCCGATGGAAAAACAGAAGCACGTGCGATGAACAGGGTGAAAGGACAGCTGAGGCTGTCGCTACGCCAGCTGGTTTCCTCTCCAAGTCTTTGCCTACCCTGGTGTGCAGGCAGACTCGCTGAAAACTGGTGATGCTCAAGTTAGTGGGTACTTAGCCGGCAACCGACCGTCCAGCGAACCACTTCCACGGCAGAGACGCCCGAGGAAGCTGCGGCTTCCTTCACCAAATTAGCAATATATGAAGCCTATCTCCTTTTTCCAAGGAGGCGTTGAGGTGGGCGAAGTTACAGCACCGAGATGTCATTTCATACGACACAACCTTTACACCTGCCAGGCGCACAGCCGATACGAGTACTATTATAAGGCCCCTAAGTGTCTAAAGCCCTCATCGCGATTCTAGCAGGTGTCCACAAACGGCAGAGGCAGAATGCAAATGTGCAACCGGGATTAACACACGAGATGGCATAAGAATCCCAGTTTAAGTTCTAATGTCGCTGACCCGCAAGCCCTGGTGGGCAACCACAGGGAGCGGCGAGCTGGTGGGGAGCGAGGCGAGCTGGTGGGGAGGGAGGCGCATAGAGGAAGCGAAGACTCCACTTTAATCGTGAACTGGAAGATGACACGTGTGTTTCCAGCTGTGGTTGTTCTCTTATCACTTTCTTACTATTCCGATACTTGCTCCATGTCATAAGAGAAAATTAGTAGCATTTGAATATCACATTCATCCCTCTGGGGAGGCAATGATATTCCAATAGTATTCACAATGATTACGCGGTTCACAGTTCTGCATTTTTGCTTCTCTTTCCTCCACGTAAGCGAAGGTGGGAGGATAGGAGAATTTTCAGGCAGAAGGAGGAAGACGCTCCAGTTTCATGACTAGGGTGGAGAGCCCAAGTTAAAAGTAACACTTAACAACTTTCTTAAAGACCTGTGGTAGTTAACAGCATTAAAAAGAAAATATAGATGAGTCATGTAGCATTAAAAAATGGGGCTAGGGTAGGGCATTCATCACCAAAGCTGTTGTTACAGCTAATCTTGGGAGTAAATTTAACATCCATTCACCAAACTTGGCTTAATCATGCCACCTTTGCAAAGTTTCCTCTTCAGTGTTTAGGAGAAGCTTAAAACTAAAAGTGATATATTGCAAGTCCTTGGACTCTTGGCAACTCATCCTATAGATGAAGCTTTGTTAACTTCAACAGTTGTTTCATTTGAATTCCCTATAAGTTAACACCACCCTTTTGCTATATTCTTGTAGCCCAGGTTGTTTATCAACAATTTAAGAAAATGATGACTATGCATAAGAGCCCCTCACGGCAGACACTTAAGGAATGCTCTGCATAAATTCTGGAGATTTTAGGCTCTCTGAATCTCTTTCATGATACCAAGCCATAAACTCCACAAAAATAAATGTCATTACCCCACTGGATAGTCTGGACCAAAATGTACCCTTTTATATGCTTAGCAAACAGAGCAGGTGTTAAATGTTTGCTAAATGATGAATGAATGATATCTTCCTAAGCTTTCTGCTCACCTGTAGGACTGTACATCAACATAGGGTTTAGGGCTAAAAGGAAAAATTTGTAGTCAACATACAGGAAGTAGCCCTTCCCTACATTAGGGCAGTTCATGAACGTTTCTTCTTTTAAATTAAAGTGTGTGTGTGTGTGTGTGTGTGTGTGTGTGTGTGTGTGTGTAGCACTCACTACAGCTGTGATTTCTAATGAAAGCAAGGAGTTTGACATATAGAATAAATCACTGTCTTCCAGATAATCTGATTTGAAAAGGCATATATTTTTGTCTGCATAGTTTTCTTAGTATTCTATTCCAAACATGTCATTTCAGAACTTTACACGCAATCTATCTTATCCAAAAATTTCTATGCATGTCAATATTTTCATGCACTGTCACATTTTAGACAATGTCAGTGTGTGAGAACAAATCATTTTTTTTCACTGTTTTCGTTAGTACAGAACTTTATCACTGTATGAGTATTGGCCAGGCTTCGTCCTAAGCAGAGCTGAAAAGAGGCTTCCCTGTTTAGAAAAGGAGGGGAAGGAATTTTGATTGATTCTGATTAAGCCACTTCCACTAAGGAAACACTTTAAAGGCTATAATCAATTAGGGCACTTCATAACTTGAATTGCTTAATAATCCTTGAGGCTTGTCATAGTCTTCCTTGGTTTTTCATATTTCGTTGGACAATTTCTTAAATGAGTTTGGATGTGATTTTGAGTTTAAAGCAGTAAAGGACTGCAATTAGGTGAAAAGTCATCATGGTGGTACTGTCAATGTAAGAAAACTGACTTTCATCATCTTCCTCCACTGCCATCACTATCATGATCCCAAGGCTTTGTCAGGGCTTTTTCTGCCTAGCATCACTTTGGCTGCTAGTCTCTCCCCTGAACACCATTTCAACCACACTTATGGTGACAATGTCATCCTATATTCTGACATTGCCTTAGTAGCTATGAGGACACTGCCTTCTGGGTAGCCGGAAGAACCTCTATGAGCAATGGAGGTGTTTGTCCAAGTCTTTGTAGGCAAAGTAACAAAATTCTTACTTCAGAGGAATGGAAGTAGCTCTTTAATAAATCTTAGACTTTTCCCCTTTTCTAAATTAACTCAGATGATCAGCTGAGAAGGAAATCCCCCGGTCTCAAAATGTCCTTGTCTTTAGAGGAACTTAATAGAAACAAGTATTCTCCGTACTTTGTTGGTGGTTGGCTTTAGTTTGGGGAATATGGACATTATGCTCCACTAGAAATGTCCAAGTCCCTTCACTCATCTCAAGGGAAGAGGCGATGGGGTAAAAGAGATGTGGTTCTAAGAAGACAGCGCGAGACAAGCAACAGGAAATTTCAATTTATTTCTCTTGGTAAACTGTGCAGGTAGTATGCTTTCCTGTCTTCTTGGAATCTTAGGTCTTATCTATCAGATTGGGCCTACAGGACCCCTTTTAACACTTGTTTAGCTTTGATATGCATCTAGGCTCTTCTCATTGCTCCTTTCTCCGGAGGTTATATTGCCGGAAAGGGTGAGCATTTTCATGGCAAATAAAGAGGCCTGGTCTTGACTTTATTGTCTTCAGAAGAAACTGCAAGAGGGGAATTTATGACCAGTGGGGGTGGGGAAAGACCACAACTTTTCCAGAGTTCTTCAAGTCTGGTTATATTTACTGATTAATTGACTGAACTGAAGACAGACACACACAAGTTGAATTTTAACCTCTCTGCTTCAAGTTAAAATGTAAACTCTCAGTCCCTTTTCAATCAGGAAGGGTTTTCGAAAACGTCTCCTCAAGATATATGTTGATTCTAAAATTTGAGGTCCTGAAAACAAATTTAACCTCAGGTTGTTGTTTTCATCCTTCAGTATACATTCTGTCTTTGTAATATGTCAAAAGACAGATCCCCAGTTTCCAATGTTCCTGTAAGGATCCAGAAATCTAACTAGAAGTTTAGGCATTTGAGGAAAGCTAATTTGCTGGACTGAGGGCTCATCACTTCAAGGGATGGAATTTTCATTTCACTGAGTAGCCCATAAGGTATCCAGGCACATAGCTGACTCCTAAGGTAGATCTGTTTCTACATCCATGCCCCATCCTGTTCCTGGAGATGAAAGGGTGTCTGGCATTTGTTTAGGGCTTGTAAATTCCAAGGCAATTTGTTGGTGTTCCTGAATGTAAAGAGGGTTCAGGATGGGATCCATGCTATGTAGCTCCTTTGTTAAGCCTGTGCTGCATCTTAACACCTCAATGGACTTTAGGGACCCACTTTAAAGAAGTCTTTGTCCTACAGGTCTCCCTCCAAAACCTCGCATCAAAAACAATCAAAGATCAGAAGAAATTTCTAAAAGCCGCAGAGGAAAAGAAGCAAGATCCTAGAGGGGGTTAGAGAAACTGAAGAGAAAGGGAAACTTCCTAATCACCTTTGGAAAATTTGAAAGGAGGAATAAAACTCCATTTCAAGGGGAGCCTAAAAAATTAGCTAGATATTGTAACAAACCAAATGTTTGGATATCTTTTCAAAGAGCGTGCCTAGGTCAATACTCACTCCTTCCCCCATTTCCAATTCACTTGGGAAAAAAAAAGCCTTAAGACTCCCACAGGAAAAATATTATGTTTTCTAATAAATAATAGGAGCTATTTTGAAACATAATTTGCTAAGCAGCAATAAACATCTTCTTTCCAAATTATACAAATTCTTTCTAGGTAGTACACGTAACTATAACGTCAGAATTGGAGAATAGTTTGCCACACTTGGGATTACACTTCCCAACAGGTTTAAACTGTGAATAAATCTAGTATACTGAACTGAGAGTCAAAGTGACATCCTTAGGTTTACACTCCTGAGCTCACCAGCACAAATTCACTTACCTATATTGAAGCTTGTATTCCTTGTCTATACAATGGAAAGAAGTCATTTTCTGCATAATTTAACAGAATATGTAATACATTGGGAAAATAGTCATGAAAGAATTGCATAAAATGTAATTCATGAGGGACAGGTGTGGTGGTTCACACCTTTAACACCAGCAGAGACAGAAGCAGATGGATCTCTGTGAGTTCAAAGCCAGCATGGTCTACTGAGTTCCAGGACAGGCAGAGCTGTTACACAGAGAATCCCTGTATAGAAACAAAACAAAACAAAACAATGATAACAGCAACAACAGCAAAACACTGCAATTCCATGGTGGATGCTGCCATTACTGTTAATTCAATTGTTATATGTAGATGAGAATGTAATGAAAAGTATGGACTGAGTGTTTAAGTATTTTAAATGTTTTGGTATAACAGGTCAGTGGTAGAGTAGCTGTAATTTGACAGGTTGTTTCAGGAGAAACATTAAAAAGATGTTTGTTTCATATATATGGTAGAATTCCAGATGTTTATGTACACATCCAGTTAGTATAGATATCATGGCCACAGGTGAAATAGACATGACATATTTTGTTTAAAAATGCAATGGCTTTATATTTTAAAGTAATAACTGAAAGTAAGAAAAGTAACTGGTTCCTTCAACGCAAATAATCTCCAAAGGAGCAGAATAAGATGACATGTCATGTTTTCTCCCCTAACAGGAAAAACCAGGACAAAGGAAAAGTATCGTGTGGTCTATACTGATCATCAAAGACTGGAGCTAGAAAAGGAATTTCACTGCAACAGATACATCACCATCCGGAGGAAGTCAGAGCTGGCAGTTAACCTGGGTCTTTCTGAGAGACAGGTATTACCAAACATTCCCACACAGTCATTTCAATTGGCTGAGGTTTAGACAAAAACAGAGGACAGATGTTTTTCTGAGCACTCCTAAACCCACACTCAGCCTATTTGTTTCATTAGCCAGTGGATTTGTTAACTATTTAATAGGTGAGCATCATGTGGGCCTGAGAGCAAGAAATCTATCAGAGAAGTTCAAAGAGATTAGGATTCCAGCATAATTCATTAGTCAAGTCAAACCTTGTTCTGGTCCCTCAAGGAGTACTAATTCGTGTGAGAAGTAGAAATTTCACAACTGTGGCAGCTGTCTGCTTCCTACCCGTTAAACTACATGTGGATGGGGTTTTTCTGTTGTTCAAAATTTTAAAATGTAATCTTCTCTGATCTATACGATGTTATGATGCCTGCCTCGAGCTTAACTTACATGAGCACTCAGTGAAGATCAAGTTACAGCAAAGGTCAGAAGTCTCCATTCATTCAGACTTTACAACTTCCTGAGCACCTGGTGATTTTTCCCTGCTGTCTAGGAGTGATGGGGGAATCATAGAAGTCTGGAAAAGTGAAGTCCATAATACATTGCCTTATCTCAAGCGCTTTGCATTGCAACCATTTGTAGACATATCAGTACCACTCTGGTGTTGATTTCCAACAAGACATAGATGGTATTTCATACCCTGTTCACGAAGTGCTAGGAGCCAACTTTTTAACGTGAGGAAGTTTCTCTTAATGAATGATCGTAATCACTGTTGCTATTTAAATCTTTCTTTTTCATCAGCAGTTCTGAGTCACTATGTAATTATTTGTACTCATGTAGCAGAGAATGCAGGTGAGTTGTAATATAGAGAGCTCTGCATTCAAAGCCTAATCCTGGATTTAATGGCTTCACTCTCATTTCTTACAAAGCACCGGCACCCTCTGAGCCACAGAATTTTAGAATCATTAAAATGGGTACATTTCACAAGGCCATGCTGCTCAAGTGAAGTGATGTGCATGAAAGGGCCTTGGAAGGCCAGTACTCGCTGTGTTGCCTACATTCAAGGCATTGCCCCCATTAAGTGTAAAGCATTTTGTGTTTCAGGTGAAAATATGGTTTCAGAACCGAAGAGCAAAGGAGAGAAAGATGATCAAAAAGAAAATCTCCCAGTTTGAGAACAGTGGAGGTTCCGTGCAAAGTGACTCTGGCTCCATCAGCCCTGGGGAACGGCCTAACACTTTTTTCACCACTCCTTCTGCTGTCCGTGGATTTCAGCCAATTGAGATACAGCAGGTCATAGTCTCTGAATAAAACAGGAGCAGCGAAATGGAAGTACTCTTCCTATTGTAGTGTCTCTTTGGCCTCAAAGATATCAGCAAGGTAGTTGAGGTTGGATATATTCCTTATAAGACAAAATTCCAAACAAGTACACACATAGTGAGTTGGGGGATATTTCAGAAGACTCTAACATTCAGAAACTGTTCCCAGAAAACTCCTATTCCATGCTGTCATGTGGGGCTGGGCAGAGAGCTCTGTGATAAGATTTGCTACTTAAAGTCTAGACTCAAGAGCCCTTGAAACTGAGTTCACAGTTTCAAAAACTTGCTTGTGCATATGCCCTTGTTACTTCATTCTGAGCATCTTCGTGGTCTTATTAGGGGATAGGAGTAAGGTAAACAGAAATTTATCTCTGCATACCTTCTCAAGGAGTAATTTTAAAACGGCCAGTTTTCTTCACAAGCTAACTTTGTAAAACAGCATCAGGAGGTGATTACAAATCCACTGCCACTGGCTAATAAAGCAAAGATATTTTTTGCCTTCTAATAATACTCACCTACAATCAATTACCTAACCATACAACTTAGAAGGTGTATCCATTTCAAGTCTTGTCAATACAACGAAATCACAATACAGGCCTGGTTAACGGAGTTGATGGCAAGGCAGATAGCTAGTCAACAGAATAAATGACCTGAAACTCTCAAAGAGCTGAAGTTCACCACTTAAAAGTACACATCCAAGTAATCAAAAGTTCCGCAGTGAGCAGGGTGGCCTGAGGCTTCTGTGGTGTTGGCGCAGTGCCCTGTTCACACATCTGAGTGGCCAAAGATTAAGCCAGCCTCCCTTTTAAAGAGGTCACAATGATCTGTTTGGGAACTGAAAATAAGAACTGTGTCTACCCAGTCCTTAAGAAAATGTCAGAAAAGGAGTTTATAGTTCCATGGCTCCTACTGAGGGTATATCAATTAGTGCTGAAAGATTTAAAGAAAAAAAAAAAAAAAAAAAAAAAAACAACTTCCATTTCTGACCTGTCCTTTTGGAAATATATTCCTTACAACACATTTATAAGGAATGTATCAATTATCCCCATTTCATTTTCCAAATAAGACAATTACCGATGCTAATGAGGGCCTCTGCCTATAGAGGGTAATCTTCTTCTGTTTGGAATAATAAGTCCAAACTCATTCCTAATACATAAAAGAGACACCTTTGGCTGTAACCATCATATTTACCTGGAAGCTGCCCTTTCTTTCTGTTTCTCCATTTCTCTAGACTGTGAAAGAAACTGAATTTTTTTTCTTAATAGAATATTAAAGGAATTTTCTCTGAAAAGACATGTTTATTATTTCTTTGAGTGCTAAGAAAAGGATACACCCCCTACTTTTATGGCTACATTACAGTGGTATATACTGGAGGCATGTAGACAGAAGAATGATAACACCAAAGCTCAAAGGTTGCACTCCAAGTACTTCAATAAGAAAGGGGGTTGGGGAGGGGCAAGGCAGAAATGAAAACTCAACAAATGACCAACAGTGGTCAGTGGGATAAATGGGGAGGGATGTTTTCTTTTTCATTACTTTTCAAATTTATGCACTCTATTTTTTTTCTATCCTCAAATGATTTGCATACTGCAGAAGAGTCTGCAATTTGTTCAGTGTTTCAGTCTTCAAATGCTTTACTCAACACCCTTGATATTATCTTAGGGTTTGTGTGCAACTACAAAGAAAGCTCACTGAGAGAACCTGGATTGTTTCCAGATAGAGAAGGAAGTAAAGCCCAAGGAAAGTTTTCCGCTGTTGGCTCAGATCCTGAGAACTGGCCACTTCTCTGGTTGAAACCTTTTAATATTACCCAGGCAAGTGGAAAAGAGAAGGGAAGCTAGCAAGAAAGAACTGGAATGGAGTAACGTGCTATAAGGTGATATGAAAAACACTTAAGTGGTAGTCATCAGCCTGCAGAGCATCATGTGTGCTTACAGATAACAAAACCCATCAACTTCTATGTTTTCAACATGTAGTTTGCTATTTGTCACTTATGCTTTAAGAATTCCACCAAGGAGCTGGGAATGTAGCTCAGTTCATAGACGTAGGGCTTAGCATGAAGCCCTAGTACCAATCCTTAGCATTGCATGAATTGGGCATGGTAGCTCACGCCTGTAATTTCAGAACTCAAGATGTGGAGGCTGGAAGATAATGTGGCTATACAATGAGTTTGAAGACAGCCTGGGTTACATGAGACCCTGCCCACCCTTCCACCCCCTCCCCCCAAAAAAAAATACTGCAAAATAATTACAGCAGAGTAATCACAACTCTGATAACCAAAAAGGTAAGAAATCATTAGAGAGTTTAGTCTATAGAGATAGCCACATTATAATTTAGATTCAGTCTATCAAATAGGGATTACTGGCTCTCATACTGATACTTGAATATGCCTCTGAGGAGAGACACAAATAATTGGCAATTGCTGAGTCTCTCATGTAATAGTAATAGGTTTAAAAGGTAGGTGCAGACCTGGGAATATAATGATTAAATTTTCAGACTGGCAATGCAAAGCAAAGAAGTCCTGTATTGTGTATCCTCAGAGACAATATTGCAAATTGATAGTAAAAGTACATAGTTAGTAAAATGGTATTAAAAGGTTCTGGTAAACTGAGCAATAAGAGCTTTGTTTCTAGTTTTACCTGATTCTATAACTGAAGAGCTGTGGGATTTTTGGTTAAATCATTTCACCAATAAGAGTCTGTTAGGTCATTAGTGTGTGTGTGTGTGTGTGTGTGTGTGTGTGTGTGTGTGTGTGTGTG
>NW_026585687.1:298812-315604 GCF_907164565.1 Psammomys obesus
TGTGTGTGTGTGTGTGTGTGTGTGTGTGTGTGTGTGTGTGTGTGTGTTTAAGTGTTTTGGATTGACTTTAAAGGTTTATTTTAATCTTGACCCTCAACATATCTGGGGAAGATTCCATCTGCTTTTACCCTTTTTCAAAATTCAGTCTCTTTCTCTCTCTCTCTCTCACTTTCTCTCTCTCTCTCTCTCTCAGGCTTAAAATACCACTGTGGGAGATTTACTGCTTTGGCCTCAAAACTCTATTTCCAAGAGTTTATCATGTGGTCTTATCTTTTCAGAGTTCTCGTGTCATCTTCATCTGTAAAACATGGATATGTGAGTTGAACTTCACCAATCTCTGAAATTCTAGTCTGTAGCTGCCTAATTAAAACAAAAATGCCATGGGAAGAGACAGACAAAGTTGTCATTTCTCTAATTCCTTTCAAACCAAAAAGGCCTTATAAAAGCATTCTCTAAGTGGATCACATGAAATGTCCCTGAGCAGAATGGAACCCCATGAAATGAGAGATAATTGCTACAAAACAATAAACTCAAATTACTTAGACTTTTGACGTTTTGCCTTTAATTGTACTTAAGCATACATTTCAGATAACTCCACAAGTCAGTTTTCTGGCAGAGAATTTTCTCCCCCTCTTCTTCCAGTATAACCTTGTCTGATACTGAGATAGCCTGATAGAGGAATTTAGAAAATGGTACCAAATGGTTTGGTGACTTAGCTCAGTGGTAGAGCATTTGCCTAGCAAGAGAGAGGTTCGGGATTCATTCCTCAACTCTAGAAGAGAGAGAGAATGAATCAAGAAAGAGAGCATCCCTGGTACGCAGGATAACTTCTCTGACTTCCACAGACTCGTACACACACGTAGTGCACATACATACACTCACACAGACAAAATAAATACTATAAAACAATGGTTTAGAACAGTAGTAAATAAATAGCAACACTTACAGCTACTGCAAGGAATACAAGTAATGCCTGAAGAGGGGTGAAAATCTGGTTTCCAATATTCTCAGTGTTCAATTTTCTTTTTTTCAAGACAAGGTTTCTCTATGTAGCCTTGACTGTCCTGGACTTGCTTTGTAGACCAGGCTGGCCTCGAACTCACAGAGATCCACCTGCCTTTGCTTCCTGAGTGCTGGGATTACAGTTGTGTGCCACCGTGCCCAGCTCTAGTGTCTTTTTCTTGAGAAAGATTTGTTAGGTGGGCTGTGCTGACTCATACCTTTAATACCAGCGCTTGGGAGGCAGAGGCAGGTGGATCTGTGAGTTCAAGGACAGCTTGATTTACAGCCTGAGTAACAGGACAGCCAGGGCTGCACAGAGAAACCCAGTGGAGGGGGGGGGATACCCACAATGTTTATTTAGTTTTAGGTTTGAGTGTGTGCCTGATAAGTTTATGTGCATGATGTTCACACAGGTGACCCCAGAGGCCAGAGGGTGTCAGATCCCCTGGAAATTGAGTTACAGACTCAATTTAACTCAATACTAACTGCCGAGCCATCTCTCTAGCCTATTGTGGACATCTTTATAAAGGAAACTATGTTAAAAGTTGACACAAAAATCCCATCAAGTGAAAATCCCTCAAAAATTTCTTTGGTCAGTATTAGATTGGAATGGATGTGCTCCAGAAAGCAAAGCATTCAAATATGTGGACACCTCTCTGCAGAAACACTGTGATCTTCAGGAGTGTTGCACAACACAAGAGCAACACACTACTAAGAAAAGCCACCTTAGGAAAGAAGGTATCTGGTCTGCAGCAGGAAAAAAAAATGTTTATGGAAACATTTATAGGTCTAGTCTACCATTGAAAACAAAATCTGGGGGTCATCATGGAGAAAGAGACAGAATGAGCTGGGGGATGGGAAGCAGTCCTGTGAAATGCTGCCTCCAGGATATATTATATAATATATATGTATATATTATATAATATATAATCATGAATACAGCAAGTAAGCCCAGTAACCTTCAGGAAACCAGCACAAAAAGAAGACATTGGGCTGAAGAGACGGTTCAGCAGTTAAGAGCACACTGCCTTCTCTTGAAGAGGTCCTGGGTTTGGTTCTCAGCACCCACAAGGCAGACCACAACCCTCTGTAACTCCAGTTTCAGAAGATCTGATGCCTTTTTCTGGCCTCCCTGGGCACCAGGCACATACATGATGCACACACACACACCTACAGGCAAAACACCTATGCAGAGAAAATAAAATGTAATTTTAGAAGTTTTGAAAATAAATAAAATTAGGACAGGGACTAGTTTAGAAGAAGGAAGGAGTCTGTAGAAACGGGACAGGGAACAAGAGAGGGTAAATATGATCCCAGGACATTGTATGCATGTATGAAGTTGTTGAAAATAAAATTTAAAAACAAAGAAAGCAAGTGAAGGGTCCTGGAAAAGAATGAAAATGAAAGAGTTCTGAAGAGCGAAATATGGCTTGTTGATGACTAGAACTTGATTACCAGGCAAAAACAGCTCCTTTGTCTTTCTGTCAGGAAGACTGTAGACCCCATTCAGAAAATTATACAAATTATGACAAATCTAGGGGAAACGTAGTTCATAAGGAATATGCTGTTAATGAAGTTGTGGCAAGTATGGGAGAGTATTTTAACACACTGCTTGATACTCAGACATGCCATACATATATATAATTGTATCTAAATATGGGTGACAAATATATACAGCATACAGATCGTCCATACTGATAGTCCATGTCCTGGGCATAGACCACATCTACCAAAATTATTTGTAAACATTGGAGCAATGTCGGCCTATAGACCTCTGAATGAGAAGAACTTTCCTTTTTCACTGAAATCCTCACAATTTCCTAAAGTAACTGGAAAAGAATTCTGGGACGTTTCTCAATACAGAGAGATTCTGACATGGCTTCTCTTCATTAGCCCTAGAAAGCTGTGCGAAGGGACTCACTTTGTGCTTGAATTTCTGACACATATTTTCGGTCTTGGTCCTCTTCTACCATGATATTATTTTGAAAGTGTTGATGTATAACCAAATTGGTGTTTGTTATCTTATATATTTTAACAGAGAAAAAAAAAGGAATTGGAGCTTTTTGTCTTACTGTTTAATTTTAAAATTGTTATCTATATAGTTAGTGATGAATGACCTTGACATATGCTGTAGAGTGTCTTACTGACTAGTTGACAGTGATATTTTTAAGGGATCATAATCCTATTTTATGACACCATGCACACTTTAATGCGTTAATGCCATGTGATGAAATGTTCCAATTCTTACTCCCAGATGCTCAATTTAATGTGAAAACTAGACATATGCATCTATTTGATCTCCTTTTCGGAATGAAATAAGGAAACTATTCCTTTTTAGTCACCTATATTGTTCTTTTGCTGTTTCTTTTCTTCATTCACACTGTTGAATAAGATCTTGGCTTTTGTCGACTTGGTTGTGGCTAACCCATATTTTGGCATGCCAGAAGAAATACATTGTGTCATTACAGATTTCTGGGAACAATCACTATTTTAGTAACTGTTTTTCCTGTCTTTAATAAATGTTTTCTTTAGAACTGAAATGGAGAAAAAGACTGTCAAATATCAAATATATCCACCAGAATTGAAGACATTCCCCGGTCATAAAAGCTGAGGAAGTTCATCATCACTGGAGCTTCCCTACCCACCCTCCAAGATCTAAAGTGAGTTCTTAAGAAATGAAAAGGGGCTGGAGAGATGGCTCGGTGGTTAAGAGCACTGTCTGCTCTTCCTCAAATGGACCCGGGTTCAATTCCCAGCACCCACATGGCAGCTCACAACTGTTTGTAACTCCAATTCTAAAGGATTTGAAATCCTCACGCCAATGCACATAAAATAAAAAAATAAATTATTAAAAAAAGTTTTAAAAACAAGAAAGGAATTAAACAATAACTTGAAGTCTCAGTAAACTGAGAAAAAAAAAAAAAGCTAGGCATGACAGCACATACTTTTAATTCCACACCTCCAGAGGAAGTGTTTGAGGTCAGTCAGGTGTATATATTGTGAGTTCCAGGCCAGTCAGGGCTACATAATGAGACTGCCCTGAAAATTAAAGAAACCAAAACTTAAGCAAATAAACAAAATAAAACACATATAGAAAACAAAGAGCAAAATGGAGAACGTTGGTATTTTTTTCCTAATCAGAAATTAATGTAGAAAGAAATGGATTACACTCTCCAATCAAAAGGAGCAATTAAGAGAATAGATTAAATAATATAATCAAACTATTAATATAGACTGCTTATAATAGTTCCAGTTTAGATCCAAAGGCACAAAGAGCTTAAAAATGGACAGTTGCAAAGGTAAAAAACGTGGATGCAAAAATCCTCAACAATTAACACAACAAAGTGAATTTCTCAGTATATTAAGGAATCATTCACAATGAACAAGTGGGGTTTATCCCAGGCATGCAGAAATGATTCAAATTATGCAAATCTATGAAAATGACTATATTAAAAAAAGGAGAACTAAAATATATGACCACTTCAATAGATGCAGAAAAAGTCATTTGTCCAAGTTCAACAACCTTTCTTTATAAAATTCTCAACAAGTTAGGTATAAAAATATACCGTGGAGGCCACAGAAGAAGACAAAGCAGCTACTCCTGATGAGACCTAATTGACTAGGATCAGAAGGAAGGAAAAGAAGTCCTCCCCTATCAGTGGACTTGGGGAGGGGCATGCATGCAGAGGGTGAAGGAAAGGAGGGATTGGGACGGGTAAAGGGAGGGAACCACGGTGGGGGATACAAAGTGAATAAAGTGTAATTAATAAAGAAAAAAAAAAGAAAAAATATACCGTGGAGGCTGGGCAGATGGCTCAGAAGTTAAGAGCATTGGTTGTTCTTCCAGAGGTCCTGAGTTCAATTCTCAGCAAACACATGCTGGTTCATCACTATATATTATGAGATCTGGTGTCCTATTTTGGAATGCAGACAGAACACTGTATACATAATAAATGAATAATCTTTAATATGCATATACACACATATGTATGACACAGTATAGACCTTGGATGACAAAACCACTAATGGCACTATATAATATACATTAGGGAAAAGCTGAGATGATAAAGGACAGTATTGAGAGTGGTGGCACAAGCTTTTAATCCCAGCACTGTGCAGGCAGAAGTAGGTGGATCGCTGGAGGTTCGAGATCAGCCTTGTATAAAAAGTAAGTACAGGACAGCCAGGGTTACACACACACACACACACACAAAAAAAAAAAACCCTGTCTTGAAAAAACAAACCAGAGCTGGACTTGGTGGCACATGCCTGTAATCCCAGCACTCAGTGGGGCAGAGGCAGGTGGATATCTGTGAGTTCAGGGCCAACCTGGTCTACAAAGCTAGTCTGGACAGCCAAGTCTACACAGCGAAACCCTATCTTGAAAAATCAAAAAAAAAAAAAAAAAAAGAAAGAAAGAAAGAAAATACCAAACCAGGATGATCTTTTTCCATCCATTTGCCTGAAAATTACATGATGTCTTTGTTTTTAATAGCTGAGTAACACATCGCTGTGTAAATGTAGCACATTTTCTTTATCAATTCTTCATTTGTGGGACATCTATATTGTTTCTGGCTATTGTGGGTCCCCTAACAGTGGGAGTAGGAGCTGTCTCAGACTCTGTTGCCTGCGTTTTGATCCCTTTTCCCTGGCTGGGCTGCCTTGTCAGGCCTCTGTAGGAGAAGATGTACTTAGTCCTGGTGTGACTTGAGGTGTGGGTTGGTACCCCTTGGGGGCCTCCTCTTCTCTAAGAAGGAAAGAGGAAGTAGGGGGAGGAGGACATGAAGGTGGGACTAAGAGGAGAGTAGGGAGGGGGCTGGGATCAGGCTGTAGAGTGATTAAATAAATAAAGGAAGAAAAATAATATTTTTAAAAAAGAAAACAAAACCCAAACCAATCAAAAAGAAAAAGACAGAAAGAACAGGTTTTATCACTTCCATTCAACATAGTATAGAAAGTACTGCCTAAAGCAATTTCACAAGGAAAAAGAAAAAAAAAAAAAACAAAACAAAGCACAGCCAAGTAGGAAAGAATAAGCTAAATTTTCCTTGTTTCCAGATACATTATCTTATAATGTTTCAGAAAACTTTACTCAACCAAATACCATCAGAGCTGATAAATACAGTAAAATTGCAGGACACAAAATCAATATGCAAAAATCAGTAATAAATCTACAACTGACAGGAAATATCTGTGAAGGATTTCACAGAATCAATCTCATTTACAGTAGTGAAAAGACTTTTTAATAAATTTAACCAGGGCCTGGAGAGATGGCTCAGAGATTAAGAGCACTCTATGCTCTTCCAAAGGTCCTGAGTTCAATTCCCAGCAACCACATGGTGGTTCACAACCATCTGTAATGAGATCTAGTGTTCTCTTCTGGCATACAGGTGTACATGCAAACAGAACATTGTATACATAATAAATAAATAAATAAATAAATAAATATTTTAAAAAGAAGAAATAAATTTAACCAAAGACATGTATATCTATACATTGAAAATTATAAAGCCAGGTAGTGGTAGCTCACACCTTTAATCTCAGCACTTGGGAGGCAGAGGCAGGCAGAGCTTTGAGTTTGAGGCCAGCCTGGTCTATAGAGTGAATCCATGACAGCCAGGGCTACACAGAGAAACCTTGTCTCAAAAAGAAGAAGCAGACAAAAAAGGAGAAGGAGGAGGAGGAGAAGGAGGAGAAGAAGAAGGAGGAGGAGGAGAGGAAGAAGAAGAAAAAGACACTAAATTGGGTGGATTGAGAAAGAGGGGATGGATCTGAGAGAAATGAGTGAAAACGGTAAATGTATTTACATATGATTATCTTGATAAGACCCAGTTAATTGCAGAGAGAACTATTTCTTGGACAGGGCATCTTGGAAGGTACAAAACAGAAAAAAAAAAAAAGCTAAGAATAGGCATGCACATCACTCTCTGCTTTGTGATTTGTGAATGTGATATAGACACCCGCCTCAACCTCCTCCCTTCTTGACTTCCCCACCATGATGGACTGTGCCTTAAACTGTAAAGTAAAATCAAGCTGTTCTCCCTTACATTGCTTTCATCGAAGTATTTTATCAGAGTGACAGGAAAAGAAACTAAGGCACTAATCAGGAAAATGCAAAGTGAAACCACAGTAAGACCGTAGTGAGGGCTAGAATGATTACAGAAAAGACAAAAGCTAACTGTTGGCCAACATGTGAGACAAAGAAAGCCTTTGCATACTCTAAGAATGTAAATCACAAAATCCATTACGTAAAACAGTATGGAAATTATTTTAAAGATTAAACACAGAAATGCTGTGTGGTCAGTATATGCATAGTAAAAGAAAATGGGGTTTGCTGGGTATCATGGGGCACACTTTTAATGTCAGCATTCAGGAGGCAGAGGCAGGTGCATTTCTTTGAGTTTGAGGCCACCTGATCAACAGAGCTATGTCTAAGTCAGCCAAAAGAAAGAAATCCTGTCTTAAGAAAGAAAGAAAAGAAAAATTGAAAGAGCAGAGCCTGGTGGCACACGCCTGTAATCCCAGCACTCTGGGAGGCAAAAGCAGGTAGACCTCTGTGAGTTTGAGGCCAGCCTGGTCTACAAATTGAGTCCAGGACAGCCAATGCTACACAGAGAAACCCTATCGTGAAAAAAACAAAACCAAAAAAAAGGAAGGAAAAAAGGAAGGAAGGAAAGAGGGTAGAGTTTGTAATGGAATACTGTTCAACCAAAATAAAGAAGAAAATTGTGTCGTTTGATATTGTAAGAACTTAGAAGACATTATATTAAGTAAAATAAACTACACAGAAAGACAAATGTCACATCATTTCATTAACAAAGTTGATATCACAGAACTAAAGTAGAATAGTGTTTATCAAGTGCTTACGGGCAAGGTGAGGAATTGTTGGTCAAAGGTAGAATATTTCAGTTAGGTAGCAGGCACAAGTTGAATATTGAAAAACATAGTTGACTGAGTTGCTGTGGCATCCCCTGCTTGTCGCCATGGCTGCTTACAAGCTGGTGCTGATCCGGCATGGCAAGAGTGCCTGGAACCTGGAGAACCGCTGCAGCAGCTGGTACAACGCCGACCTGACTTGATGGGCCACAAGGAAGCGAAGCCCGCTGGCAGGCGTTGCGAGATGCTGGCCGTGGATTTGACATCTGCTTCGCCTTCATGCAGAAGAGAGCAATATGGACCCTCTGGACAGTCCTCAATGCTGTTGACCAGATGTGGCTTGCCAGTGGTCAGGACCTGGTGCCTCTATGACCAACAGTATTGGGCTCTAACAGGTCTCAATAAAACAGAAACTGGTGAGGGGCAGGTAAAGACCTGGAGGTGATCTTAGATGTCTTACCACCTCCGGTGCAACCAATCATCCCTTTTACAGTAACTTCAGTAAGGATCTCAGGTGCACAGACCTTCCTGAGGACCAGCTGTCCTCCTGTCTGTGAGAGCCTGAAGAACACTATTGCCAGAGTACTGGCCTTCTGGAATAAAGAAATTGCGCTCCCCCCACCCCCAGATCAAGGAGGAGAAAAGGATCTTGATTGCCCCCCCTGCACCCACTCCCTTCACAGAATCTAGTCAGATTAACACCTCTAGGGGTGCAGGTTCGTGGTCCACAAAAGGACAGCTCCTTTTGCGAGGATTGTTGAGAGGTAGTAACTAGAGTCCTTTGTTCACTAAGGATCTGCTTAGGAAGAGATTGGGGAGGAACCATGCTGTGATATGACCACTGAGGAAAAGCTGTGGACCCCGTTTTGTCCCTGGAGCCTGTCCTGCACTCTTCTGCAGTTAGGTAACTGGGGCCTGTAGTCATTCCAGTGGAGGGTGAAAGTAACTTCCATGGAGATTTAAAAGATACTACTTCCTCTCCGATCTTTAGTTTTACTTTCACTTAAAAAAAAAGGTATGTGTGTGTGGGTGTGTGGATGTGGGGGGGTGTCTTTATCAGCACACAAAAGCCCCTCTGAGGTTTCTAGTGGAGGCTGAAACAGTCACTAGGAAATAAGCTGTTCCTCATATCAAGTGGGATAATCTCCTTGTCCTCAAGGGGCAGGAGTACCACTTGCTGTGTTCAGATCTTGTTTCCTTGTTTTGTAGAGGTGAAGGGTCCCTTGATCACGTCCAAGTTTTCATCTTTGACTGAATCATGTTTCAGCTGCTTGACCCTCCCATGTGGGCTCAGAACTAAATCTCTTTCCAGATCAGTATAATATAAAGGAGTTATATGCAACAAAAAAATAAAAGAAAGAAAAACGTAGTGACTGTGGTTAATGAGATACTGTGTTCTTCAATAATGCTTCAAGTAGATTCAAGAGCTTGTGTGTGTGTGTGTATGTGTGTGTGTGTGTGTGTGTGTGTGTGTGTGTGTGTGTGTGGTTTTTTTGAGAAAGGGTTTCTCTTATAACAAGCCTGGTTATCCTGGACTCACTCTGTAGATCGAGATGGCCTTGAACTCATAAGAGTTTTCAATACAAACATTATAATTGCATTAATGAGTTTGACTTAACAGTTCCACTATTAATAGGGTTTTTGTTAATTTATTTTTATGTGTGTGGGTGTTTTTTGCCTAAACATTTGCTGTGAATGATGCCTATGGAGGCTTTGAGAACCAAAGTTACATTTTACTTCCTGAAAAGCTGGAGGTGGGACTGGAGAGGGCTCAGAGGTTAAGACCTCTTCTAGAGGTCCTGAGTTCAATTCCCAGCAACCACATGGTGGCTCACAACCATCTACAGTGAGATCTGGTGCCGTCTTCTGGTGTGTAGGTGTACATGCAGACAAAACATTGTATATATAATCAATAAATAAAATCTTTAAAAAATAATCAAATAAAAATGTTGCAAACGTTGAATATAAATCTTTGTATTCAGCTTCCATTTTGTTTCCAAGGTGAAATTAAGTTCAAATTTTTAAACTTTTCAATTCTGCTTCCTAGAAGTGGTTGTTCATAGCTGGCACTAACAGACCCTGCCAGAGGGTCAAGCTGATGGCTCAATAGTGTTATAACTCATTCTTTATTATCTATTCAGTTGGCTACACTCTAGTTGCACCCTTCTTATTTACACACCTGGCTACACTTTGGATGTACTCAAGAAGACCCTAAGCCCTGCCTTCATTACCTCACTTAGGACCAACCAGCTTAAAGGTTAGCTGATAACACTTTGTCTACTTAGCCAAAAATGTAATATTGCTTTGTACTGTTGCCCAAAATGTGTTATTGCCCTCCCCATGTCTTTTGCACTTGGTTCTTTATATAAATGCCCTGCTGTGAGAACTTGTAGATGTCACAGTTAGGCTCCAGAGTCCTTACTGTGATCCTGATCGATCATCTTGGAAAAGGTGTTCCAATAAACCATCCATTTCTAACTGAGATTGGAGCCTGAGTGGTTTGTATAACTATTCTTACACTAGAACAAAAATAAATAAAATGTTTTAAAACTTGGTTTAAAAAAAAAAGAAAAGAAAAGCTGGAGGATATTGTTTCACTCTCTTAAACAAGTCTGTTTGATCAAACTACATGGATGTGTTTGATCACATGCAGATGGAAGGTACTTGGGCAGGAACTATTTCAGGATATATGCTTGCCCCTGTTTGGACCTGATGGGAAATATGGTGGTCTCAAAGGGTTGCCTTTAAAAGCCTTTGCAAGATGTGACTCATGGCCAAATTAAAGCTTGCTTCAAATTTGTCTCAAAGATTGTGGTGGAATTAACACACAAACCCTGGGTTGATAGTGCATGCGTTTAATCCCAGAACTCAGGAGGTAGAAACAAGCTGATCTCTAGGAGTTGGAAGCCAGCCTGGCCTACACAGCAAGTTCTAGAACAGCCAAGGTTACACAAAAAACCCTGTCTCAAAAAAAAATAAATAATAAAAAAACAATAAAACAATAAAGTACAACCTGATTTATTGTAGATAAATAATATATACGGCTCACAAAAAAAATAGATGATTTTGGAGAATTCAAGATAAATATTATTTTCATGCTAATTCTTTCATGAAAAAATAATAATGTTGCTTTTATTTTCCACAAAAATGTGATCTTGAAAAGTTTGCCTTCTTTTTTTCACATAAAGCAACTAAAATATTTACGTTAAAGGTCTTTTTATCCATTCTCACTAAGCACTGTTCCTCCCCAAAGGCCAAATTCTGAGCCAATAAATGTAGCTGTTTTAAACATATACTCTGGGCTAAGCTTGGTGCTGCACACCCTTTAACTCAGCTCTCAGGAGTCAAAGGCAGACAGATTTCCCTGAGTTGGAGACCAGTCTAATATATGTAACACCTTCCAGGCCAACGAGAGCTACAGAGTAAGACCGTATCTCCAGAGAGTGTGTGTGTAACTGTTTACTTATAATTATCTACTTTCTTATGTCCCCATCCACATATATGTATGCAACAAGCAATTATAGTTACTTTTGTTTGTTTGTTTTCGCTCTTTTTTGAGTCAGGGTTTCTCTGTGTAACAGCCCTGGTTGTCCTAGAACTCATTTTGCAGACCAGGATGGCCTAGAACTCAGTGATCTGCCTACCTTTGCCTCCTGAGTGCTGTGCGACACTAGTTCCTGGCTATAGCTACTTTTGATATGAGAAATATGACTTAAATACTAAATTATTATCTTCATTTTCTAAAAGCTGCAATTTTTTGTTAGTTAGTTTGTTTGTTTGAGACTGGGTTTCTTGTTGTAACAACCCTAGCTGTACTGGAACTCACATTGTAGACCAGGTTGGCCTTGAACTCACAGAGCTCTGCCTTCCTGTGCCTCTGAAGTGTTGGGATTTAAGGCATGTGTCACCAAGCCTAAAAGCTGGAATCTTTCTGTTTTGTTTTGTTTTGCTTTGCTTTGTTTTCATTTTTTGACAGGGTTTCTCTGTGTAATAACCCTGGCTGTCCTGGACTCCCTATGTAGACCAGGCTGGTCTTTACCTCACAGTGATCCACCTACTTCTGCCTCCCTGAGTGCTAGGATTACAGATAGGCACTACCACGCCTGGCTAAAGTTGGGATCTTAATGGGTTTACTTTTATTCAATATATATTTTTGTAAGATTACTTGGCATCATGACTAGACTAAACATAAATAGATGATTTTAAAAAAACATTATCCAATCATTGAAGAGCTTATTTTTTAGAAAGTGAGAGTAATCTTATTTTCTCATAAGGAGAGGCAGAGACAGGAGTCTAAAACAAATTATGTTGGGTAAATGCTAAGAAAGACAAAGATATAAATGGCAGCAATAACTTCTGTTAAAGGTTCACAAAAATTGGTTAAAATGGAATATATATCTTGTTAATTTCTATACCTGTAACTGTAGAGCCTTAGATCCTAAAGTGAAGGCTAAGGAAAACATATCTATATGACAGGCATAACCATTCTAGCAGGTTTAAGAAAGAACCCATCGGGACATAACTACAGACACTGAGGAAATCCAAACAATCATTTGGACTTACTTCAAAAGTCTATATGCCACAAAATTTGAAAATCTAAATGAAATGGACAATTTTCTTAATCGATTCAACTTGCCAAAGCTAAATCAAACCAGGTGAATCAATTAAATGATCCTATATCCCCCAAGGAAATAGAAGCCGTCATCAAAAGTCTCCCATCCAAAAAAAAAAAAAAAAAACCCAGGACCATATGGTTTCAGCGCAGAATTCTACCAGAACTTCAAAGAAGAGCTAACTCCAATTTTCTTCAAACTATTCCACAAAATAGAAACAGAAGGAACACTACCAAACTCATTCTATAAAGCCACAGTCACCTTGGTACCTAAACCTCACAAAGACCCAACAAAGAAAGAGAATTTCAGGCCAATATCCCTTAGGAACATTGATGCAAAAATACTCAACAAAATACGTGCAAACCAAATACAAGATCACATCAAACATATCATCCACTATGACCAAGTAGACTTAATCCCAGGCATGCAGGGGTGGTTCAGTATACAGAAATCCATCAATGTGATCCACCACATTAACAAACTGAAAGAAAAAAAACCACATGATAATCTCCTTAGATGCTGAAAAAGCATTTGACAAAATCCAACATCCATTCATGTTTAAAGTTTTGGAGAGATCAGGGATACAAGGCACATATCTAAACATAGTAAAGGCAATATACAGCAAACCTATAGCCAACATCAAACTAAACGGAGAGAAACTTAAAGCAATCCCACTGAAATCAGGGACAAGGCAAGGCTGTTCACTCTCTCCATATCTCTTCAACATAGTTCTGGAAGTACTTGCTAGAACAATAAGATAGTTGAAGGAGATCAAGGGGATACAAATTGGAAAGGAAGAAGTCAAATTATCACTATTTGCAGATGATATGATAGTATACCTGAGTGACCCCAAAAATTCTACCGGGAATTCCTGCAGCTGATAAACACCTCCAGCAAAGTGGCTGGATACAAAATTAACTAAAAAATCAGTATCCCTCCTGTATACAAAAGACAAAAGGGCTGAGAAAGAAATTAGGGAAACAAAACCCTTCACAAGAGCCACAAATGACATAAAGTACCTTGGTGCAACCCTAACGAAGCAAGTCAAAGACTTGTATGAAAAAAATTTCAAGTCTCTGGAGAAAGAATTAGAAGAAGATATGAGAAGATGAAAAGATCTCCCATGCTCATGGCTTGGCAAGATTAACATAGTAAAAATAGTCATCTTACCAAAAGCAATCTACAGATTTAATGCAATTCCCATCAAATTACCAACACAATTCTTTACAGACCTGGAAAGGAAAATTCTCAACTTCATATGGAATAACAAGAAACCCAGAATTGCTAAAACAATCCTCTACAATAAAAGATCTTCTGGAGGTATCTCCATCCCTGATCTTAAGCTGTACTATAGAGCAACATTAATAAAAACTGCATGGTACTGGCATAGAAACAGAATGGTGGATCAATGGAACTGAACAGAAGACCCAGAAATAAACCCACACACTTATGGACACCTGATCTTTGACAAAGATGCCAAAACCATACAATGGAAAAAAAGATAGCATCTTCAACAAATGGTGCTGGTCTAACTGGATGTCTACATGTAGAAAAATGAAAATAGATCCATACTTATCACCCTGCACAAAACTGAAGTCCAAGTGGATCAAAGACCTCAACGTAAAACCAGACACATTAAATCGGCTAGAAAAAAAAGTGGGGAATACCCTAGAACTCATTGGTACAGGAGAAAACTTCCTGAACAGAACACCAAAATCACAGGCTCTAAGAGCAACAATCAATAAATGGGACCTCATGAAACTGAAAAGCTTCTGTAAAGCAAAGGACACTGTCATCAAAACAAAACAACTGCCTACAGATTGGGAAAGAATCTTTACCAACCCTTTTTCTGACAGAGGACTAATATCCGCAATATATATAAAGAACTAAAGAAGCTGAAAAGCAGCAAACCAAGTAATCCAATTAAAAAATGGGGAACAGAGCTAAACAGAGAATTCTCCGTAGAGGAATATAGAATGGCAGAGAAACACTTAAAGAAATGCTCAATGGCCTTAGTCATCAGGGAAATGCAAACCAAAACGACCCTTAGATTTCACCTTACACCCATCAGAATGGCCAAGATGAAAAACTCGAGTGACAACACATACTGGAGAGGCTGTGGAGAAAGAGGAATCCTCCTCCACTGCTGGTGGGAATGTAAACTTGTACAACCACTCTGGAAATCAATCTGGTGCTTTCTCAGACAACTAGGAATAACGCTTCCACAAGATCCAGCCATACCATTCCTAGGCATATATCCAAAAGAGGCTCAAGTACACAAAAAGGACATTTGCTCAACCATGTTTGTAGCAGCTTTATTTGTAATAGCCAGAAGCTGGAAACAACCCAGATGCCCCTCAACTGAAGAATGGATGCAGAAATTGTGGTACATCTACACAATGGAGTATTACTCAGCAATGAAAAATAAGGAAATCATGAAATTTGCAGGTAAATGGTGGGACCTGGAAAGGATCATCCTGCTTGAGCTGTCTTAGGCGCAGAAAGACACACACGGTATATACTCACTCATATAGACATGTAATATAGGATAAACCTACTAAAATCTGTACATCTAAAGAAACTAATCAAGAGAGAGGATCCTGACTAAAATGCTCAATCCCCATCCTGAAAGGCAAAGAGGAAGGACATCAGAAGAAGAAGAAAACAGAAAACTAGCTAGAAACCCGCCACAGAGTGTCTCTGAAAGGCTCTGCCCTGCAGACTATCAAAGCAGATGCTGAGACTTATGGCCAACTGTTGGGCAATGTGCATGGAATCTTATGTAAGAAGTGGGAAATAGTAAGATCTGGAGTGGACAGGAACTCCACAAGGAGAGCAACAGAACCAGAAATTTGAACACAGGGGTCTTCCCAGAAACTCATGCTCCAACCAAGTACCATGCATGGAGATAACCTAGAACCCCTGCACAGATGTAGCCCATGGCAGTTTAGTGTCCAAGTGGGTTCCATAGTAATGAGAACAGGGACTGCCTCTGACATAATCTGATTGGCCTGTTCTTTGATCACCTCCCCCTGAGGGGGGAGCAGCTTTACCAGGCCGCAGAGGATGACAATGCAGCCACTCCTGATGAGATCTGATAGACTAAGATCAGAAGGAAGGAGAGGAGGACCTCTCCTATCAGTGGACGTGGGGAGGGGCATGCGTGAAGGAGGGGATGGGAGGGTGGGATCGGGAGGGGAGGAGAGGGGGCTAATGGGGGGGATACAAAGTGAATAAAGTGTAATTAATAAAAATAAATGTGAATGTGATGTTTATTGGTGTGTGGACATATGTAGAGTGTTAAAGAACAAAATGAGACCAAATGTCCTGCAATGAAACGTAACATTTTAACTTTTTAAACTTCAAAAAAAAAAAAAGAAAGAAAGAAAGAAAGAAAGAAAGAAAGAAAGAAAGAAAGAAAGAAAGAACCCATCTTCTTATGGTTTCACTCTGCATTTCTTTGATGATATTATTAAGATTCGCACATTTCAGAACTCTGATTAAAGTTTTGTGTTGTTTTGTTGGTTGGTTGGTTTGGGTTTTTTGGCAGGATTTTTCTGTATAGCTCTGGCTGTCCTGGAACTTGAACTCAGAGATCTGCCTGCTCTGCCTCCAGAGTGCTGGCATTAAAGGCTTGAGTCATCACCACCTGGCAAAAGTTTGTTGTTAATGTTGTCGAATCACCAAGGAAGGCCAGTCCAGAACAAAAGGGAAAAAGTATCATCATCACAGATAATTCACAGTATAAAGCACTCATTGGAAAAAATATTAGGATCAATAATAGGTAGCAAAAGGTAAATTCAGATAGCAATATAGTACTGACTTAACATCTACTGTAAGAAAAAGAACAAATAAAGGTAGTGCTACATAAGGCCAAGTAAGATGCTAGGACCTTCATCAGTAACAATGCCCTCCACACCATGGTGTCACTGGAGACCATATAGGAAACCTGGCTTTTCATCTTCGCCTAACCATGTTAGCAGTTTTTCGCACTCCTTATGAAAAACTGCCGGTTTTGTTTACTTTCTATCATTTATAAAACATGTACTATACAGGATGTGTATTGTCACGCTATCTGTGTTAACGGTGAAACCTGAAGTCAACAACGGGCTGCTTATTAGCAGTTAAAAGTTTGGGGGGAAATCAAGTTACATAAGTGACTCAGGGTGTACAGTAAGAGAGCATCTGGTGAGCATCACAAGGCCCTAATTTCTTCCCCTAGCAACTCTCTCTCAATCTCTCTCTCTCATACACACACACACACACACACACACACACACACACACACACACACACACACA